>NC_036443.1:18516160-18834133 GCF_002775205.1 Xiphophorus maculatus
CAATTCTGGTCCTCAGGGATGCCTGCTGTTCCGGAAACACCTGATTCAAATGATTGCATGATTTCCTTTGGATGCCAACAAGATTTGCAGAATCCTGTTAGAAGGAAAGCAACTAAAACATGCAGGTCTGTGGTCCCTGAAGACTGGAATTGAGAAATGTTGTCTATGATCCACTAACCTCAAGTGTCCAAGCACACACAACACACTTCAAGCTGCCAAAATTTATTAAACAATGAAGCTCAAATGAGAGATATATGTGAACAGTCATTTTTGCTACCTTAAGATTTGCCTGATGAAATAGGAACCAGGTACTGCTAATCAGACTCTGCTTCAGTTCTTCAGTGTAATAACATTCTGGACTAAAGTCTTCACCTCAAGGTTCCTCAATACCATCATTCTCCAAACACCCCTGTTCACCCTCACAGGCTGTCATAGTATATTTTGCTGCACCATAAACCTCCTTCAATGTGTTCAGCAGTATGTGGTTATGAGGAAAAAGCATCACTACAAAGGCTAAAACCAAACGACAAAATCAGCTCTCTAACCATCTTGTTGTAACAAATCTGTTGTGTAATGCAGAAATTAAGGACGGTGTTCTGTCAAACTTTTTGCTTCATACTTAGATGTCTTTTGAAATTTAAATGACTTAAAAAAGAGGTTCCACCGTGCATCTGGTGTATCTTAATTGTGTATCCTCCTACTGAGAAAGCAGGTATATTCTTAATCCCTTTATCCATGAAGATATTGCCACCAGTTTCTCCTCCGTATCACGACTGATCATTTTTCTGCCAGAACTCCTGCAGAGTACTAGAAGACATGCTGTGTAATATGACAGCGTAACATATGAGATAATGAAACTGAACGGTAGTCCCCCGGAGATCATTTGTGGCAGGAAACAGGGTCTTCAGTCGAAAATGTTGCATAAATTCGGTGGAAGGAGAGAATGCTCAATGGCGTAATGGCAGAGAACAAAACTCAGAAGGCATCTTATTTAAATCACCTGCCCTGAATGTGTTCAATTAAAGGGCCAGTTAAATTTCACATTCAGTATAAAACAGACATTTGAACAAAAGTAACTTGAGTTAGCACTCCCTTAAAGCCATTTTAACTTTTACAAGAGGTTATTGGTGAATTTTGTTTCCTTCTATAGCAAGTTTCTGTTTCTGTCAGTGAAATAAATAGAAAAGTATAAAATCTAATAACTGAGGCAATTTTGTCCCTCATTGCAAAGAAATTGGTCTTACAAATGCACATTAGCTAATGTTACCAGCAGGATTTAATGCACTTGATATTTTGTCTAATTATGTTACTTGTGATGACGTTACTAATAGACTATAAATTATCTCTTTTTTCTCCACAGTTCAGTTTGTTTATAGTAGATGAGTAGATGATCCAGAAAGGATCCAGAAAGGATCATGTACTCACTTATTTATACAAGTATCGCAGAATACCTCAAAGTTTTTATTTTGTAGCCCTAACTTCTGTGTTTATTCAGACTGCATAAATCTGACCAAAGTTTCATCTTTTTTTTTTATGGAGATGCAAGCCTCTCATTCCATCAGGCAGTTTGGAAACGATTTTGTGAACACAAAGACCAAGGGCAGCTCCACTTTATAGTCTTCTTAATGTCAAAAGTCTTCGACCTTTGTTGCCTTACAAACTTTCGATTTTATTTTTTGACTGGCAAAAGATTGAGAGAATAAAAAGAATCAACACAAATAAATACATATATAACTGGACAAAGAACAAAATAAAGCAGTTTTGCTGGCAAGATTTTGCATTGCTAAAGTACAGCATCTCTTTAAGCAGTCCAGATGTAGTGTTTGACAATGGTATTCAGAAAGCATAAAAGTGTTTTAAAAAATAATTACATTAATCCTATATGGCTGTTTTATCTGAAGACTTTGAATAGAGTGGAGTTACAACATCAGTCTAAAAGCCAGCCTTCAAGTTTCTGTGCTTCTTTTAAATCATGTAAATAGACCACCGAGTCTGGTCATCTGGTCCTCATCAGCTTTCTAAAACTAAAATCGCTCAAATAGGGCAAACTTTAAAGAACTGTTAATCTACATCACTGGGTGAATAAACCTAACTAAAGACAAGCAAAGTGCCATTTAACAAAAAATTTATTTGTATACTTCATGGATTAGCTGATCTCAAGAGATAAATGTTTGTTTGATTTTTGATAATTAGCCATCGGTCTTTAGTAGGTGGGAGGCATAATGACGTGTGGTCACTTTGCCTTCCAAAGGTATTTATCTTATTCGTTAATGTTTTTTGACCTGCTGCACTATTACTGCAAGGGACGGAAATGGCAGAACCCTTCAGAGAGAACCATCAGTTTATTATAGAAACAATAATTCTGGAGAGAGATGAAGCATCAACAGAGGAGGAAAAAAGAACATGTTGAGGCAAGAAACAAGAAGCCAAAGGATTAATGAAGCAACCCAGAGATTTGTGGAAAGAGGCAACACATTATAGCAATGCAAAGAGTTTAGATCATCTCTGAGGCCAGCTTTGCAAAGTCAAAGGTCATGTGAGAAAATTAACTACATCAGATTTTCATCAACAAAGTTGTTGGTATGTAGAGAGATGCAGCTGAGAAAAATGGGAACAGGAAAAGGAGTAGATCATGGGACCAAAAAATAGAGCCGCAGATGCTACTTGTGAGATCTACATTTAATCTCACAAGTAGCATCATTTCCTCCTCAATAGTGTGCTATCCTTACAACTATGTTTTTCGTCTCAGCTCTGAGTTATTTGGTGGAAGAGGAAGAGATTAAGGGAAGGAAACCAAAATGACTAAATAGACAAGATGAGTCTCTAAAAGATTAAAAATGACAACTAGAAAGGTTGAAATACAACCAATTAGAGCATTCAGCAGTAATGTTCATAAGTGCAACAATGATTTACAATAGAAAGAGACTTACAGAAACCACACACACTGTAAAACATTGAGATTTAAGAATTTGTTGAGATTACTGGGACAGATTCAATTTTATATTTTTGGTTTTGAAAAGAAAGTTCGACAGTTTTAATTTCTATTTTTGAATAAGAAGCCGTTAATGTAGCAGCCTACTTCCTGGTTAAATTAGCAAAGTGAAGGTGCTGATTGATTGTTCTTTCATTTGATAAAGTACAGGTAGAAAAAAACTAAATGTAAAAAAAATGAGTTCACCTCCCACATTGACGCTACAGGTAAGCTAAATCTGAACATTTAAAAGATTTCCAATTGTCTAAATTAAAAAAAAGAATTATATATAAACAAATTTAGCAAATAGTTTTGATCCTTCTTCCTGTGAGTTCAAATTAAAATTCAAAAATACTTTATTTCCAAAGAAAAATTAAATAAAGTGGCCAAAGCCTGAACAGTTTGAGAGCCATTGCTCTAGAGATAACAGTGCCAGTCTGTTTACGTTTTTGTCCTCATTTTACACCACTGGAGAGACTCAGACGGAGATAAGAACACAATTAGAAGAGTTTATTGACAAACAGAATTTAAAGTCTTTGGCGCTCGGGCCCCGGCTGGGGATAACGGTTATCGCAGCGTTAGCGATAGGCTTCAGATGAGCATCCCCGATGCTGTTAGGAACGTCATCCCCCAGGGCCCGGCACTGGTGGTGGAGGTTGAAGAAGGGTGCGGGCCTCAGGACCGGGCGAATGGAGGAGAAGGGGTGGTGGTGGGTTGAGCTCGGCTTTAGAGCGAAGGACGCCATGAATGAAGGTCCTTATCAGCTGGGACTTGGTCGGTGATTGGACGTGACGTGGCTTGGTCCGGCGTTGATAGGTCGACGATTGTGGGCAGGTCGCTTCAATTAACGGGTCCCGGTGGGGATAAAAGAGTCTTCCAGTTTGAATTTGCGCCTAGGCTTCATGACAGTTATGTGTCCTTGGGAAAACTGGCACATTATGTAATAAAATGTGAAGACTGTGTGACTTTCAGGTTTCATATAAGTCAATTATTCTAAAGCAGCTGTCTGATTGGCTGACTTTATGAATGTTACTTTTTTTTTTTCAACTAATTGAAGGACGTCATAATTAACTTGAATGATGTCGTATTTCACCTCTTTAAAACATGATTTGTTTATGTCCACATTATAATCAGATGCTTTACATACAAACACAGAATTGGGTAAATGCTAAAAATTAAAAGGAGTATATGTCTAAAACTACTTTTGAAAAGTTGTGTTGGACAGCCCTATGCTAACTCTTATTGATTTTGGGGGTCAGTTTCAGAGAGGGCTGTGACAAACTTGTTTGAGGACTGAAGACTGCAGGACAGCGTATTTAAATAAATAAATAAATAAATAAATAAAAATGTTTGTAGCCATGATTTTGATGTTTAAAAGACAGGAGTAGCAGGGCATCTTAAATGAGCTTAGAGATGGGAATCCCTTCATTCTGGTAACAAACTTTTGTGGCCTTTGCTTGAGGAGCAGGGAACAAACTTGAGCGGTTGCTAGTCAATCAAAAGCGATATGAAGGTAACTTAAAGAGACCAATAATCAGTCATTCTTCTTTTACTGAGGAAGGAAATCGTAGTACCAAGAGAGGACACAAAAGGAAATAATGTAATACATTTTAACAGTTCTTGCAAATTTGGAAACAAAAACACAATTACATGAAATTTTACTTGCTGTATAATTCTGTCTTCTGGCAGAGCTTTTCCCTATTGTGTTTGAAGAGTGCAAGTACATTATTTTTTTACGGTCAGCTTAACTGACATGACTTGGTCTCCTGATCAGATCCTAGTCATGAAGACTATCATTATAAAACAGCAAATGTAATCAGGAAGCCTGGATGTTCCTGCCTCCTACCCAGACAACCGGCCCAGGGCACTGATACACGACTCCGTCTTGTCCTCCGCTGCATTTTCCCAGCAGCTTCCACAAGTTCACAGAAGAAGACAAAAAATGAGTCAGTTGCCTAGTATCTAGCATTCATTTTAGATTCAATGCAAGATATTAATGAGAAACAACCCAAAATGTATTATTAATGGTTTTGAGGAAAGCACTATGAATATGATAGAGATAAACAGCCTGAGCAATGAAGCAAAATATGCATGCATATTTATATGTAATCAGTCATGTGTTTTTATCTGTTCATTTATTTTGACTCTGCAAATTAACAACAATTAAGGGCATGTGAAATATGAAAACCTTCCAACACTGGACTATGCTGACATGCCGGAAATCTGCATTAGAATTAGAAAAATGTCAGTTTTTGACACACATGCAACTAATTTGCAATAATCAATATAATTTTACAAAGTACCCCATCTTTATTAATTTGTTAGGGCTGTCATGTTGGACCTTACCTTACCATGGTTTGAATTCTGGTTGTTGATATTAGTTCATCTTTGTAACCAGGAGGCCAGTTTGTGTTCACTCTAGACTGTTTGCCAGTCTTTAACAGAGGTAACACAAATGAAAAAAAACAAGTACACAGACACAAAAACATACCTAAAGTCAATT
The DNA here is from genome assembly GCF_002775205.1 of Xiphophorus maculatus. Taxonomy (NCBI): domain Eukaryota; kingdom Metazoa; phylum Chordata; class Actinopteri; order Cyprinodontiformes; family Poeciliidae; genus Xiphophorus; species Xiphophorus maculatus. The sequence goes on from NC_036443.1 coordinate 18,521,635, forward strand.
TGGAGTCCAGTTTTGCCTACCAAGCATGTTCTGGGATTCTGAAAGAAAACTGTGGTACCCAGAGGAAAACCTTTACCTCCTGATGGGGGAAGACCACAAAACTGTATTAATACCAGGGATACTGTTCATTGAGTAACAGTTGCTTCATTTTTCTTGACTATTGCTTGGATTTACTCACAATTTCACTCAATGACCCAGTTTAACCTTTCTGGAATGTAATCCAAAAAAAAGTCAGGCAATTAATTAACATAATTATTATTCAAAGGAGATCCAAATAAGTCAGCTTCAAGGTCAAATGGGTTTTGCTTCCAGGCTGCAGCAAAACGATTCCAAAACAACAGCTTGGACTGCATACAAAAAAGTTTATTTTAATCTATTAACAACTTCCACCCCAGACAGCTTGTTTTCAGATTTCTCTGGATTTAAATTACTTTGACTTTAAGGCATTCAGTGAAACCCCATTTAGATCTTATCTGGCTAAGCCATCTGAAGTGTCCAAAACACATCTAACTATTCTGCTCTTCTGTGCATTCATGGCTCTTCTTCTATTCACGGCATTATTCTGTTATTAACCAAATTAAAACTGACTGAGAAATGACACTGCAGCCTCAACAGCATTTCACAATTATTGTCATGTAAATGAGATCAGTGTAAGTAATTCAATTATGCTGTGTGGAGTATGCATATCTTAGATGCATTATGACATCAGTCACAGGGAATATTAACTGGAAGAATTTTAGGAACACTTGTATAGTAATCTGCCACGTACGTTGTTGAGGATGCACAACAGTTTCTGTTTCTCTGTTGAACACTTTTCTGTAGCAAAACTTTTCTTTTGTTGCTGCTGCTACAATGGCTCCATTGGAACTGAGCCAAGCTGCTTCTCAGAAGATTACCTTTCTGTTAATCAGTCAATTTCTAATCATCTTGGCTAAATTGAAGGAAGTACAATTCGCAGAAAATTAAGGCATCATACTGGAGCTAAAGTTGGAAGTCTGATTTAAAACTGCAACTAATGATCCTCCATTTGAAATAAAAGGGAGACTGATTAAAAGCCAACAGTGTGCGCAACTAACGCAAACTTATTAGCCTGATCATGTGATTCAAATCACAGTGTTATTCATTATTCCGTGCTGCACATCATTGATTGCTCTTATTGCCACCATTGACTTTATGTCTCCCTTTGCTGATTGGCCAATTCAACCTGAAAACATACTCTGCGTTCTCTCTCATTTACACCAGTATCAAGTCAGCACACACTCAACCGTCCGCAGAGCACACACTCATTGTTGTTCACATAAAAGACCGTGTTTTATGTGTCGGAAAGCTGTTAGAGATTATTACAAATCCCCACGTCACATATCACCTCGAGTGCCAGGACAACCACAAAGTATCTCAATTTGTGTAAAATTTCTCTTCCTCACTGATGACAGCCAAATGACGCCAGTCCAGTTGGCCCAGCTTCTGTATCCATCTGTAACTCTCTTTGTAACAGACATAAAAGGAGAAAAGAACTGCACTCAATATTTTTCCGCTGACATCTAAATACAAAGCTGAGAGAAAGAGACAATAAACAGTAGAGATTGTAAATTAAGGAATTTTTTATTTTATTTTATTTTAATAGATCATTCAAAACCAAAAAAAAAAACCCAGCACAATTGTTAGTTTAAAATAGGTGCAATTATAACAAATATTATGTGCTGTTAATATTTAAAAAACAAACTTGAAACAATGAAACATATTTTTTGAGCGGTAAAAATAATCATTTTTGCAACTTTACCCTTTTAGTTGTGTTAGGATTGTTGGCTAAAGATGCAGGAGGATTATGGTTTTTAAACATAATATTTCCCATTTAGTTTTGTCATGCTTTAATATATAAGGTCTCTTCACATGTTTAGGTTCACATTTTGCCAAATTCTCTCATACATTAGTGGTATGTAATATTCATTGCTTGATTCTGTCAAACATTCACATGAAGTGCATTTTAAATTCTAGCCCAGTTTGGCTGTTTTGGCTTTACTCCAAAAACGTGTTTTGTATGAACTATAAACTTTGCGAGCACCACTGCAGAGAAATTTTAACCTTCCTATTTTCTGCCAGTATATTGTTTCCCTTTTGTATTGTAAGAGGTGTGCCTTGTGTGCTTGTTTAAATCTGACCCAGGTTCAAAATCTCCTGAGCTCCACAGCGGGGTCCAGTTTGGGTCATCTCAGCTCCCTGGCTGTGCAGCTTATTCTGATCTTGTCCTCTTATTCCTGCACCTGTGACAAGTGCCCCTGTCTGACAACATTACAATAAAATGTCGTCATAGTAACCCCTAAGAATTTAGTAAATAGCGTATATATAAACTCTAAAACACTGTCAATATAAATGGATGTAAAACAGTTCCTGTTAAAATGTTTCATCACTACTGTATATTAATTAATTGTTCTTAATTAACTATGAATATATGCTGTGTTTAATAGATGGAATTCATTTTTCTCACAACTTGCTTGAGACATTCAATGTTTACTTTGAAAATGTGTCATTTGCTCTTATTTTTATTTTTTTTATTTTATTTTACGGGGGAAAAATTTAAGTTTGCATTAAGACAATATGAGGGAATCACTTCATACAAGGAATATTAAACATGCCAATAAGTGAGTTTTAAAGACAAAGTGATTCAGCACTTTTTGTGATTCCAGTCGGTACCAATCACAACCTCAAGGAAGAGAACAGGAAAAAAGCGCAGGAGAAAATAGGATTCCACACTTCCACGGTGAATAAATGCTGTCAGGAAATTTGGATTTCAGAAATCCCCACAGGAGACTTGGAGACAAATAAGAATTCGTCAACATTCTCCTTTCCAAAGGGAAGCGGGGGGGGGGGGGGGGGGGCACATAAATAACATGCATAATCAGAAACCATCCATGTGTGACTGTGAATCATGCAGTGTGGAAACTGAAGTAAAATATCACTGCTGCTGCTCCTCTCTGTGTTTTCCTAACTAACGTGGTGATATTTTGTATCTGGCTGAGGCTGTAGCTTAATATACTGACTAATTATTAATCTTTCATTGAATTTTTCATTTAAAAAAAAAAAGTTGTAGGATAACATGAGTCATGATCTGCTCTCCCTTCAGGCAGAACATTTGGCTCCAGCAAAGGATAGATGAATAAACCCCAGATCAGAAGAAACAGTGGAGTGGAAGAATCAAAGCAACATGATAGAATGTGGTTACTGATGCTCTCTGGTTTCTGTGTTAGACCGCTGAAGCAAACAGAACAAAACAGTTGCACATATGAGGGGAAGATCGAGTTTATGTGGTTTGTGAGAGTAAAACATTCTGATAAAGGGAATACAGCTGATGGTCTGTGTTCAGTCATGGTGTGGTCAGTCTGTTTTAATATGCTGTGAAAATTGATTTATTGTATTTTATTTTTTAAATCACATATTCAGTGAAAGTCATTTACTCCTCTCCCAATGGTTTATAATCACTGTAATTTATTGGAAATAACTGGCTAATGGACCGTCAGTTATAAAGCATTATCATCCACTCTTATCTGCCGTCATTATTTTTTACGGACCAATGTGGTGGCTTAAGACGCCCCCTGCTGGCTCTAAATTGTTATTGCAAATCTTCAATCGGCAAATTTCAGGGTTGTTGTTGTTTAATCCACTCAAGCACATTTAAAAAGTCTTTCAAACAGCGAAGTGTGATCTCCTCCTACTTTAAATAAACTATAAGCTCTTCCCTGAGATGCACTCAAACCTGCTGCTGCCAACATCAATTACACTTCAGACTTGAAGAATGCAATATGACTTTTTATTTATTTATTTCTCTGCTGTCTACCATCAGCGCCTTCTCATCAATATCCTAATGAGATCTCAGGAGAGGTTTTTCAGACCATGACAGTATGGTGTTGCACTTGGGTTGAACATAAAAGCTTTGACCGTCAATCAGGGTATTTTTCCTTCAGCAGGACTATGCATTAACCTTCTTTATGTCTTTTAATTACACAGAGTACTGCGCCAGTCCGGTCCAGACTCCTTGTAATCTCCCGCTTCATGTAATCTATCAGCTAATTAGCTTAGACATCATATGAAAAGAAAATGGAAAGTGAAATGGAAAACCATCAGAATAATGATCAATTAGTGGGTACAGCTGAAGGTTTTCAGTTTAAGTGCAACCTTAATTTATTCAAATCTCTTAAAAGGCATATACACTTTCAACTAAAGTTTCAACTTATGGCTAACTTAGAGCCTAAAATTCTGTTTATCTATTTAAATAATAAGTAAAACTTTTATTTGATACACAAAGGTTATCTCATGAGGAAAGTTTTCAGACTTAGATACCAGCAGAGTCACTGACATCCTGCATCCTGGAGAGGATTGTAAAGTAAAACCCATCTGAACTTTGGACGCAATCCACAAGGCACAGACACATCTCAATCACATGGCTGAATGAGTTCCACTCAAATCCTCCAGAGTGCTGCTTATAACCGGATCATTTGACTCAGGCGTAGTGAAGCGGAGTCACGTATAATACCTGCAGGACGCCGGGCCTTGAGGCCTGGATTTGAGAATCTCTGCTCTAGAGTCTCTTATCAGACGTTACAAATTTCTGCCTTTCATTTGGAAGTCAAGCTCAACAACGGAAAAGCACATAATATGTAGTCCAATGTGAAGCTTCAACAGTCAATGATGATTTTGGCAGTCACGTCATCTGTTGGTGTCGGTCCATGGTGCTTCATCAAGTCCAAAGACAGCGCAGCGGCCTGCCAGGAAATGTCAGCGCTCCTTATGCTTCCCTCTGCAGCTTTGCTTTATGGGCATGCTGATTTAATTTTCCAGCAGGTCCTGCCACTTGCCAAAAGTAGCAATACCTGCTTTAATGACCATGGTTTGACTATGACTGATTGGTCAGTTAGCTCTGGTTACCTAAATCCCACAGAGAATCTACAGAGTATCGCTAAGAGGAAGATGAGAGACACCAGACTCATTAAGGGATAAGAGCTGTTAGTAGCTGCCATTGTTAAAGCAACCTGAGCTTCTCAGCAATCACAGGCTTACATTAACAGTATTGCAGTAATTCATTCAAAAGAAGAACAACAGTATTAAAGGAATACACTGAACTTCTACAAATGTCTGTAATTCTATAAATGTCCCAAGACATCTGTTAACTGAAACTAGCAGCTGGAACCTTTATGAAATCTGTGAGCTTTTAATTCTTGGCCTCCACATAAATTTTTTTCTTTTTTTTTCCATTTCTTGGTCATGAAAAACTCAAGTTTGGATTTTCATCATGTAGAAGCCATAATCATCTCCATTAAAATAAGTAAGTGCTTTCAATATATCCCTCTGTGTGTAAAGAATCTAAATGGGTCTCTGATTTATTTATTTTTCTAACTGAATTAGCAAAATCAACTTTTCATATTTTAATTTGAGATCCATGATCCTTCTCAAACATTGATGATTTTGAAGAAGAAAAAGTGTGCAGAATTTAGTGCATATAAGATTTAATTTATAATAGCTCCTTTCTTTTCCAGTAATCCTATGAAGGTCACAGAATTTGTACAAAATTGAACAAAAAGTAGATAAACATCTCATAAATAAAGAAAACAGCAGCGAATGCGATATGACAACAATACCCTTTACCCCACATTCATATGTATGCATCTGTTTGCAAAATGCATAAGGAAGCCTCTAAGGCCAGGTTCAGACACAGTGTAGATTCAGAAAATGTACCAGAAAATGAAAATAGGTGCAGGTATCGCACTCCGAAAGGAAAGTAATTTCCAATTTTCTGGGGCATAATCATGCTGTCGTAACTATGCTTTCTAATTAAAATGGCTACTTTTCCTCGACATGACTCACTTGTTTTAACTTTCTTCTGAATTTATCTTGGCTGTCTTGTTGCTGAGGGGGGGAGCCCACTTGTCATTTGCATTTCAGCTTCATGGCATATGGTTTACCTATATGTTTTTAAAAATAAATTAACTTGGACACCTTAAAGCTTACAAATGAAGAGGCACAGAGAGAATTAATGCTGGTAAACAAGGAGATACACAAACATGTAGCCAATTAAAAATTCCACTTTTGAAATCTTGCTTGAAGTCAGACTTATTTTTACTTCTCCTTTCTGATCCCAAGTGAAACTTTTACTTTAAGTGGAACTTAACCAAATATTGATAACACAAAATTCAAAGACACAGAGGAAAAATGTGTCGCAGTGTTGATTCACATTAGAAAAACTTCCCGTCACAGTTTCTTTGCCAATTTCCCTTTGGACAAAACCTTCATGAAAGTTTAAAAAAAAATTTAATCTAAACACATTCCTGTGTGCTGTTCAAAGAAAACCAAACCCAGTGAAACAGCCCATCTGTTCAATAATATTAAGAAACTAATAATAGAATATATTTTTTCTTTTTTATCCAGTGTTATAATTTCCCTTCATTTACTGTGAAGATAATTTATTCCAGTTTAATCACAGAGAAATAATTCTCCACCTTCACTGCCTAGAGATGTTTCACCAACATGAATTTGGTAGCAGGTGAAGAAATATGAGCTTCCTTTGACTAACAGTGAAAACAAATCATGCCTTCACTGAAAGACAGATCCACAGCCAAGGACAGATAATATCTGTTTCTTGTTTTTGTAGAAGCTAAATTGTTCATAGAAGTTCTGTTTCTTCTTCGTCATCTTCAGATCCTGACGGTCCCTGGCGGACTTCTTCGTACCACTTGTTGGTCAGCGTCTTCATCTGGATCCGTCCGTGTAACAAGTCCTGTGAGACACACGTTGCACACATTAGCAAGCAGGTATACAGATTACGAGCATGCTAATAAATAGAGGAAGTGACGAAAAGACTGAAGCTTGAGTATAGCAGTTTAGCACTGAAACTACATTGACTAAAGCACCTAATATTTTATTTTTTGTCAATGGTGTGAGAAATCTTCATAAAATATTAAAACCTGCAAGTTTAACTAAACTTAGAACTTCAGCACTGCCAATGTTTGCTTTTTATTTTGCATAATGTTTAGTTCAGCAACACTTTATCATGGTGTGACTAAAAATGTAAGTGATACCCACTGCAGATGGCGTGTGCAGGACTGGGAGACTTTAAAGACTGAATTTTATTTAATTTAATTTTTTACAGAAGAAATAATTTATGATCTTCTAGAGATGTTACATTACCTACTTGTGCTTTGCATAATTTTCTATGTTTTGTCCTGTTCCTAAAATTTTGCATTCTGAGACGTTACTAATGTCATCGTATCGTGATCCAGTTTTGAACCATGAAGGGAAAAGAAAGTGAATAAGAAAGATATTGTCCACCACGATGAGGTGGTTTGGGATTAATCGACAGACGAGGCTGCAGCAACATGACTGACACGTTCAGAGCTGCAACAAGCTGCAGAAATTCAGCTTGTTGCAGCTTTCCTTCTGCTGAAACTTTAAGTTTTGGGGTTTTTTGCCTTACACCAGGTCAACACAGATACTTTTGGTAGAGAAAGAAAACTTTATCTGCAGTTAGCACATTTTCTACTAAGGTGTGTGTCAATTAGTAGGAGTTGACTGACTGACTACTGCAGAGACTGTCACCTGATAAAACCCCACATGGACAACAGAAGGGAGAGTGAAACAGGAGCAGGAAGTCCACAAGTAAGAACAGAATGTGACTGTTTGATTTTTCTGCTTTAAGAGGCTGTTAAGAAAAGTAAAACTAAAAAATATATATTTATCTTCGTAAATGTGAGACGATCCATGCATATAATACAGCTTTCGATAGGATGAAGATGCAATTAATGTAATCATGGGTACAGTAACTAAATCACTTTACTCTTTAAGTTGGACAAAAATGTAACTTTTTATTTATCATAAGCTTTACTGTTAGTTTTTTATGTCAGAGTGGGGATGAAATTGGGATTGAAACTAAATTGCACTTGAACCCCAAACACGTTTTGACTAAATTTAATGAAAATGTGCCATCAAAATGAACACTGCTCAGTAACGCTTTTCCCCATCTATTGATTAGCTCATTTTGCTGCAGGGCTAAAACACGGCACAAATAAGGTTTTTGTGATTAAGTTGAACTTCATTAACTTTGCAATTAATTATATTAGCTTTCTTCATTGCAAAGATGATTGCCATCACAAAACCTAAAGCAGTAAAGTATATGAGAAACAAGATTTGTCAGTGTGTCTCAGTGCAAGAGACCAAAAGGAATAACCAAAAACTCTAGTTACACGCCAGTCATAGCCTTCTTTAAACAGAAATAACTAGACTAATGATTTTAATGTTACAGTTAAACAATGAGGGCAGCTCATTCAGTCTTCTGGAATACTGCTAAATGATTTTCTCATCTTAATTAGCTTACTGTGCTCCCTTTGCAGCAATGATCTGTGGTTCCAGCACTAAACAGAATTTTATCTTGAAGTGTCTCTTGCTATCTGTCACAACATGTCCAGAGAGAATTATAAAAGAATTTTAAAAAGTCACTTTTCAAAGATTAGAGTAGAGGGATGATGTACCTTTACATCATGTAATTCATAGCATTAATGTTCAACAGCCACCCAGAGACAAGCTGTCTAGCTCTGTGTGATGTGTCTGCATTTTTAATGCTTAGGTGCCTCTTTGATTCCACTGAAGCTTTGTAAAGTTTTGATGGCAACTTCTGTGCATCACACTCACAGGCAAATACAGAATCTTCTTCCATTTTGCACACAGAATATATCTGAAGGAGTGAGATGATGAAATGTGATTCTCTTCAGAGCTTACTTGCTGATCCCAACACCAAACTCCCCCAATCTTTAATCTTCTAAGGATTTCCTGCTGTAGCAGACGGGTGGAGTAACAAAGAGAGGTGAGGTCCTCAGAAAGAACCTCAACTAATCACCAAAAGTTATGTTTTAGAGGGGAAAAAAGGGATTGTTCTTTCTGAGGCAGTGATGTGTTTGATTATGCTAAAAATCAAATACATCACATCATTAAAACTTAGGGGCAATTTGGAGAGCAGGCTGATCACATGGAAGATTTCATCTGTGCTACAGTAGCTCAGCCCACAGGGGGAGACCAAGGACAATTCCAGTTTTTTATGTTTCACATGTCCTGTTCACATAATGATAGTTGTGCATTTGAAGCCCTTACTGTTACAGCATAGATACTTCCACAGCCTTTTTATGTTTTTACAAATGTGAAAAGTGTTTGATCTAGGTGTGTTGTAGAAGGGATGTATCTGAAATAAGCAGAATTCAATACAGTTTGTAATGCAAATACAAACTTGTATAAGTACTTTGACAATAAATACTTTGTCCATAAATGGACTGAATTCATTTGGTGCTTTTCTAGTCATACTGCTGACTTGAATCACTTTACACTGGAGGCATATTGACACAATTGCACTCACAAATGTGCACACACTCATACACTGACAAGCTGATTGTTACGGCCCCTGGCCTCTTGAGGCTGTGCAGGCTCCTTGTTTTTTTCTGTTATGCAGGATCAGCTGTGCGGGCGCACCTTTCTGATTGGCTGCCTAGAGGCTGCAGGAGAGCAGCCACCCGATTGGATCAGCAAAGCCAATCATACGTTGATGAGGCCCACCTGCACCATATTAAAGAAGTCTGAGTTCATTCTTCCAGTGGGGCAGCTAGCAGGAAGAGGTTGCGTAAAGCTGACCCCCACCTTTGGTGTTTGGTAACTGCTTTCGGACAGTTTGAACAATTTTGTTCTTGCTTATTTTGCTAAGTGGTTTGAATCTGCTTTAGATAAATCTTGAAAAAGCTAGAGGCTTGTGTTTGGGAGGTTTTAGTGCTCCCTTTTGTCCTTTCTTTTGGGTTGTTTTGAGTTACTTTAGACTGACGTGTTTGAACATCTTATTTAATTTGCACTCAGTGATTTCTGAATTTGTTGGTCCTTTACTTTTGTTTAATTGGGTTAAGTTGTATTGTGTTTTGGTTTTGTGAAAGCCATCTTTTGTAATAAATCATTCTTTCATTCCACTTTTTCTCTGGACACATTTTCATGTTACCGCCCCAGAACCCCTAGACCATGGGGGCGTAACACTGATCTATAGGCAAGATAAATGCATTGTGCAGCGGCCCATTGACACGCGACAAGAGGACCTCAAAACCACAACTTCAGAGTTCAAGATGAATACTTTTCCGACCGAGCCACAGTTGTCTCAGTGTGCAAAAGACTTCTTCTGAAGACTTGTATTCACTCCTAGATTTTGCACCAAACCAGAACTTCAAGACACATTGACAGACTGCATAAGGCCAAACAGCCAAATATGCATCTCTGCATGTCTTACACTAATCACCGTTGACGGTGCTGGTTTAATCATGATAAACTTAAGCAGGAAAATTGACAACATATCAATTGTACGAGTGTGGTACAAGCGGGAAAACTACAAACTGTGTTGAACAGATGGAGAATATCTAGCTTACACAAGTTTTTCTTACCTCTTGTGTAAGTCTGCGAGTGAAGAAGGGGTTAAGATACTTTGCATCAAGCCACATGAAGCCCTTTAGATCTTGTTTCTGGAAAATCTGAGCCTCATACTCTTCCTCTGTCAGTTCTGATAGGTGCTCTGTATCAATAGTGTTACCCTGGAGACAAAAGCCAAGGAGAAAGAAGGCAGTCAGACAAATAGAATAAAATAAAAAGGAAAGAGGCCCTAAGAATGAGCACTGGGTAAAAAAGAAAAAACCTAAAAGAGAGTACTGAAAATGATGCATGCAAACAAAGATTTAATTTCAACACGTTATAAGAGTAATGAGGGAAAATGAAAATTTACTTTATCAGGCAGCTGATAGTTAGCTTTGGAAATAGGTGAGACATAAGGCAGACACACTACCCAATGCTGACAGTGAATCCCCAACAGTGGAATGTACGTCTAATAAATGATCCATTATCTAGAGTTGGAGCCATCAGAGGCAACTGAAATATTTAACACAATGGCTGGTCTTCTTGCTCCTAGGAAATTGTATCGATGCCATGGAGTGCATCTGTGTGGGGAGAGAGCTATGCTCCCTGCTGACTCAGTGTCCTCATCACAAAGCCACATTCAACCTCTTTGATGTTTCCCACTCTGTGGTGAGCAAAAAGGACCAGATTGCAGATGAAAAGATGGCCCAGCTAACATAGATGGAGACAGCCAACTAACAATTCATCCAACCAAAGTGCTGCTTTGATTTCATTACCATTTTCTGCGTCTTGCTGAGATTAACATCCTTCTTGTTTTTTCGCCGTGACTGGCTGTCTTCAATGTCCATAATGCGGATGAGCGGCATTGTCCCGCCCCCAAGGAAGAGGATGGTAAATAATACAATAATAATGGTTGTGGTGCCGATTAGCTGACGCTTCTCGATGGGTTCCAAGCCCAAATGGAGGCTCAAAGCATAAGGAATGGCACCTCGTAACCCTAGCAAAAAGAAAGATATGAAAATTTATTTAAAAAGCTGCTAATCTCCATAAACTGATTATGGAGTATCTATCTGACTATTTTTTTTGTCTTATTACTATAATCATGTGGCTGTGAATAGAAGAGAAGATAGAGAATGACATTTTCTCTTTAGAAGTTACGAAAATTCTATGACCGCTCCGAATGAAGGCTTCTGATTCTTAAATAAAGCAAATCATAAAACAGATAACTTGAACTGAGGTTTACACAATCTAATATTGCTATTATGACAGGGAATTATTCATTTTCCAGGCACACAGTGTCATTTTAAAGCACAATCAACTAACTACGTTACATATAATGCTGTATGCATCAAAAAAGTCTTTAAAAAAATTACTTTTTAATTTGACGTCCTAAAATTGGGCCTTTGTCTCTTTAAGAAGCCCCTGCTCTTTCTGACACTCAACAGATGAATAGTTCCACCAGACGTTTGCTAATTACTGCTGCTGCTACTCTGGAGGAGCGGAGGGGGGAAAGTGCAGTGGATGGGTGCTCTGAGCGGCATAAACTCAGCTGGAGACTGCAGCTCCAAGTAAGAGGTTTGTGGAAACAGACACAAACGTCTTTTTGAGAACAAGCGTTTAGGCTCTCCAGAATGGCTGCCACAAAAATTAACGGATACGTCAAATATGCATGAAAGAATCAAACTCCAGGTATATTTTTGATGAGGGAATAATATCATAACATGTCATAAAGCTCTAAACAGCCACTTTTACATTATAGCCTCCCTTTATCTGAATAAATTATGTATATGTAACAAAAAGGCTGAGTGACTATTTCTTATTTTCAGTTTTTTTCTGGCCTGTAGTACGGTGTGGTTTTTACACTCAGCAACAGAACGAATGGTAATTCACACATGCAAAGGCTTGCAGTTTAATCTAACACCTGCACTGACAATTGCTATAATAACAAAGAAGCACAACTATTTATATCTGTACACAAATAATAATAATAATATAAAACAACAAAGATGCAGCCACTGTCCGCCTGACACAGACTGGTGGTAGTGTAGACTAATAATAAACAACAGCATGGAGAAAGAACCTCCAGATAATTGGAATACTTTGGACTATTCTGAAATGTGATCAAGGACTGATTACTGATTTTACCCACATCTAAATTTTTCACAATCCAATCACATGAAACAGTAACACAAGGAATAAATGGAGCTCCCATGTTTCTGGAGTGGTGTCTTAAAACATACAGTACAGACCAAAAGTTTGGACACACTTTCTAATTGAATTCAATGAGAAGGTGTGTCCAAACTTTTGGTCTGTACTGAATACAGACCAAAAGTTTGGACACACAGTTGTGTCCAAACTTTTGGTCTATACTGTATGTCAGTGACAGTAATATTGTGAAATTAGTTTTAAAAAAATAGATATATGTATATCAGAAATGCAGTTTGCTTTTGTGTGCACTCTTTGCAAACTGGTTTTTGCTAAACAGTGTTGTGAAATAATGGTCTATCATTTCCTGTTGACTGAGTTTGGTGCCCAAGCATTTTAACAGGATGTGGGTTGACAAGCAATTATAAAATAAATTAACTTGCAAAATTATTATCTCACCACTAAACCACATGATGAACATCATCTTTGGCGTAATCTTGTGATCTCTGAAAAAGTTCAGCAAGAAAGACAAAGGGAAAATGTTGATTGCTCGGCCAAGAAGAATCAGGACCTACACAGAGAAGCACAGAAATCAAACACTTTGAATCCAACTCAACTCACACCAACATTTTGTGCTGGCCTTTGCATAAAAACTACTTACAATGCACCAAATGACAAAGGATATTTCAAAGTTATGTGGGAAGCTGAAGATGGAGAGGCCAAGAAAAGCAAACACACAAGTCTCTGTGGACAGAAATTAAAAATAGTAACTGAAAATGTCAAATGAAATTAAATGAGAGGAACCAGAAAGCTAAGCAGGAAATTACTCACCACACATAAAGGCGACTGTGCGCAGCGTCTGCTGCATGAGGATCTGTGTAATTGGTGAAAGGTTGTGATGGGTGTAATGAGACATCACAATCCCCGCAAATAGGATAGACATTATGCCTGTGGGTGGGAGAAGGAGCTCAGCAAAAACTGCAGATAAACTGAAAACTTGCAACTGTGTGTATAAGTGTATGTCTTTTAACATGTGTGCCCACCTGACAGTTTGATTCCTTCTGCTAGGCCATAGGGAAGATATGCAAAGATGATCATCATGCCAAACTCAAGTGATGGCGTCTTCCTCAAGTCAAAGTGTTTTAGAAACTAAACAGCTGAGTTAAGAAATTTAAACTAAAACAGGGAAACACAAATATGAAACACAAAGAGGCACACTCAGCAAACCAGTCAGGATACAAGAGCTGAAATGAGTCCAGTCAGAGTTCCTAGAGCAGCAGAACCGAAGAACATTTTGAGGAAATACCCCAGCGCTTGCACAAAAGTCTCCCAGCCTGTTACCATGGAGTTATCAGAGCGAGAAAAAAAGCCTTCTGCTGTGCTGAAAGGCAAGAAAATGAGAGAATGATTGATGATGGCAAAATCCCTGTACCTTCTGTGTTGTAATACCTCAGTCTGACATGAGAGGGCAGTAAAACTCCACCACTGATGCTGGTGGAAGAGTCCATGAGCGGATTAAAATATGTTTGTAATCCTATCATCAAAATCTTGTTGGGTAAACAAAAAAAGATTACTTTGCATAACCCTTTCGTACATTTCATGACATGGGAAATTACCTGTTCAAAATAAAACTGGATGCTATCTAAGCCACAATCATTTATTTTTACATGATCAGCACTGCAAAAGTCAAGAGTCATTCTTCAGTTATTTATATTTGCTTCCTCTGTAGTGCTTGAAAATGGCTATGAAAATCATTTTGAGGTCTTTTTTTTGGTTTACTAAGCCACTAGATAGTGGCCAATGAATCAGAAAAAAAGCTTTTAAACTTAAAGGATGAGTGGTTGTGTCTACACATACTACATGACATTAAAAAAATAAAAAAGTAAACAGTTTCAGGTTGACTGTACGCACCTTGTAACCTGCAGCCAGGCAAGTGGTTCCTGTTTTACAAGCCGAACAGATCAAAATAGTAAACTAAGCAAATGTTACAAATAAAGCAGCAAATTTTTTGTGCCAACTTGGTGATTTTGAAAGAGCTGCTAGCTGGAAACTGGTCAGATCTTCGCTGGAGGTTTTTCAAATTTAAATGAGACCAGTACTATTCTTCTGATGCACTTGGCCCAGTTTAAAACAACAAGATAAATTAATATGTGTTCCTGGTCAGGTACTGAAACCGAACAAGTGAAACAAATTCAAATTTTAAAAGGAAAATGAAAGGCTAACAGAAAGTCAGCAGCACTATTGATCAAAGCAAGTTTAAAAAGATAATAGTAAACCCATAGACACAAACCTAAAGAGAAACAAACCAGAGAAACTTTGCCCACGCAGTAATATTACATTTTTTAAAGAATATTTAGAATAAAAATGTCCAGGTAATGTATACATTTTGAAGAGGAGGTAGTAGATGTCCAATTTTTCTCCTAAAACCTATAAGATACCGGAGGTTTTGTAATTACTGATAAATACAGTTATGTAAAAAACAGCAGTAAAATACTCTATAACTAATAATCTCTTTGTATTGTTTATCATCAGGTTGCAAAGTGAAGTAACCAGCTGCCCTGCTGCTGTAAACAATCTGGTTCAACCGTAAAGTTGCTTTCTAAGAAAGTCACAAAGCAAGGTGTTAACGGCAAACAAACTGCCAGGTCTGTTTAGTCCTTCTATTATTAATGGTTTCATTTACTCTGCAGGGGCACCCTGACACTTCAGATCACTTTACACTATTAACTAACTGTGAGATAAGGTGGGTATAGAGTGAGCATAAAGACAGAGAATAGAATGTCACTGATGATTACAAACAAACTGTAAATTCTTAGGTTCCATGAAACTCGTCTAGCTAGTTTCTGTCTGCGGCTCAGTATGTTTGCTGATTAAGTGCAAACAGTTCTTTTGCTCTGAGTGGAAACTAATAACAGAGAGTAGTGTCTGGTGTCAAAGACATTTAAATCAACATATCTCTCAATATCTAAAGAAATCTACAAAAATCAAAAATAAAAACACTGAAAAGCTGAATGCTGTGTAAGCCACTCTACATTCAACACGTCAAGTTTCAAGCAAATTAATCCTCAACAGGTGACAATGTGGATGTGTCTAAAAGTAGGGCGGGGAGATTTTGATGATATGATTCTTTTTCCTGTTGGTAGACAACAGAAACCACTGTTTCTATTCTCATCCTTCTTTCCTGTCACAGTTTATTGTGTAACCCTCAAGAACCAGATGGAGCGAGACAATCTTACTAGTTTAATCTGTAAAAGAAAAACTGAACAATTTACAGTCTACCAGGCTCAAATAGATAACAAAACTTTTAAAAGAGGGCGTGGTGTTGTGATCAGAAAAAGGACAAGAATATTTACCATAAAACTTTGATCTTATATATATATTTAATTATGCTACTGACAAGGCAGAAGGAGATATTTACGTGATGATTGTTAAATATAATCACCAAGCTTCTCTTGGCTGGGAATCATCATCTAGATAACAGGAAATTAAAGAAAATAAAAAAATATATATATACTGTAGATCATTCACTCTACCATTTGATCTGATTCATGGAATTAATTAAATATTAGACTGTGTCTCACCCCACAAATACAAGCAGGGTCAGGAAAAAGCAAGCAAGATGTCGCCTCATTTAAAGTGAATGAGAAGAGTGACGTCTGAAACCTGAACCATGTGCACACGGTTAACACCTTCCCAAATGGAAACCTGTGAAATTTAGCTTCAGAGCCTTAAGCAGAAAAACTAAAAAAGCTAGGCTCTCTAAACAAAAAAACAACTAAGAATAAATACATTCTGTGCTTATTTATATCCCTTAAAATTCTTCAATTTATCTTGTTATGACCATACCTGCATGGACTTTATTGGGTTTTTTTTGTGATATTCCAAAGCAAACTTTAGGGTAATACACAGTGTTAGACTTTATGCAGGCCAAAAGATTTATTTTCGTCTCTCCCAATAAAAGTGTTTCCTGTTTATGTTTTTGGATGGTTTGTGGTAAAGTGCAAATAAGTTTCCATTGGCTTTCTTCTTGTGACTCTCAAAACTGACTAGACCGCATGCCTGGCTGACCTGTCATCAGATTCTCCAAACAGAGCTGTGGATCTCTGCAGTTCCTCTTGAGATACCATGTGCTGATTGGCTGCTCTGATTAATGCTCTGCGTGAACAGCCTGTCAATTTAGATGGGTGGTGACGTCTTGATTGCTGTGCTGTTGTGTCCTCCTATTTTTACTTTTGAATGCTACATTGACCTTACTACAAAGTCTGTTTTTATCTTTCGAGCCTGCTTTAAAGAGTCCCTGAAGTTTAAATTCACTCAAAAGCAACAGCATTTCTATTCATCTTTTGCTAATGCATAATTGTGTGTTTATTGCAAATTTTCAGCAAAAACTGTAAAAAAAAGTATTTCTTACATCTACGACATTGCCTCAGGCTAACTTGATATGAAGTTATAGTCCGGAATCAACATGCAGAGTAACAAAGATCGAGCTGTTTAAGTTCTTTAAAGGGACAGTATTATGTGTTCTCCAGACAGGCCATTTTATAGCTCAATCAAGTAACTGCTATGTTAACTTCTCCATTAGCCTTTAACAACATTTTTACCAGTGCTGCACTAAGAAGTAGCTTGTGCTTGTTCCACCAGATATTTGCAAATTGCTACTGGCTAGTCTGCAGGAACTGAGAGGGGGGCACTCTGTGAAGCGAAAACTCAGAAGCTTAAAAAGTGAAGCTCTAAGGAAGAGCTGCGTCTCGAACTCTGGGTACTAGGCCCACCCAGGCATCTTGCACAGCAGAACGGCTGCCACGGGTGGTCAAATAATTTTTTTAACATGCATGAAAGAATCAATGCAACACTCCAAGTATGTTTTTGACCAGGGTATAACATTACAACAAGATGTAAAGTTCAAAAAAGTTGCTTTAACATAATACTGCTCCTTTAAAGAATTAAAATATCCCAATGAAACATATTACATTTCTCAGTTATAATAGAACACAAAATGTAGCAAAGTTCAAGAGGTGTAAACAATTCTGCAAAAACCACTTTCCTAACTAGTCACACTTATGACTCCCTGTCAATATAAGAAACTGCTGAGAAAAACCTTGTGTGAACACTGTGTCAATGACTATGAAAGTTACCATGGAGATTCCTTTTAGCCTTCTTTAATCAATGAATATCTAAAGCCCCTTTTTGACAAGCTTTACCTCAGATGTGAATGTGAGATATTTCTAAGATCACCTGCTGTGGTCATTTATTTTAGCTTTTTCAAAACTATGCCTTTGACTTCATGCTAATGAAACATACAGCAATATTGTCACCACTTGGGTTAAAAAAATGTTTCACGATCTAGACGTATTGTCTAATTAGCATAGCAACAGTGTTGGGAAATTTAGGTTAAAGGTACACGCTGCTGACCCCTTTTAAGACGAGTATCTCTTTTTGTAAATTATGCATTATAATAAAATATTTCTCAAAACTGTTATGACAATTTCTGTGTTCTTTTCTGCTTCAATAGATTTTAAAATTGCACCTTATTCCACTGGACCCAACTAAATGTTGGCCTTAAACAAGGCTAGGGCACAACATTCTGAGTTACAAGGCTATAAATACATGATTTATGCATCAGTTAGATTCTGTAAAAACAACTTTGTGTTTTTATATGTTCAGTGATTTGTAATAGTATTAACACCCCATGAACCTTCTCACAATTTATCACATTACAGCCACAAACTGATTTATTTTATTTGGATTTCATATAATAGACCAACATAAAGTAGTGCATAATAGCAAAGCAGAAGGATTTAGAAAATTTACTAGAAAATAAACAAAATCTGACAACTGTAGTCAGCATCCAGCCCTCTTTTATTCTGAAATTCCAAAAGGAAAAATAAGGTAAAACCTATTGTATTCAGAAATTACATAAAAGTACAAGACAAATACATCTACTTATCAGAGGTATGTTATGTTGAAGACACTAGATATAATATTTTCTAATAATGTTAATTTATCACATGAAATTCCAGTAAAACACTTTCAAGTTTACGGTTATAATGTCACTAAATGTAAAACAATTTAGTGTTTCCATTTTTTAGAATGGAAACAAGTTTTAGAATACGAAAATATTTGCAAGATGCACGACCCATAACTTTATGCAATGTCTGAGTATTATGGACTTCTGGTAATGTTGTTTTGGATAAATACGCTCTGTGTGTCATCATGAAGGCAGTTGGTAATGTAAATCTGTGTCATCATAAAGTGTGGAAGAGCTTAAAGCAACTACAGTAAGACTCTTACTTGGTGAGAACGATGGAGACGGCGTCGTTCAAGATACTCTCCCCAAACACCAGCATGTTGAGGACTGGGTCCACGTTGAGAGCATTGAATATGGCAATAGTGGCTACAGGGTCCACAGCTGAGATCAAAGATCCAAAAGCAAAGCTGCAATGTGATTGAAGAGAATTAGAAAGAGAAGATTGTGCTATAACAAATTAAAATAACTTTAACGTAATGGTATCTGTGAAGCAAAGGAGCAAAACATAAGCATAAAACAGCCCCATGCAAAACAAGTTTTCCAACTTTTAAGAACGCTAGAGTTCACATGAAAAAAAAAAAAAGCAAAAACATTTGTGACCTAAATGAGGAAGTTGGATTGAAATGGGAAGGCAAATTTGACTGTTAAAATATCAGAAGACATTTACAGAAATTCTGGCTTACTATTGTACAAAAAGGAGAAGTTAAAATAATTTACCAAAAAAATACTGAAAATACTACAGATCTTTGTGAGCAGAAAAGACTGTGTGTTTAGTCAAAGGTGTTCAGGCACGTTCAACAAACATTTGTTTGTTGGTTTTGTAAGGATTTATTCTGCAAATTATATCAAAAAGTATAGTTTGAGCAGTTTGTGACCAATCGTACAAAAACATGCAAGCAGGAAGGCTGAAAGACATATCCTCCTTAAAGGCAAGAATATGAATAGCAAACACTGTGCCTAATGCCAAGTTACACACCTTTGAATGTGGGCCAAGAAAAAATTTTGAACAACCCAAAGTTCCACCCTAATAACACATGGGTACGTAATTATGTTTGTGAGACACGTCTGATATATCATCTTACTTTCTAGAACCATTCAGTCAGAACGAACCATGTTCATAGTAAGCAGTTTGTGTCAGCAAAGGACATCATCCTAAAATTTACTTCAATGTAATTACAGAAAGAAACAATGTTTATACGTGAAATATTTTCTTTTACATGAACAAAATTGCAAATGGTTCTATTCAAACTTTACCTATCAGTCATGGTCATCTTATAAATCACATCAGCCTGTCAGAAAAAAAAAAAGAAAAGACAAAGGTCCACTGTGAGATTCTAGACATGATGATCCAGACACTAGTTTCATATTCATTAACATTTGGCTTTCTAGTAGAAAAATAATAGTTTTTCCCTTAACATTTCATTTATGGAAAAGCAATTTTAAAAATATCTTTTCCTAAATACCAGACTTGTTGACAGCTGGTTGTCTCACCTGGCCTAGGAAGTAGATACCTCCGCCCACTATGAAGGCAGAGATAGCTGTACCAATCACAGCAAAGAGGGTGATGGAGCCAATGTTCTGGAAGAAGTTACCCTGAATACACACACAAATACACAGTTCAGATATTCATGGACAGTATGCAATGTCAAATAGAACTATTATATAGCATGTGTCCAGCATTATAATGAAAGCTAGGCCACAGTACAGGTACATACGTATGTAAGAAAAGGCTGTGGGCATATGAAATGATTTGTACTTGGCAATAACTCACTGCCACTCC
The DNA here is from genome assembly GCF_002775205.1 of Xiphophorus maculatus. Classification (NCBI taxonomy): domain Eukaryota; kingdom Metazoa; phylum Chordata; class Actinopteri; order Cyprinodontiformes; family Poeciliidae; genus Xiphophorus; species Xiphophorus maculatus. Next base: position 18,541,998 of record NC_036443.1, read on the forward strand.
TAAATTGATTGACACTCAAGATACAAATACAGATATGCACACCAAAACATTAGAACGTTTTTTTTATTTAATCACAGTAGTGATTAAATAGGACATAGGAAATAAAAAAATATTTAACATGAATTTAAGTACATGTTTTCAGTGGGCAACGAAAATCCCACAATAAGAAATATTCTAATTATAGAATCCCCACTGCCAAACTGACTGGCACCCTAAGAAAGTCATCTAAAATAAATGGGAAAAAAAGTATTTCCTGTTATTTACATTTCAGTTTATGAATTCAGTTTGTGTCTGGAAATGCTGGAAATACTTCCTGTTCCTGCAACATAAATATGTCACAGGCTGCATTGTTGAATTACAGGAAGAAGGTTCTGGCGTTTGAAATCCGACCTGTTGCGTTTCTGTAAAGAGTTTAAATTCTTGGGTTCTTTCCAGGTTCTGCATTCCTCCCGCAGCCCAACAGGCTGTGGGAGGAAAAACAGGCTGTCAAGTTAATTAGTCACTCTGACGTTAGACAATTTAGTGTGACCAATTTTCAGTTGTGCAGATGAATGATTCAAAATACATGCGGAAGTTTAACCCAGAAATGGTTCAGTGCAAACACACTAAACCTTTCTTCTGTGGCATTTATTGGTTATAACAGTGGCCTTCAACTCCAGGACTTTAGGTCTGGGGTTCTGCAACTTTAAGACGCGTCTTTGCTTAAACTCACCTTAGTCAAATGCTGAGGGAATTGGCAGGACTTGAGTGCATACAGAGGAGGTGATTCAGTCATTTGATTCATGTATGTTTGACCAGAGACAGACCTACATGCTTCAGGACACAGAACTTCAAGGCCTGGATTTAAATATCCCTGAACTAAATTTACATCCCATTTAAAAAAACAATGACGAATGTAAAATAGAGAATTGGAAATTTTAGACGTTTAAAAGAAAGTGGAGAAATAGTAAAAAAAAAAAAAAAAGATCCCTGTTTGTTCCAGCCTTGTAAAATATAACAGGAAAAGATTAAATGCTATTGTTTTAAAAAATTAGGTTTTACAAAGTATTAAAAGAAATGTGGTAAAAAGTGCAAAAATGTTGTAAAACACAGCTGTCCTTTGAGGTGGTGTTTTCCCCCACTGAATTAATGTTCTAAGCATTCACACAATTATGATCCTGCAGTTAACGATATGGCTGCCAGTGGTCCCAAGAAAACTGGATGATTGCTGGATATATAAACTTGGCCACTGTTTGTAGACGGGCATGGCAATGGCTGCCGTTCAGCAGCCTTTTTAAACAGGAGGAGGAGGACGAGAACATGAATAATAACCCACAGAAACTAAGCACACCCAACTGTATTGACTTTTCAGTCAGAAGGCGGCCCAACCCAAAACCATATGACATATCATTCTTTGTGAGTTGCATGCTCATTCAGCACATTGTTGCCTCATTTTTTCTGGAGTCATTACTTTTTACGGTAATTATTGTTTTACCACCTACATAAACTGCACTTTTTATTTGCATTTTTCCCTTTTTTGTCCACAGGTTGAACCTGGAATTGCCACTTTAACTCATCAAGGGGTATGTGCTGGAAATAAGGGTGCACAGTTAAAAATGTGACCATACCTTATGTAAAGAGTATCCAGATTCAAATATGATGGGTGGAAGAAGCAGGAGGAAAAACATGTTGGGTCGAAACATTTCCTCTTCCTTGAGAAAAAAGAGAGAAAGGCAAAAGAAGAAGCACATTAAAAATACGCATGAAACAATCCGCAACATCAACTTTGGCTCTGAGTTGTCCCAGCAAGAATTAGAAAATGCATAACATACAGAAACAGCAGCTAATAAACCAACAATTGAAATAATGCAATGAGCAACTACTAACATCTATTCATTTTACAAAGCTGACTCCAGGATGACCACATGCAGACATCAGCTGCTTGTCAGGAGGAATACCTGCCTGCCAACACATGCCTTCAACCTCCATTAGCAACACATCCCATAAAAACAGCAGTAAATTTCTAACAATTCTTTTTTTAATCTCCAAGTGTCTTATTCATTCACAAACACACAAACACGCCCACGCATGCACACCCAGAATCCCAGTGACCTTAGCTCTGTGATTATTTCTGCAGTATAAGGAAGTCATTGTTGCTTCCCAGAAAAATGGGCCAGCCGCCCAGATAAGGCTTTGGCATCATGTGCCCGTGCGCTACTCTCTGGCTGTGCATGACGCACATGTGTTTTTGTAGTAGCGACATGTGTGTAGTTGTGTGTGCATGTACCTATTCTGTGCATATTTCATGTTTGTAAAACAAAAATCAAAAGACATTATGCATGCAAGAGTTTTTCATCTTCTTATTCCTGGTAGACGCTGGCATTGTTTTCTATCAGAGAAACAGAAAAGAGGCAAGTGAGTGTTTGCTGCAGCTGCTAAACAATCTTCCTCTTTGTTTAATGGAAGTGGTTTTTGACAGCTGGTAGAGCCTGACTCTCCACCTCAATAAGTCCACAAGACGTTGGCGATAACAATCGCCTCCATATTAACAAAAAAGTACAGGGGCACGTTCACAAAAATACTTCTAAGATCTGAATCAGAAGCATTGTATTGGCCAGTCACAAATCTAATTTTAAACTTAGAAGTATCTTACAACTGCTATGAAAATATCACAAAATTAAGGTTTACGAGAAGGGGCTCAGAGGGCTTTTGTGGTCACAGTACAAAAACTCTGACATAAGCAGTTTTAAAAGTTTCCTAATGATCTACCAGTGGTGGGCTGTCAGGGCCTGAAAAATCTTCTTTCCAGGAAACCCTAACAAATATATCTATAACTTAAATTCTAATGTTTGTTCAATTAAATTTAGTGCACTTTCAATCAGATTTCAGTCTCTCTGTGTTGCCAAGGTTAATCTAATCTGCCCAGGGTCTTCACAATCCATAGAGCAAGCCTACATCCTGTAATCAATATAGCAGGGGAACTGTTCTTTTAACCAGCTTACAGATTCACCTCACAGCACCTGCTCGAAGGCCCACGTGATGTCAGACATTTTCCAAGCTTTGATTGGATGATCAGAACAACTGTATCAGCCACAAGTTTACCTAGTAAAGGATGTGTTCAGCAATCTGTACTGTGGACATTAATACTTGTATTTTTTTTAAATTCCATGCCCACAATGGCTGACAGAAAATGAGAAATTGGCTTCTCCTTCTCAGGAATGATTAAAATGCATTTTCAAGACAGGCAGACTTTCCTGAAAGAAAAGAGAGCAGGGTCTCTCAGCAGCCAGGCTGCTGAATAAACACCACTCTCCATCTCGCTCTATATTATATTAATATTAATATATTATTATATTAAAAAAAAACATCTGAGGGAAACCTTCATAAGAAAATCCTAGCTGTCTTCTCTCTTGTGTTTATTTGCACACAGCACAGTTAGTGAGATCTGGTTCATGTGTCCACTCAGAAGGACACATTAAAATACCTGGTCTGAATGACGTATTCAGAGCAGGATGCTTGAAATCCGATCACTCAATAATGATATTGATGCAAGGTTTTAGCAAGATCTCTGAAAATACCATGTCATCCTATATTATGCTTTTTGGATTTATTAGTATTGGTTGCTTGTATAATTGTAATGTAATAGGGGTCCCTCTGAAAGCCCAGGTACCACTGTTATCTAAGTAACTTTTATAGTCAATCAGTCCTGTTTAACAGTAAAGAGAATATGAGATGTTGATAAAAACAGAAACAGAGGGAGGACCCCACAGGACCGCATGTTACAAAACAAATTTCGAATTACCAGTACTCATTTTCCAGTTAGAAGACAAACAACAACAACAAAAAAACACTCGGCATTAGAGAACGTGCAACTGACGTGAAAGGGTAAGGTTTCACTTAGTTTGTCTACTAATAATGCATTCAAATTTCAGGAAATGTAGGCCAACCATTGCTTCCAGGTTGGCAAAGTTGATGTTAGTGACTTGACATTTATCTCCAGTAGAGCTGCACCTTTCAGTCCAGCTTACAGCCACGGACACAGCAAGGCATGCTGTGCATTAACTGCAACTTGACATCTACAGCTGCACTCCTGCCGCATGCATGCGTTCAGATGTTTCACATGTTTCACTGACACACACAGGATTGTTGACTGGAGTGATAGATCAAGCATATAAAACATCTTTTCACACAAGCACCTAAACAGAGAAGAACTTGAGCAGAAATGGTCTAATCTAGCATCACAGGGTTTGGAAATGTAATCTTTTCTTGGAATAACAGTTGATTGAGAAAACAGAAAATAGTTATTTATTTCCACGTTACAAGAAGGAATGCTTAGACACTGGGTCCGGTTCTGTCAGAATTACAACAAAAAATGAGACCAAACAGCAAAGGGTAGAAGCGTCCAAAGTCAGTCCTCAAAGGTCGGTATCCTGCATGTTTTGGTTATTGCCTTAGTTCAACACCACATAGATAAAATAAGGACGCATTAGCAGGTATCTCCAGAACACTGACATGCTGAGGAGGTGGTAACTACCGCCAAGGGGAAAACTAAAATATGTATAACACCGGTTCTTGAGGCCTGAATTTGGACACACCTGTCATAGGGGATATAGTGTCTAGTAGAAACAAATATAGTCCTCTGGCTTTTTATAATTTTGTCATGTAGCAATCAGAATGTGTGATTGAGCAAGACAAAGTAGTACACATTTGTGAAATAGAAAGAAAAGGATACATTCCATTTGTGAAATACATTTGAATTTTGCCATCTTAATGCAAGAACAGTTACAAGTTTTTGTGGTTTATCTCTACCAGCTCTGCTTACTAGAGAGTGAAATATTTGACTATTCTGTGGTGTGTCTTTGAGCTACAAGCTCTACAACAAATTTCCAAATGGAGTTCACTAATCTGTACTTTGACTAGGCCATTTAAGCATTTCTATGTAATTATGGCTTCATGTTGATTACAACGTCTTTACAAGTTTGTCCCTAACCCATCTGTTCTGGTTCTTGGTCTTCACGATGCTGATTATTCACTGACTTTCTCTAACAAACCACTAAGACCTTTACTATTGGTTCCATTGGGTTTTCTTCAAGGATGTTAGAATAAAAGGATCTAATCACATATGGATGATACACATTTCAGATTTGTTATTTGTACGATATATCTAAAACTCATGTATATTTTCCCTCTTATTTTACTGACTTCAATTGTGCTGATCTTTCATATTAAATTCTAATAAAAATCCATTGAGGTTTGTGAAAGAGACGAGGCAAAATCTGAGTATGAATGCTTCCATAAGACACTGTATATTAATAGACAGCAGAGAAATATACACTTGAGGACAAAAAAAAGATGAAATAGATAAACCCAGAAAGCAGAGGGTTGATATGGTCTTCGTATGTGCTGAGTCTGAATGCAAAGCAAAGGTAATGAAAACAGATGAATGCCTAAAGATGAAGGAAATGCAGCTAAAAGTGAGCTGAGAGATACCAGGAAAAAAAATACATATGAGAGGGTCTATGGGCGAGAACATTGTTCAGAGCGGAGGGTCCCTGGAGGCTTGGCTTTGACAACCAGTGACATCGCCACAAGGGAAAAAGGCCCCTGAAACCACAATTAAAACTTGTCTCTATGTGTCAGTTTCTCTCTCTCCGTCTTCCTCTCTCTCTCTCTCCTTCTCTGGCGTGGGAGCCATCTATTAAAAGTATGTGCTGCCCTTTGGGGCTTAAAACACACCACTGCAGCCACTGAGGAAAACCGACGAGCCTGTTTATTTCAGTACAGACAACACAACACTATAATGGAGAGAATGCAAAATTATTAGCCAGGTTGTAAATATATTCACCTGCGTTTCTTTGTCAGTTCTCTGCCTAGGAGACATATTGCTGCTAGAAGGTTACTTTGTACCAGCGAGCTATTTCTTCTTCAATCTGTGTCAGAGCACAAGGGAGAAATCGGCAGATGAAGAGGGAAAAAAAAGGAGTAAAACGAATGAGAAGAGCACACAGGGAAACGTTTGTTCATCTGATGAGAGAGAGAATTGGTAAAAGAAAGTTGGTTGTTCATTTCAGCAGAACTTTATTGCAATAATTGCAGATTTTTTGCATTTTAAGGGTATCACACCAATCATTTTTCATGTAACTGAATGAGTTACATAAATATTTATTTATGTCAAACAAAATTACAAAAAAGAACTTGAAAGAGAAAATGAAAAAAAAAACAAAAGGAAGATGTATGAATAACTAAAACTAACTTTCTTGTTTAAAATGGCTATACCAAAAACGGCTTTCTTGTTTAAAATGCACATGCGCACAGATCATCAACAGCAGTAAATCCAAAGGGGTCATTGATAGGCCACCATTCAAAATGTAAGTATCTATAATTTGGAGCAATAGTTCATAAAATGGAGATGGGATCTGATGTGGTATTCTTCCACATTCGTCTTGACGCACTTATCAACTAAACTATTAGAACATACCAGCAGCTGTGACACATTGTTGGGGAAATCAGCTTGCATGAACACATCACCATTTACAAGCATGAGGAGCATTTGCACAGATGTATAAAAACATCTTGAGCTAAATTAATGTTTTCTTATGATAGTATAATGTTACACTGAAAACTGGAGATAAATCCAACTACTAGTTTGAGTGCAAGTTGCAAAATTAATGTTTTTAGTTATACAAAGGATGCCACAAACACAGAGGCCACATATTTCCTTTAAAAATAATTCTAACTTAAATATTTTGTTTATTTTTTTCTCCTTTACTTTTTTAGGGTGAGGAGAATGACAAGCAATGTTTCATTTAGTAATTGAGGACGGCATCAAAACTCTGAAACAATAGAACACGGCGATGAATGTAATGTGTTGATCTTGGTTGATGAGGAAGTAGCTGAAAGAAAAAAAGCTACATACCTAAACTTGCTCATATTTAAGCTCATACTTTAATGTGTACCAACAAAATGAGAAGAGGTGATTTCTGAAAACTTTTTCTTTTGAAAAATTTAGAGACTTGTGTGATTCTCACCACATAATTCTGCACAAGACATTGCTGCTACGTCAAAGGAAAAGAAAACAAGAATTCACTTTCAGATCTAACCTTTAAAGAAATTGCTCGTGCACATGTTCATGTAGCCACAGCAACAACAGTTTGCCTCTGCATGACACTTTTGGTGGCTTGTAGAGAGAGCATGAAGGTTTGTAACAAAGACCAAATTGTCCTTAAAGGAAGATATTACAGACACTTTTAGTAAGGTATTAATATTATTTGGGCACTGTTTAAGAAGGCTGAAGTCAGTGTGTGACAGTTTGTGATATAGAATAGAATAGAATAGAATAGAATAGAATAGAATAGAATAGAATAGAATAGAATAGAATAGAAGTACTTTATTCATCCCAGCAGGGAAATTACTTCGCAGTTACAGCATAGAGACAAGACAAGACAAGACACAATCACAACGTCCGGGTGTTTAGTCTGGAGTTTGGCTGTGTCAGAGCTGACGACGTTAAGTGCAATCCCGCCGCCCCTCTTCTTCCGACTCTTGGAACAGTCCCTGTCCCCCGCACCAAGGAAAATCCAGGAACCTCCACACTGTAGTCTGGAATAAGCGAGTGTAGCCAGGTTTCCGTGAAGCAGAAGATCCTGCACTCCCAGTACTTCTTCTGGGTCCTAACCAGCGCCGTGAGTTCGTCTGTCCAATTTACCAAAGACCTCATGTTCCCCACAATAATCGCTGGTAACGCTGGCCTGCGCCGTCTCCTCTTCTACCTCCGTTTAGCTCCAGACCCACAGCCCCGTCGTCTCCTCCGTAACTCCTCCAGAACCACAGGCCCGTCTCCGGGCAGCAGCAGAGGCCCACACAGCGCAATCAGCCGTTCACGTGAGCACACAATGCCGCTACTCCGCTCGGCGAGGTTCTGTGCAACCAAGAGTATAAAAAGTAGCAGACGAACGCGGAGAACATCGACAGAACCACATCCAGCCATTGTGGAAAGCCCAACTGATGAACCCTGGGTTCTTCAAGCATGGATCATTAATCGGTTACAGCAAATATACACAGACAAACACACACGACGGGAGCTGCATCTGCAGGCAGCCAGCTGCGCCGGCGCCATCTTGACGCCGGCATGGACAAATGTTGAAGTGCAAGTCTGATAAGCTCTCTGAAGAAACTTATCAGACACACACACACACACACACACACACACACACACACACACACACACACACACACACACACACACACACACACACACACACACACACACACACACACACATACACATTAAGAACTGTGGGAATCCCAGTGTTTTTCTCAAAATATTTCAGTAACATGCATCAATAACTATTTGGAGTGGAGATGGGGGCAGAGCGCAGGTTTCCTCATCATGTTTTCCAACCAATCATTGTAATTTTGATTTCATGCCTTTGCACTGTACAAAAACTTAACAGGACCAAGTAGGATAGTGTCAGTAGAAATGTAGTTGGCAGTTTAAGCAGAAAATGCAAAAGGCATTAAGATTATTCATGACCAAGAAAGAGTGACACTAGTGTTGTGCAATTTTATAGTGTATTAGACTGAAAAGGATTAGAAAATGTTGATGCATTTGACGTGAGGTCTGTGGTAGTGCAGGCGTTAAGCACAACCCACATATGGAGGCCTTAGTCCTCAACGCGGGCGTCACAGGTTCAATTCCAGGCCTGGCGACCTTTGCCGCATTTCCTCCCCTTCTCTCATTACCCTCTTTCCTGTCAATTCACTATCAAATAAAGGCCATTAGAGCCAATAAAACTTTTTAAAAAAAGTTGATGCACTGCCAAAGAAGATAGATAGGGAAATTTTCTATAAGGTACATTCTATGCAATGCAGTTCTACATGGTTGTTCAGACAAACAGCAGTTTAGTATTCCACTTTTTCCCTCAATTAAAAAAAATATATCATGGTAGTAGCATTAATATAGTTAACTGAATATAATATTACCAATAAAACTATATTTAGTAATAATGCTTTAAAAAAAACAAAATCTGAGTTTTTGAGTGTATAACAAAATAAGTGCTCTTGTCCTCACTAAGGGAGCTGTCCTCTTCCCAACCCCTTCTAGATCTAATGGTGAGTAAATAAGCATGTAGCTGAATGTTTACACACTTCAGATTGGTGGTTTATTTGCTTAACCAGCAACCAGCTTGTCAACTTTATTGGACAAGAAGCACTCAAAATGAAAATGCAAAAGGCATTTTGACTAAATACACTTGGCAGAGCAGCTAAGGCAATTATACCACATTTTAAGGCTTTATTCATAGAGCTAATATGACAAAACTTCATGATAAAAGCCTTATCTAAATACGGCATAAAGCTCTCTGAACTCCAAAGAGCATAAAGTCAATTAAACATGCTAACAGTAGCTTTACTGCTCATAAAAACCCCACAGCCTAAATGCGGAGTTTATTATGTTTTCAGGCTACAGGGTGTAATTTATCCCTGGCTGATTTCACTTAGTACAGAAAACATTCTGAGTGTGTTGGTGAGAGATTAATGAAATGATGAAAAATTTTACAAATACCACTGTTACCAAGAATAATGCTAACATTAATTATCATATTAAATTGGTAAATTTGTTAATTTTCCCCCATAAAACATGATACAACACTTTTAGACTGTTACATATTATTTAACAAGAGCAAACTTTACCTGTGTGAATTTTTTTCTATTTAAAGATAATGTTTTATAATGTCATACAGAACAATTGGAGACAGTGTCCTAAAAACAGCAATGTATTTCTAAAATGTCAATTTTGCTTGACACATAATAGTGCAAGCTCAATTTAGTTAGAAATGCTTTTTGTCCTAAATGATGGTGGACTGATTATTTCTGTAAGAGCTCCACTGTATGTGGAGAAATTGAGATTGGGATTTTACTGTAAAAAAAAAATAAAATAAATTTCTGTCATATCGCCCACACCTACAAAAACTTGCAAAACATTTTTATAACCTTGAACTACTATTTTGTAATTTTTACATCTTTGGTACATTACAACAGCAACCTGTAATGCAATGTAATTTCTTGGGATTTTGTGTCATACAAAGTGCAGAAATGTAAAGTAGAAGGAAATGCATAGTTTTAAAACTTTGAGAAAAAAAACATAATTGTTGAGTGCATATTACACCATCCTCATTTACATTCCAAATACAATCCAGTGCAATCAGTTACATCACTAGATTCACTCCTAGTAATCTAGGAGTGAATCTAAATGTAGCTGTTCTGTGAAGGCTTCAGATTATTAGAGAACAGAATCATGAAAACCAACAGCAGACAGGTCAGGGATAAAGTTGTAGAGAAGCTTAAAGTAGTATTAAGTTATAAATCAATGTCCCAAACCGTGAACATCTCAACGAGCACTGTTCAATCCATAATCCAAAATAAAAAGAGTACAGCACAATTACAAGCTACTAAAACATGACTTTCCATATAAACTAAGAGGCAGAAGAAGGAGCAGCCAAGAGGCCCTTAAATGTCTTCCACAACTCAGGTTGATGCACTGCCAAAGAAGATAGATAGGGAAAGAATCTGTTGACATGACAACTATTAGATATGCACTCTACAAATTTTCCCTTCATGACAGAAAAATAGACAATGTTGACAGAAAGACATAAGAAGTCATCTTGGAATTAGATGCGTTCTAGTCCTGCCACAAATGGTCAAATGAGATGAAAAATTAAAACATTTTACCAACACACAAACATTAAGGGGGATTTAGCACTGCACAGCTTGAATCCACCATGCCCACAGTGAAACACAGCAACAGCTGCTTCATGCTGTGAAGACAGCTTTATTCAATAGAAAAAGAGAAATCTGTCAAAGTTGATTAGAACATGGATAATTCTTAATACGGGGAAATCCAAGAAGAAACCTGACGTGGCTTACAGCGGAACAATGACCTTATGGCTTTCTCCATAAATGTATGCAAGTTAAAGTCTAAACATACATTTATGTTTACAAACACTCTCCAATCAAGTCTGACTAATGGTATTTTGCAAAGAACAATGTGTAAGAATTTTAATTTCTATGTGCAAAATTGTTAGAAATATGCAAAAAGACTTATTGGTTCTAGAAAGTTTCCACACAGCGAAGTTGGATATAAAGGCCCGATACACTTTCCAGATTTTGAAAAAAAAAAAATCTCAAGTAGATTAAAGTTTGTGCTTGTAACATGAAAAGATTGTTCTGTTTTCCTTTTTTATGGTTCTTAGTATTAACCCATTATGAAGCCTCAGGCCTATATGCACAGCCTGATTGTTGAATCAACTACAATCACAGAGACGGTCACCTGCAGATTTACCGGATGGGACAACATGGGCCGAGGGGCCTTGGGGCCTCTAATTACTTCTGCCAATGACTCAGCAACACCCCGGGGCCCACAACTAGGAAAAAAAAAACAATGGGTCCCTGTGTATAAGAAACATCAACAACCTGCCCTCTTTTTTTCCTTCCTCTCTCACTCAGCAACGCTTTCTCTCCACCCCTTGATTGTCCATTTTCTCACTAGTTGGTGGGGAAAGAGGAATGTTAATGAAAGGCGCAAAAATGAGAAGTGATAAAGAGGAAGAGACAGCCACCAGATAATGACGTGTGATAGAGATGGTGGAATGAGATTAATTTCTAAGTGATAATGAAATGGACCAAAATGTTCCCTGCTGTAACGGCATTGTACAAAAAGAAGTGTTATTCTGTCCTAATATACGATGCCAGTTTATATCACTCTGTACTTCCCAAATATTTTGCAGTGCATACATGGTGTATATCTTTGTCTGGTGTGTGATTGTTTCAATGCATAGAAAAAGCTTACAGTGTGAAAAAAAGAAACATGAGTTATGGATCCAGTTGATGCAAACTTTACCTTCCAGTTGGCCAGTTCCTGGAACTCGATGATCTTAATGAACCCTCCCATTAGGATTCCTGGAAAAGGTAAGAACAGGAAAGAACACCCATCTGATTAAATAGCTTAACGTCTCCCTTGAAGAAAAAAAAAAAACATTCCTGAAATATTTCCTTCTTTATTTAAAAAGAACATACCTAAACAAAAAAGGCACAAAAGAAAAAGTAATAAGTTAGTGTTTACTTAGGGTTTGCAGGTGCATTAATTAAGAAGAAAACAGCATTGCGTACGAGGTACAGCAAAGGACACAGGGACACAAAAAAAATCTTTGGATGCTGATTTATTGTGAGATGTTAAGAGATAATGTAGACCAAGACAGACAATAGGCAGATGGAAAAGAGGAAATGATGAAAGGGAGCATTTCTTCTGATTTGTTAACACTGTGTTATCTCTCCACTGCAGACTCCCCGGCTGCTCCAAGCACTCAAACAGAAGTTCTGACCCTGTGCAGTATGCAGGCCATAAAAAGAGAAAAGCCCTTAAGGGTCAAGATGCCTGTGTGTCACTGAGGTGTAGAGAAAACACATGCGCGAGCATGTGAAGAGAGAGTACAGTTACAAGGAGGAGAATTCACCTTAAGTGATTTTTTCAAAATGTGTGGAGCCCTATCTCTTTTGTTACATAACACAACACACTTGATTATTAAGTTAAGCTGCATGATGGGATGCAGGGGACGTCCTGGCATAAAGTTGGCCAACCTGACGAGCTTATTCTACCAGCTGTAGATAAGCCGCAGTTCCAACAACTATAACATAAAAGATGGATGATGCCACCACAGAATCAAATAAGGTCTTAAGAAGACACTCCTTCAACACATTATAACAACAGTGGTTTGACATGATGCCATTTACAAATGTTCTTACTTCACTGCGTTAAAAAGTTTGTATAATAAGTGCAGTATTAGCAAACACTGTTTCATCAGGTGTTTGCTAATTGCTGCTGCCACTAGTCTTTTTGAGCTTTGTGGGGTGGAAGGTTGGCTGGCGACTGCAATTCCAGTTAGCTATTTGTAAATAGACAGGCAGTTTAAAATACCCAGAACCAGAACAAAACATGGAGAAGCAGCATTTAGATTCTATGCACCACAAATCTGGAACAAACTTCCAGAAAACTGCCAAACAGCTGAAACACTGAGCACTTTGAACTGCCTTATTGCTGAAATGTGCTATACAAATAAACTTGATTGATTATTTATAGAATGAAGCCAGCTGAGTTCTTATCAAATTTATGTTAAATAGGCAGCACACTTTAAAAAAACAAACAAACAAACAAAATAAAACAAATAAACACTAACGTTTACAAAAACATTTCAGAAAAAGGTGAAACAAATTGCTTCATGACTTCATTAGTCATGTAGGAATTTTAAGAAGGTGTCACGTAACAACATTCATAGGGCTAAAACCAACCTTTTCTTTAGTACGCCTTTACAATTTACAACTTTGCTTGTCTCTGTATAATTTTGGTTTAAAGTCACAAAGAGCCACTTTGTAGGGATTTATTAGCAACATCTGGCTCTGGAGCCACAGGCTGAAAAGCCCTGCTTTAGACCAACAATCAACTGAGTGAAAAAGAGCAAAGTTAGTTATTTTGCTTGTAATAAAGTTTTCTCCACTGGATTACATTGCCTAAAAAGTCAATCAGCTGATCCAGAACACTAATGCTCGCCTCCTCACTAAAACTAGGAAATACAGCACATTATTCTAGTCTTAAAGTCCTTATACTGGCTCCCTGTAGCTCAAAGAATAGACTTTAAAAATATTGTTGTTAGTTCATAAATCACTGAATGTCTAAGAACCAAAATACATTATGGACCTTTAGTCACTGTATCAACTATCCAGACCACTCATGTATTCAGATTCAAGTCTACTCTGCATCCCAAAATCTGAACCAAACTTGAAGAAGCAGCATTCAGTTTGTATGCTTCAATAATCAAGAGCAAACCTCCAGAAAACTGAAAAATGCTGAAATACTTAGCTCCTCTAAATCAAGATTAACCCCATTTGCTTAGAGCTGTCTTTGATAAATAACTGCAACAAAGATTACATTTAGTCTTCATTATAATTTATGCTGATGATTATGACATTTGAAAAAAATGTACGTCTCTTGCTTGTTTCTTGTTTACATCATGTAAAAGTACCTTCAATTGACTAGATGTTGAAATGTGCTGTACAAATAAACTTGCCTTGCCTAATTTGTTTCCTGTGAAGTTAACATGTTTACACTTTGTACACTGTGAATGTTTCAAAACAAAAGGCAAATGTTTGTGCAAACAATCTTGGCCAATAAAGCTGATTCTGACAATAAACTAGCCTCACCCATTCTGCTTTCCGATTGTTATCCTGCCCTTTATATTTGCATAGAATTGCTGTTAAATACTGAAACTGCTTAATCAAGGACATATTTGTGCACAAAGCAGCAAGTTACATGAGTAATACTCACCAAGAGACACAACAGCCACACTCTCAGGAAGAAAATGCAGCTTGAACTTGATAAGCAGGTGCACCAATATGATGCAGATACCTGAGGGAGAGAGGATGTAGGAGACAGCTGAATGAATATTTAGGACAAATACATCTACGTTCAAAAGATGATGTCATACTTGCTCACATCAGGCCTAAAAAAGCTACCACCTAATATGCTGCTACAAAGGCTTTTCTAGATGTTTGATTTAGATAACTGCAGTGAGTAGAGGAATGAAGAAATAGCATTGGGATGTAATGACATTTAAATAATTTTCAGAGGCACATTTGAACCACACTTAGGCCTAATGCGTGGTTTGTAAGAAATGGTTTCTCATGCACCAGTCTTCAGCTACTATACATTCAGAATGCAAACAACACCTGAGTTTGTTAAAGAATAATAATGTAGTGATCCCACAGAGTAAAAGGGAAAAATATCTACAGTTTAATAAAGATTAAGAGTACTATTGCACATAATGGATAATAGCTGTGACTAAAGTAACAATTTACAGTTACACTTAGTAAAAATGTTTTTTCTTTGTTGATCACTTTTACCTCTTAAATTGTATGATGCACTAAGAAGAGCTATGCTTAATGTGCGAATCACTATGTATATTTCTTGCTGTGCATTTTCACTTTTCATTCTGTCCTCAATCTTTTTAGAGACAATTATATTTTCCCTGGAAAGCAGTTCTCAGAGTACAAGAAGCAAATTCAACAGCTAATCTCCATTTAATAAACAAAACTAAATTCAGAGTAGTAACAGGTTAGCCAACAGAATGAACAAGTAAAGTCAAAATGTTATGTAAACGCATTCTTTATCATTTAAATCAAATGCCAGAGAAAGACCCTGAATGACCAGCTTTGTCTCTTCCTATTTGTAGCCAAGAATGAGGCAGTGCTGACCCTTCCTCACCTGTTGCTGCTGACCGCTGATTGGCCACCTGAAAGAAGACTGCTAAAAATTTTCCCTCACAAACAATAGAGGGATGGCTGGCTGGACATGTTTGAGGTCATGCGCATATGGCCTGCTGTGGGGTAGAAACAAAGCCCCTTTTCCACTACATGTTCACAGCGTGGGTGAACTCAGCTCAACTCTACAGTATACAGTTTGGGTGGTTTTCCATTACAATTGACAAACAGCTCCAGTGGGTAGTGTAGTCATAGCAGGGTGACCCTCAGACATTATACTTTTCAATGCAACACTGATGTGGAACATTTGTTAAGTAGGCAAAGGTAAGCAGCCAGACAAATACCCACCTATTATTAGCCTGTTTAACTTCCACTATTACTTTATTTAAGAAGTGTTCTTTTTTTTTTTAGCTTCAGTCCATTTCAAAAATCAAACTAAATAAATGATAGATCACACTACAACAACTGTAATAGCCTATTGTTTCTGCAGATGTACGAAAATGCCAAAGTCAGATTAGTCAGTAAAATGAATGAATAGCAGCCCACCAATGACAAGCAGACTGAAGAAAATAGTCAGTCCACTGGACTGTTCCTCCTCCTGGGCCTTCACCCCGGTCTGCACAGGCAGGATGGGCTTCGGAGTTGGGGGTGCTGGTGTGGTTGGCTTGGCAGCAGCTGCTGTGGAGTGATGGGTCTCATTGCTGTAATTCTCAGTAGTTTCATTGGACTTTCTGGAAGAGAACAGTGAAGATGACAGGTATAATGGCGGTTTTATGCTCATTGTTAGCCAAAACTGACCATGTTTGGCTTACGAGACAATAAACAGCCATAAGGTAAACACACTTAGACTGAATATTATACCGTTTTAGGTGTTACCACATTTGACCTGAAATAAACAGTCGCCACTATTTTATATAAAATGCACACATTTTCTTTATAGGACAGAAGGATTGTCATTGAGTGTGGGATTTAAGTGTCATAGTCGAGAAAGTGACAAGACAAGAAAAAAAAAACAGTCTTGCTAGCGTAGATACAGTAGATAAAACAGGAAAAGACGAACAACCTGAAAAGCTTTCCGTCGCCCTGCGAGTTGGTTGAGCCAAGTTTATTTTGTCGTCTCTGTTTATGATCATGAGGTAACTGCTTGTCTTGAAGTGGAGCGTTATCCTTATGTAGCACATTCTCCTCGTCGTTGTCAGTTCTCTTGTAAGGGTCCACAGAGTTGGGCTTTTCGAGTCTGTCTGACAGGCACAGCTTCACGAAAAACAGTAACAAGAACCACGAAAAAAGTTTAACCCTAACACCTCTCATCCTCAACTAAGTGTTTTTAGGCCTAAAGACAATATATTGCATTAAAAAACACAGACGGATTCATATCTTCAGCTTCGCGTATCTGTTGACATCCCGGCCTTACTTCCTACAGAAATGTTTGATGGGAGTTGTAGTCGACAGCAAGAGCTTTACTGATAAAATTACAACGACCCTAGTAAACAAATCAGACGTGGTTGGGTGCATGTTTTGTGTAGGAAATGTGCACATGCTTTTATGTTGTAGTAAATGTTAAGCCCCCCCCAAAAAATGTATGTAAATGTCATGTGAACGCTGATTATATTTTTTATTGACTCCATTTCCCATGTGGCATTGCACTGTACCGTCAACCCTCTGCTTCACACGCCATGCAAAAAACTAAAAAGATAAGAAGTCTGTTCTTGTTTAAATAGTTTAAATTTGTCTTGCGTGGTTATTCACATCATTTCATGATTATTTTTAATCCTGAGATAGGCATGTCTTATTATGTTTTTTCAACTTGTATGTTTCCTCAAGTTTATAAGACTAATTAAATGTAATTATGACCTCTTTATTTTATTAGTTTATTTATTTCTCATTGAAAGGCCGAATTTATTTTTCTTTTCTTTCTAGCTCACTGTGTTGCATTGTGTTGCGATGTCATTTATAATATTTTTAATCCTGAAATTGCTTTCAAAACGAACCAAAAAAACGTAACTGTGTCCCTATTCAAAATAACTATATCCCCCTATTTGAATGTAACAGTGTTTATTCAGCTGAGGCAATAAAAACATGACGTTTTAAATAGTTTACTGGGAAATGTGAGAGGAAGATTGTATCAATATATTTTTATATTCCTATTTATTTACAGCCCCATCCTCCGGGCTAGTGAAAAGTACATTGGTTCCCAAATGCACACTCCAGTACTCCCAATCCCCCAAAACACGGAAAAAAGTTGTCCTTTTTTGTTTGAGTATTTTAGCTGATTTCATATATAAAACAGATGCAAAGCAAACATAAACAAATGTAAATAATATGCAAAAATAAATTCAGTAACAAAGCAAAGAAACACAGCATCTGGGGGAGCGTTTATAATCTTGAGGTGGCATACGGTGAAATAAAAAGCTATTGAATAATTTCGGATAAATAAATAAATGCAATTAAGTGTTGTTTCTTAAATTAGTAATTTAAACTATTTATTATGTATGTAAGACCAGAGGTGGGTGACTTAATTTATTTGCATATTAAAAGAAAATTTAGTTTTATAATATTCCCTTAAAATAAGCTCTTAAATTTTATTCCAAACCTCACAGAACTCACCATATCTGCTGCTTATATTTTGTAAATAGAAAGCACTCTGAAATATGTAAATTGACCCCCCAGCCCATCCCTCCTATGGTGGCGCCAATGAAAGCAACAAAGGAACTCTTAGTACAGTGCTTTGCTGGTGATTCTCATATGGAGGGAGATCTTTTGGGAGGCAGGAGTAGGGGTTGTATACCATTCATACCCTGGAGTACAGAATGTCGAAACTGCCTTTGCGGCTCTCCTCCCCCAAGTTACTCAGTTTTTCTTATTTTAAAACTAAATATATTTTTGTGAAATAATCACATCAGAAATTGAATCTTGCATTTCTGATTGTAGTCTTTCAGATCCCTTATTTAAATATACACTTATTTTCTTTTTATGTGTTGCATTGTGGCACTGTGTATTAAATTCCGTTTTTACTTACTGAATTAAGAATAAATAGGTACTCTCGACCAATAATTAATTCTGTGAATGACAAATTAGTTTTAAGAATCGAAAAGTTTGATTTAACTGAAATGAAATGATTAATCAATCAGTGAATCCATGTCTTGTAATCTTGGCTGAGGCAAATAGCTTACGGTCATACAATACGTCATTGGCTTTCCAGTATTGTTGAGAAGGTTATCGAGAAGGCTTTTTTTTATTCCAATGTTGGTTGCCAGGTTACGTCGTCTACGCCGTACGTACTTTGCGCTGAGTAGGAGCTACTGCGTTAACGCCCACTTGAGGTATTGCTCTTTTTTTTCTCTCTGCGGAGAGACCGCTCCATTCATAGGGTTGGGCAGGCAGGCAGCAGAAAACGAAGAGTGGAAGAAACACCATCGGTGGAACCGAAAGGATGGTCTCGCGTTGAGCCCACCAGGCCCCCTTAATCCGCGAAATCTTCGCTGGCCATTTTCCCTCCCATTAGGACATACCCCGAATTTAAACCGACACCTTCTCTTCAGGAATGGGACTCAAGTGTCTCGGCTGAATGCTGGCGTTCCCATCCTTGTTTTTTGCAACCTGCCGCGGAAATAGACTGACTTCCTCGTCGCCTGCTCATCTGCTGCTGCCGCAGACCTAGCGCTCGATTCGACTCATTTAGCCCAGACCGTCCACGGACTCGCTGGCTCAGGCATCTGGACACATCGGGGCTGGTCAGTCGTCGTTGGAAAAAAGCAAAACGTGCCTGTGTGTGCTTTTGCTGCCTGTATGATGCCGACACATTTGCGTTTCCGGAGAAGGTCATTCCTTGGGCTTTTATTCCTTTTTTCGCTCTCCACCTCGGTACTATATTTCATCTACTCCGCCCCCGGAATCGGTAAGTAACATGAAATGGGAGGTTTTGTTCTGAATTGGCCGACCGAAGGAGGATGATGAGGATGTGAGGTTGCTTGTATGGGCCGTTAGGTCATGTGTGACAGCTCGACCATGCGTCTCTGCTTAGCTTAGGTATCACCCAGTTGATGATGAGACGCGGCTGGATGCTGATCCCATAATATCCATGTACCTGGCCGTGATAATAACAGTGCGACTGATGAGCATGGCTATTATAATCTGGCTGATGTTACTAGGCCTTTTGGCTGGGATCACAGTCCTTACAGTGGCCCGATGTCTGGAGACACAGACCAAAATGCAGTATTTTGGCCTTCTTATTAATACCCTTTGATACACGTTTGGAAGCCATTAAGTCATCAGCCTCAGCTGTTGTCTGATTGTGTTTGGCAGGGCAAAGATCTGATTAAGAGTGTACATTCTTGAGGCCAAAGTAAATTTCAACCTAGCAATGCATTCCTTACATCATAAGCTGACTGTTAGTCACATGTAGTTGTGTAATATCACATGTCCACAATTTGCCTATTATTAATTCATTAATGTGTCTTTTCTTCTCCTCTGCTTCTTTGTTCCTCTCCTTATTTGTTGCAACACCAGTCATATCACAGCTCTTGAGTCAATTAACCATCTTCCGTTTTTGAAGCATTCCAGTGTACAGCAATGTCCACTTATCTTATCAGCCCAGATACATTAGAGCAGTCATGTTTCTATTTTATATCCTTTCACCAGAGGCGGGTCAAGAAATGTATTTGTGGGTGTGTGGAGCACAACAGGAATATAAATAGTGAAAATGAGCGGTAAATGTGAATGACTCAGATATAACTAAAAGCAACTCTACCCAACTTACCATATGTATGAGACTGAATCATTGTAAGTAGCAAGATTTGACATATTGCAAAAGGTACTTCTTTCATTGTTTATTCAGGAATATGCTGCATAGTATGCCATTAGAAACAATAATTAGGTCTCAAAGTACTATAGAGCCTTTGGAGAGAAGAAATGCAGTGATGTAGACTGCATCAACATACAGTTGTGCAAGTAGTGTTGCTGGATGATCAGTGAAAAAGTTAAAATATTTAAGTTTAGTTTTTCTCATGTCCTGTATGTTTTTCTTGAATTATTCTGCACCAAATTTGATTTTCTTTATTTTAAGGACTATTTTATGTCATTAACTTAAATTGTAAGTAGCACTTAGATTTTGATCATTTAGCTGTCGATCGCAGATCAGAGCAGATCAAGGAAAACGTGTGTGAACGATGCAACTCTAACTTCAGTATCCCTGCTTAACTTGACTGCTCAAATTCGGTGTTGTAAGAATTGAGCTCTTGAATTAGTCTTTTTTTAATTCATTACTGTACGTTATTATTTGTGCACAAAATGACTTGTGAGGGTGTCCTGGCCAAGGTGGACATTAGCTCAAAACTATAAGACAGCTAAATCTTAGGAACAAAGACATTGTTTTCCTGTACTTTAACCCTACACCAGTTGGTGATTGACCATATTAAGGGCAGTATTCTGAAGCTAAAACCACTAGTGAGCAGGGCAGTGGCCTGTAGTGATTTTAGACAAGTTAGGGTGTAGCTAAACTCTAACAGGGCAGCCAGTGTTTTGTTGTGGGGATTTAGCATCATCAAACATAGATTTATCAAGTTGTAACTGCAATGTTGGGATGTTGTTTCCTGTGGTACACCCACTTATACAAATCCAGATGAAATTGGATTCAGCTTGTTTTACATTAAGTAACTAGGAGCAGTTACAGAACATGTCATATTTTGAAGAAAGACGTTACTGCCATGTGGTTCTGCATAGAAAAATGGTAAACATCTCTCCTCCACTACTGGACAAAAATTCAATCCAACCCTACAGTTTCATATTTTTTTCCAAAGAAAAGAATCACAAATACTTTGAGATCTTTTAGTTCCAATATTCTCCTCTCCCATCTTCTATATATTTATGATTTGGTCCAGAAAAAATAAAACTTGTTCAGGTATTGAAAAAATTTACAATAATAAAACATTGAGGTATCGTGCCTTTAAATCCTGCTATAAAACGCAGTATTTTCTGAAATGTCTCATTACTCATTTTAAATTTAGATATTATTCAAATATTCTGTTTAAAAATTGAGGCTCATGTTATGTGATCACATAAATAGTGGAAGTTACTGTTTGCAACTCCACCCTTTAAATTTGTGGGCAGTTTTTCTGTCACCACCAGTATTTTCTAGCTTAAGCTCTGAAATGCTACCCTTTATTAGCACTCACAACTAAAATCTTTCTCCTCTTGCTTTGGTTACACTATTTACAGTTATGGCATCACTTGTCCTTTAGTCATGTACTGCTATCATCAAATGGTGTTGACCTATCACCCTCATGCTGCCATTTCTGACACTCCTCTCCCATTGGATAACCTCATGAGGGAGCGTGACATGCAATTCATTGCATTCCGCTTTGCATTTAGTGGTCCCCGGTTTACGGGGCTTCTCACCACAACTATTGCCCCTTTGTTATTTGTCTCTAAAGCATGTAGCTTGGCTTTAAATGCATGACTTTTAAACATGGGAAATGCATTAGCTTCTGTCTTTGAGTCTTAGCCAACCACATTTTAAAAGTGTTATCTTAGTACTGTCAAGTAGACAGATTAATGTGAAGTTGAGCATCAGCAATCAGGATGACTATGCTCTATCATTGTAACTAAAAGTATTGGCATAATCTAAATTAGGAACTCCTCCTTAACATGTCCAACACCATGTACATGTTGATGCTCTCTACTTTGGTAATGTCCTCAGTTGGAAAAAGAAATCCTGAATGGTCATACCTTAAAAAAATTAGTATTGTCCACTGAAAGCTTGATTGGCGCATCTCTATGCAGGGTTATAGGTATTGAACACTTAGCTCTTTTAAAATGAACAACGAGAAAGGTCATCACTGTTACTCATCAGAATGAGTATTGACTGATTTCTACTTCTTACCATCTGAGGATAATTTAGTCGAATCAGTCAATTTTTAAATGCAGAACATGTCTGACGGTAAACCAGAGTTACTGAGAGTGGCCATTCTGCTAAATACGACAAAAACAAACAAATCAGGAAATGATTGACATATAATCATACCGTCATTTCACTTCTTTTTATTTTTAGCTCGGGCATTGATGGTGATGAGAGCTGTACTCGGCCGTATTCATCCTCCATGGTGTTGACTGTTGCAGGGCTTTAATGGACACATGGCCTTTTGGGGATTAGCTTAAAAAGAGTACAAGGACCAGCAGCACCAGTCCATTAATTATACATGCTAACCGGGAACCAAGCAGGTTTTTTTTGCTGCTGTTACTAAATACTGCCATTTAAGTGTGTGTTTTTCTTACAGCAGGGTCTAGCTGGGAAATCATGTGACGGTTTGGAGAGGAAGCTTAGCAGAAAAAGGACCCAGCCAGAGATATTGATTCACAAGCATTAGATGAGGTTTCTGAACTTGTGGTCAGATATGAGTCTTTGAGCAAGTATTTTGCAAAACCAGAATTTGCAGTGCTAAATGGGAATGTTAACAGAAATGATATGGATGCCAGTAATGCATCTGAGTCTTCCTGAGTAATTGTACAGTGCTTAGTAAAGGCAGCTTGATGCTGATTTGTGCAACCCAGTCATGCTTGTAAAATTCATATTCAATGCAACATTTTGGTGCTATTCTCTTCAAAAACTGAAACAAAGTACAGGGGAGATGGCCAGTTCACAATTGGTCAGAAAATTAATTCAACTATCTAAAGAATTTGTATTTTCCTCCCAGTAATTGGGCAACTTAAAAACATCATAAAAAATGCCAGCAAAGCTATTTCTGAAAAGAGAAACATCCAGATCACAAAAATTGTACTCAACAGTGAAGATCACTGAGAGTGAATAATTTGTTATTTTTTGGAAACACTATTCTTAACAAGAGATTTTGGACAGATGCCAGCTGGGTTATGAAGCATTTTGATCTGGTCTTTGACTTTCTACCTGAGGAATACAACTTTGATGAATTAGATAAGACAGAGGACTAAAGATTAGCCAGAATATTTCTCTGATCATACACAAGCCATTATATAAGAATGGAAACATGAATAATCACGCTGAAACCATTTGTGATAAGTATAATAAATTTGTTCATAACTCAAACTGTAATAAATGTTGTGAACTGATACCAGTTGAGGCTGGTATTGCTTCAAGTGGTATAGCGCAGAAGGCTCATAAAGCAGCTATATAAATATTATGAAATGCAAATTTAGAGCTCTACAAATTGCCTAAACAGATTTGATGACTATCTGTCCAAATGACTTCATCTGTGCAAACAAAAAGGAGCTAAATATTAGATCATCACCTCCCAACAGCACACCTTAATATGTTGCAATTAATAACGTACCTTGAATCATGTTCTTTTTTTTTATTGGTGTTTGTTTTATTTGGTGTCTGTCCTGCAAGCAGAGGCTTGGTGGGGCTAACTGGTTTGACTGGATCCGTCATAAGTTGGTTATTTCAGTTTGTCCTGGTCCTATTTATGAGCTTCTTCTGTGGAAAACACAAATGATGCTGGTGTACTAGCCATACATAGAAAGTGATGTTGGTTTGTTTGAAGATTATATTTTATCCTGTAGTCCAAGTGCTGACTGTGGTATTTTTTCAGGACAAACTAAATGTTACAAGAGTTTGATTCTTAAAGTGAAATGTGGCCAGTAACTTGTAATATGAGACATTTTAAAGCGGTAACACATGATTTGTGTCTGTATGACTCTTCATACAGACAGTTTGCTACACTCACAAACGGAACTATTTTAACCCCAACCTTGAGTTCAAACCAGCCTTTGCAGACAAGCCAGGAAAGCTACCTTTGCTAATGGAAAACGATAACTTCACCACATGTAACATGTAGGCACTCTGCATCTTTAAATTCACAACAACACACACTGCCCCTTTCCTGTGTTAAAAGGTAGATTCATTTTTGCTGCATTTAGACTCCAGTTCTGAAGAGCAGAAATGTGTGGCTTGGCAGCAAAGCATGTGGGGCAAGGCCTGTTTGAAAAGCTTTGGTGGTGCACTCACATCTGCTTTGTTCACTTTCGCTGCAGAAAAGGGAGCCATTCAGCCAGGATATGCGTTAGCATCAGGTCTGAACAGAAGGTTCATTTGGTTTACCATGCATAAACGTTAGGAAAAATAAACCGTGACTGTTTTAAATGAACAGGGTGAGCTTGACTTCTGGCTGTGCTTATACTATTATATATTTTTTTCCTCACTGCAAGTCAACAATAGATTGAAAACAGCTTTTTAAACAGTAGTATAGACTAAATAAAAAAAAGTGAACACCACTAATAGGAAAGATGATATGGGGAGAACGATGAAAGGAATGTATCAAGCTCCTGGTTTGCACATCGGGGAACCCATCCAAAACACCTGAACAGGGCATCCTTTGATACCCAGGTGGCCTCTGTGCAGAATGCCCCAGTTTTATGGCATGGTCCATCTCACTGTTCTTCTTCGCCATCTGCCTCCATCCTTATGTATTCAAATGCACCGTCGCCCCGGCCTCTACGTATGTCACCCCTGAGCACGGATGCTGACTGACGCAGGCCGGGGATGCAGGGCACAGCTGGGCCTTATTGCTGCAGTTTATTTAATTAAAACATGAGAGGATCCCACTGGAGTGAGCGCCAGGGAAGACGTTTCCTCTATTTATAGGTTTGAATGCAGATAAACACATACACGCACACACCCGCACACAGACAATGGCAGATCCAGAGAGTGCAACAAAGACAGGAGAGCAGGTGCTTCTGCTTTGTCACAAGAGACCGGCCTTATCCCCTTGCCTAAATGGCTGCTGTGGTGGTTTGTATCTGTCTTTGATACTGTGGATATCTCAGCTTGTACGTATCACTGATTCCTCTGTAGATGCGGATAGCTCTGTGCAGTATAGACCGTGTTTTAGGTGCTGCTTCAGTTCAAATGAAGCAACGGCTGCACAAAGTTACCAAGCATAATAGAGATCCGCCGCGGCTTTAAAGTTGCCACAGAGAATTGTGCATAGCTGTCTCACTGTGGCGAGGTACGCAAACAAATCCTCAGACAAAGCTGTCGCCTCTACTCGACATGTAACAACACTCTATGTCAGCAGTAGTGTAAGCTTTGTTTTTATATGTGTGATGGACTGACTGCATGTGAGGGGGTGTGTGTGTGGATGGTGTGTTGAACCTTAGCAGCCTATCGTCATTGCAATGATACCTAGTGTAATCACGCCTACTCATCCTTTTCTAAGAACTGGTGACTGTGACTAGGTCAGGTGATTACATGTCTCACAAGTCTGCCAGATGAGAAGCAATGTCTTCCCAGGGTTGAAAATATGCAAATAGAAGGCAGGGGCAAATTAGGTGGAAAAATGTGTAAACCTCAATGCAAATGTTTTCATTTCTATAGAAGATCTTTGACTTTTAATAAGCATTGTATTCTTTTAAGCTACATGTCTCACAAAACATTTTCTTTGTATTTTCCTGGACTCGGCATTAAGTTTTGTCATGTTGTTGCATGTATTTAAATGAGGAGTATTATGTATTTTCCAGGCACATAGTGTCATTTTATGCCACAATCAAGTAAATATTTTACCATCAATTGGTATAAAAATACTGCACATATCAAAAACAACAAAAGAAATTAGATTTTGCATTAAAGTCATATATGAGGCCTTGAAACTGATGCCTTAACAATCTCCTTAAGAACCTCCTACCTTTTCCAAACTCCCCTTCAGTCAGTCATCACAATAATGCATCTCAACTTGATCCATTGATGCTGTTTACAATTGTTTTTCTGAGCATTGTAGTTTGTTTGATAAGCTCAGCAGTTCCACCAGGTGTCCAAATGGGAACTTGGGTGAATAGGCGGCACACTGTATTGTTTATGCAAACCCATCAATAGGAGATTAAATGGTTTCTGAAAAAATTCCGAGTCAAAACAACACTCTGGATATGTTTGATGTGGAATGATATCATAGCATGATAGAAAGCTCGGAAAAGTTTTATTTTGTATAATACCTACACCTCCTTCTCCTAAAAGAAGAGGGTTGCACAATGTCAGGAAATTATTATGTTAGTGAATGTTGTGATGGCCAGATGACTTGCAGTAAATAAATAAATACCTAACTCTACAGTGTTCATGTCTTTTTTGTGATGGGTGCTAGAAAAAGTATTCAGTTATTGATTTAATAAACAGGGGACACAAAAGTATAATGAAATACCATACAGAAACACAGCTGCCCTGGTCACCAGCTTGGTCACAAATGGCTGTGGGATGGCATTCCATTCTTCAACCAGTTTCTTCATAAGTCAGCCAAAATGGATATGTTGGTCCCCTTGGTATGAGCAGGATGCTCAAGCTGATCCCTCAAGTGTTCAGTGAGGTTGAGGACAGGCAGGCAGGTTCATTTCATCCTCTCTGCTCCGAAAATCAGAATTTAGTCTATGACAGATCCTGCTCTGTGTGGGCACACACTAACATCTTGGAGAGTAGTGGGGATACGGGACTGCCTCCAGGTTGCAGAATCTCATTTCGATATTTATCTGCAATACGATTGTCTCCAAAGATGGTAACTTTTTTTTTCAATGAGGGAATGTCACCCCTCACCATCACACTACCTCCACCAAAGGTTGTTTGGTATTGGCAGAAAGGATTTAATAAGTTTTTTTTTTTCTTGGATACAATCCACATGCTTAGCTCTCCTGCTCAACCAACAAATAAATTTTAATTGGAAGAATACAAGTTTTCCAATGGAACAAGTGTTTTTGCCATAAGGTACTTTTATCAAAACAACAAAAAATAAATCAACCACAAATTTCATTTGTGGTAAATTTGTTACTAATATGCACAGCATTGTAAACATACCTAGGTAGCATGTTTTGCAGTCCAAGCAATTCTTAGTGGCACTGATATTGTTGTGCTGATAAATTAGTAATATGTTTTGCATATTAAAACATTTTAAAAACATCACAATATAGTAAACACCATACAGTAATTTATTCTAATTTGATGGAATGGTGCTTAATTAATCCCCAAAGCATAATTTCATTATTCCAACATATACAGTTAACACAAAAAGGGTCAATTTAAAATATAAAATAGGAGTCATTATCGGAGTCTTTTTATTGAAGAACTCAATTAGACTTAGAATACATGAATCCGAGGATTTATTTTTCTCTTTAAAAGCAGCTGACAAACTGTTGGAAAGTTACAACTGTAGCAGAGAGGGAGGTTGAAATCTTTACAGGCGCAGTTCGGTTATTGTGTTTGTAGCCTGGCAGCAGTCGAGCTGATGATATCTTTTGCGCTTAAGACAACAGCATATGGCGATCTAGATATATAAAACTAATACAAAAAGTATCGCTTTTAGTGTACAGTCTTGCTCTATGTTTCCAAAAGTAGACTCAAGACTGGTGGTTCTGCTCATTGTAATTAGTTTTCACTCAAATTCAGTTTAATAGAGTTAGCTAATAATTGAAAGTTGAATATTTTTTTTCATACCCCTCTCTCTCGTCTACATAAGTGGATTAATCAGCAGAGTGTAGCAGTAGAAGCCCGTTTTTAATACTCTCAGGCCTCTGCTCTGACACCACTTTTAAAGCCATCTCTGTGAAGTCATGCTACTGTTTTCTTTCCTCAATGTTTCATAGAACTCCGTTTTCCCAGAGGTACTTTCACATTTACAGTAGACACACCTCTCTTTGCTGTCCCTGTGCCCACATACGTGATGCTTCACCCACCTCCATGTCTGATTATTCCTTCAGCCGCTTCCTGTTCCTTTCCCGGTGTATTCGCAAGTATGGATGCCTCACCTCAGGACAATTTGAATCCTAATTTGTTTAAAAAGTTTTATTTGGAAGTGAAAGCAAAGCAAGAGAGTTTTATCAAGATCAGAAAATATGGTTGAGGTTGTGTGCAGCTTAAGAGGAAGTGATGGTGTTTATAAAAGAGCAGGTACTGGCATATTCATGTGGCAGACCTGTTAATTGTTTTATTTTTTAGGAATGAAACAGCCTGTGTTTATGTCACTTGCTAGATATTGAAATAAATCTGTATATGTTGACTACACTACTCCATAAACATTACTAAACGTGGTTTACTGCGGGTTCAGAGTGGAGTAAACTCGGTGCTCCTCAGAAGTTTGCTGGAATCAAACTTTATTGCATTGTTGGCAGTTGCCATAGAGCTAAGTAGAGAGAAGAGTCAGATCCACATGTTTGTGGTAATGGCAGTGTGCGCCTCTGTGCACTGCACTGTGGTGAGAGAGAGTGTCTGCTTTAATGTGCAAGTGTGTGCCAGCCAGAGAATGACACATGCTGTTGTCTGTAGTCCTACTTCTCTGCATTGTGTTTTTTCCACTTTCCTGTCTTTGTGTCTGTTGTGCATATCCATCTCGAGCGCTGAAGGTCCAATGTGTTAAAACTATTGCTTCCTCTTTCTTCCTACTTCTGATTAAATCCCTCCTTGAGCTTGATTCAGTCGCTTCATTAAATTGATTTCAATAGATGAGAGGTTTTACTGGTGTTTCTCACTGGTTCAGATATTTTCCATCAGGATGAAAAAATCAACAAAATAATGTGCAATAAAGTGGGCGAAAAGTGAGAACGTACAAAGCTGAATGTCGACTGTCACTGCTTGACTGCTTAAGGTCTGCTGTTTGACATTTTCTCTGCAGTTGCCATGGTTCCCTCAGGACCTGTTCCCAATGAGGACTGACTCCATTTTTATGCAACCACAGAAACATGCCATCCTCGTTCTCATGATGATTTGGTTGGCAGCAGATCCGCCAAGGATACAGTCATTTTGGACAGGGGCATTTCTTTTTGTCACACAACAGTCCCCCGTAAACGTCATAACAGCATGTATAAATAGCTTTAAGCAGTGCTAGATTTGCTCTGTGTTCTACCAGTGACAGCACCAGACAGCCCTTGCCTCCATTATTTAAATAAACACATCAAAATGGTTACTTCTGCTTCCGTCTAGACCCTTTCTGGTTTTGTGCGTGGCTCTGCTGTGATGCTGCAGCCAAGCTTTCCCAAATGCATGAACACAGTACACAGTCATGTGACCCTGAGCATTCTATTCACAAAGGAATTTGGTTAAACATCAATAGAGCAAGAGTCCACTGCCCTGTTCTTCGATTCTCTAATATCCAAATATCTGTATTAGGAGCATTATTTTTTTGATGCATGCTTGTCTTATTTTGAGAACTACTTGATCTGGGATTTTTGAGAAAGATGTCACATCACTGCAGTTTCTTTTTTCTACTGTACACCTAATATGACCCCAGATTTACGATGTAAAAGTCATTTGTCAGCACAACTGAGAATCTTGATAACATAATGTTTTTGAAATTCAAAATAAGAGTCTCGAAGATAGAAAATGTGCTCAGCTTAAAGCGCAAACCTTTTACCTTGCAGGTTTATATCAAAATCTTAGATTTACTTTACCAAATCACATTTAACAAACCAAATCACATTCTAACCAAAACTCTGAGTTTACTTATGGGATATCTGTGAAAGGTAGAAATTATCTGTCTTTTTAAAATAAACATTAAAATACAGTTTTACAGAGGAAACACTGTCAAAAGTATCACACATTTATTGTTAGAATAGCAGGGTTTCTTCCTGACCAGAGCTGTGTAAACTGTTCTTTCTCTTTAGAAGTGAACACAAAAATCTTTGTGAAATCCCTGTAAAGTTTTTTTAGTCACACCTTTTCCAGTAGTTTTTAGCATCTCTTTTTAAATCACGCAGGGCATTGATGTGACAGAACCCTTGTTTACTTATTGTTGCTTTCCCATTCTTAGTCGATAATGACAATGCACCAAAGCATTTTCCCCTAACTTTGTTCTTACTTTACCAAAATCAGAAATTGCATTGAACAACATACCTTTTTGAAAAGATCAGCAGCACTTTCCTTCATTGATGTGCATTTCACTAAGGTGTCCTGCTTTGCATATATTCTGAATTACTTCCTAAGGTTTTACATTGTGTGCTGTACATATAGCTCCATGCAGTCAGCTTCCATCATACTGACTGCATGTTCCTGTAATAAATATCATTGAACCAATACCGCAAACACTGCTGATTCAGAGGCTATCCTCACGCACATAGCAATCATGCTTTTATGTTTTAAACTGCTGTCTGTAAGATGACCCCTATCCAGCCGCTGTAGTCTTGATATTTGACCGTAGACAGATGGCTGAGCTGAGTGTGGAAGAGCTGAGGGGGTGGAGGTGTATCACTGCTTAGACAGAGAGGAGTGAGTCATTTTAGAGGTGGACGTGGGGTCTCGTGTGGAGGCTCTAATCATTTATGTAACCTAATCATCCTGAGGAGATCCCCTCTCTTTGTTAACCCATACTAAGCCTTCCTTTGTTATTGAGATGGTTACCGTGGTTACTTTTTAGTCATGCGTTTGAGGGGTGTCTACAACTGCGGTTTGTGATAAACTGGTGAACGTTACTGATGTTGCTGGTGAGGCAGAATCCAAACACAGTGAGACGATGGAGAACTGCTGACGGTCAGGAATCTTTATTGTGAGGTTTTACACCTAGCCCTCAATAAATGTTCACTGAACAATCTGTCTAATCCTTACTTAGCTTCCCGTGCTCTGCACAAGCACGGGAAGCCTGATGTTTGCAAATCTGCTGAAAGTATAGGTTTCTTTTGAAGCACTATTTGAGCACCTGTACACATGGCAGTTTGCTTCATTTGAAGAAAACACTTTGTCCATTATCAGCGTTTTTCATCTCTACATTGAAGCACCACTCCTCCTTATAATTGAAATCAATGCCTTTGGAATGATAGCCAGGGTTACTCTCTGAGCATGGGGCAAATGAAATAAAAACTGCATGGTCCAAAAAACAATGTGAAGCTTGAGCAATCTGACAGACAAGTTTAGGCAAGCATTAGTTTTTGATAACAACTTCATGCTTCCTATTGTGTTTTATGTACATGGCTAAGTTGCAAGAACAAGCTTTGGATGTAAATGCATCCCAGTAGATTTAGAAAATGAGAATTAACACTGCATTGTTCTGCTTTTTTTCAACCTATAATTGTCAAAATGAAATAAAGGCTAGTTTTTTACTAAAGTATTCTCTTAACAATATTTTTCACTTACTGAATCTTTAATTGTCCATGGGCAGGTTACTGGTTCAAGTTTTTAAAAATATCAGTTTTAAACTGATTACAATTTAAGTATTGCTCTTTTAAGTGTAAAGTTCTTTTATTGAGATGCCTGAGAGAGTGCTGAAGTGTGTTTTCTCTGGCTGTACAGGGCATTAAGTAATGCACTCCTTCCCCATCCCCCATCTGGTTCTGCATGTTGTTGGTCAACTAGCTGAAAGAAACTACTATCCAACAGAGACATTTGGCTTTTTGGTCCCATGTTGAGATCACCACCCAAGGAGCACCACCCAAACTCATAATTTTTATTCTACAGGTAATTCTCCTTGAGAAAGATTTTTTAATTTCCAAGAGAAACCTGTTTAAATATACTGAAGAGATAACAGTACTACTAAAACATTATAAAACAAGATTCCTGAAAATATCAAATAAAAGAAATCTGAGCAGCATGTCTGTTAAGGAGCAAATTGCAGGCTGGCTATCTAATAAACTAGCTAATGAATTAGCTAACATTAGTTATTGTATTTGCGTTACTTTTTAGGAACAAAATGTCAAAAATGTGCAATATTCTGCATAAAACACACTTGTATACTACCACTAAAATTTGTGGTTTGATTCAGTATTTCCACAAGTCAGTGTTTAAAAAAATCCTACAGATACAGATGTTACAGACCTCTAATAATCAATCAGTATTATTTTAGTAGCTGTAGGACTAATTGCACTTTTCTTTTAAATAAAAGTGGTGTATATATCAAATTTGTGTTTAAATACTGTGATACCGTGGTATTTTACTCATCCTACCATAAAAAACCTCATAATATTTCGTTATGAATATTGTGAGGCTTTCAACTATAACAGTTTTATGTGGACAGACTTGTTTTGGTTGAGTTTTCCTTCGATATCTTAGTTTCCAATCTTTTCCCAAATCCTGACATACTCTGTTATGCTCTGCGAATTTCCTGTGATGACAAATGCAAACAAATCTGCACAAAAACAACCTACGTAAGAGCTTGATTGGAGGGCTTCTCTGACTAAATCTCAGGAGGGCAGAGCGTAGCCGTGGAAACAGTAGATGTAACATCACTCAACAGTACAGATTGAATTGGTGCTAATGACCTGCACTATACAGAACTAAGGTGTGATGAGAAAAACAGCCACCTCTCCTCACCTTAAAAATTTTTGAAAGGCGATGTGAGAATAACTGAAACTGCAAACACAGATGCATTACTTAGAAAGACAGACATCCTGCATTGTTGTTCTGTGACTTCATACTCCCTCGTTCTTCTGTTATCTTACCTGTTTGGATTTCACTGATTCCTGGAGTTAAATGAAAATATTTGGTACAAGACATGCAGTATGCAGTCTTAACTTGATGGTATCGCTCATGACATTTGAAATTCAAATGGAGATTTGCCTTGGTATCAGTATTTCAAAGAGATAAGGTGTTTGGCTCAACCACATTGCTTTTTGCAAGATGTATTAAGTTGACCAGAAGCACTTAGGCACAGAAGCTATATGGTTATTTTGCAAAGAGGTAAATTTAATAATCCATTGGGAAGGGCTCGCTCCACTGAGTGTAGCTTCTGTGGCAGTGCGGTATACTAGCTGCCTGCTCTGGCCCATTTGTTCAGTCAGCAGGAGTAACCTCCAGCTGTGAAAAGACCTCATCTTTCTGCCAGGGGGATAGGAATATAAAGGAAGCAGGGGAAAATAGACAGTATGGTATGTGTGGTTAGGAATGGGATTGGGAGGAATGGAGTATAAGCAGGGGGCAGGGTGGTTCATCATGTGGCAGTTGTGTGACTTGTGTGGCTCTTGAGTGTACCTGACACATGTCCTGTTAGCACTCTGCAGACTGAGCCTCTACAATATTACAAGAATGTCCTGGAGGTCAGCCAACTGCAAAATCAGGCAGAACTGGACAGAAGGGTGCGGCATAAAGCAGGAAAAGATTTGTACAAACAGCCCCTTATTTCCAGGTATTAATTACCTGGGTTTCTTAAAGCAGTGAAGCTTTGGAAACTTATTATACAATTTGAGATCATGTGGATAAACTGGTTTCACCAAAGCTGTTTTTGTGCCATGTTTTGCAATAGAGATACTGAATGAACAAGCTGAGCAAGGTTAAAAGGGCTGGGCCGGTGGATAAAATTCTTGAAAAGAGGTATGGAATGAGACAAGATGAGTCATCTACGGAACAAGTTAACGAAGGGTTTGAATAAATCATAAGTAGAGTTATTGACATGTCGTAGCATACTGCTGATGATTGTTGGAAGTTACTTCTACCTGCATTTGAGGGAACAATGCAGGTGAAACTGAAAAATTCCAGATTGTGGAGAGGCAGTGGAAAACTATCCAGCCTGTTTTCATTAGATTCTCTCAATTTTGTTTTTGATACGTGTAAAAATTTAAATATACTTGACTGACCTTACCTAGATTCAGAATTCAGTCCTTCCAGTGCTGTAAAATGTGAATGTTAAGTCTTATCACTCTGTAAATAGTGTCCTGTTATGGAGGGGTTGTACAAAATAAATCATTAAATTAATTACTTAGTTCATTACAGAGTCGCTGATTTTGTCACAAAGCTGTCCCTGTGTGACATTTGAAGTTGTTGTAATAATAATAAATAAAAAAAATCAGTTTCTTAAAGTTTACAAATAACAGCTTCAGATGAATAACTTTGAACCAGAACAGTACAGTAGTTGACTCATTAGATCAAGAGTGGCCAACTTCCTGTTACACAAAGGAAATTAGATTGGACTGCTGCCTCAGCCTTTTTATAGAGCACTTTTCAGTAATGGATGCAGATCATAGTTCCAGACATCAATTAAATGGAGCAAAAATATA
This sequence comes from Xiphophorus maculatus, assembly GCF_002775205.1. Taxonomy (NCBI): domain Eukaryota; kingdom Metazoa; phylum Chordata; class Actinopteri; order Cyprinodontiformes; family Poeciliidae; genus Xiphophorus; species Xiphophorus maculatus. Next base: position 18,576,201 of record NC_036443.1, read on the forward strand.
ACAGATTTAAATAAGGTAAATAGTAAGGAAACTAATTGCACATAAAAAGACAAGCAAATAAGTAAAACATTTACTTTTAAAATATAAAAGATGATCGTAACGTCCACTTTCCTAATGTCAGTATATAATTGTTACAATAGGCGCTTTTCCACTGAGTAGTCGCACACTAACCCATTAATGTGCGGTTTGGATCTACCCCAGGCAGTGGACTTCTACATACGCTCTATTCCTCCCTATTGTGGGCGGGTCGTGAGCATGCAGCAGCTGTGGTGAACTCTCTCGTTTAGAGGCGCTGTAGTGGAAAAGTGCCTTATGTATTGAATTTTTTTTAAATCACTTTTATACAAGTAGCAGTTCCTTTTTACAAATGTGGATTGTTCAAATTAGGTGTCAGTATTCAATACACAAGCTTAGGAGAGAAATGGCATGGAACATTTTTGAAATACTTGGTAGGTTATGTAAAGCTACAATCCTCTGAAACCCACTTTGGCTATTTAATTTTTTCTTTAAGAACTAAGAACTTTTTTTCTTTTTTCCTTTCTCCTCACTATTTTTTAATCCTCACTGTAGTGAATTTGGAGCAGCATTTTGAAACTCAAGACAAGATTAGGTCACATGGTGAACAGTTTTTTGCAATTTATTTGCCAATATCATGGCTAGCAATAATAAGACTTCAGTGGTGCACACATATTTTTTTACATCTCACAATCAAGGTCCCAACATAGAATATAGGTTAAAGTCGACCCACTTATAGTATCCACCTGATCCACCTCAGGAGGATGTAAGGAACCCTCAGGAATTATGAACTGTAAGGGGTAATTTGGTATTGCTAAACAATTGTGTCCAAGTGATGTTAAACAAAGGAATGATCTGCTGGTGCAACCAGAGCAGAGGGGCACTATCTTCACCTGATATGAAAAATATATGGAACATAATCCGATGCACATAAAATGTATGGATGACGATTATGACACAGAGGTTAAATCTGTGTCAATCGTCATTTTAAAGCACACATGGCACTCGATTTCTGTGAATTGATTGGTGTAATTTGAAATTACAATTCAATACATATAGGAGAATTTCCTGGTTGTGAGTTTATTGTGGAACTATGATCTGAAAAGGGGTAAAGACTTAAAGATCAAAAGGATGAAACAGAGCAAATGCAGTCTTGATGAGTCACATGGAAAATATGATTTTCTAATTCGAAGCACATGGCACTCGATTATACACATACATATAATTTAGTGGGCTTTACATTATGAATTCACTGATTGGGGAAAAACAAGTTTTTAAAATTCTGTTTCTCTGACCACTAATCTGGGGCAATCAAGCTAAAAAAATGGCTACTTTGCAGTGGTGGGAAGTAACGAAGTACAAGTACTTCGTTACTGTACTTAAGTACAATTTTCGTGTATCTGTACTTTACTTAAGTAGATTTAATAATGGATACTTTCTACTTTTACTCCACTACATTTAACAGTAAGTATCTGTACTTTCTACTTCACTACATTTCTATATAGCGTTTCGTTACTCGTTACATCCAAGACGCATTTCAGTTTTTTGATTTGTTCGTTAGTTTGAAAGTATCCAATAGCGAGAGCAGAATCAGTCCGCTGAACCAATCCAAAGCGGGAAATAACCATTAGGCCCTCCCTCAAGAAGAGCAGCACAGTACGCAGGACCTGCAGAATCATTAACTCCCAGAATGGAGTCCAAGGATAGTCATCCTCCAGAAGACCTGCCCCACCCATGGCCTTATTTAAAAGATTTCTTTGAAATAACTGGGTCAAAAAACGCTTCCTGGAGATTCCAATGCCGCCTTTGCCTTCCCCGAAAGCATGAAATTCTATCTTTCAAAAATTCACCATCAAATTTGAAAAAACATATTGAGGTAAGTTAAGTTGCTAAACGCTATCGATGTTAAATTAATTTGTGTTAGTGAAGTTTTATGTAATCTTAGCAAGCTTTTTGTTGAACTCGACTGCAGTAAATAAATACGATTACTGTATATTGTTATAAGCTAGCATGAACTTGCAAGTAACAGTGATTACTGCGGTCGTGATCACGTCTCCCGCCATGAATGTTACATATAAGTTGACGCTAAACTCCTTCACGTCCTGGTTATTGAATAAATGTTAGCGCCATTAAAATAATCTCCATGTAACAGTTATATTCAATAAATTAGAATATGGGTTCCAATGAGACGCAATTGTCGCAAGTCCGGCGACATTGGCGGACATGCCCGCCCACAGAGTCAGCCGTACCCCCCCTGCCTGGAAGGTGTTTATTGTCAGCCCCTTTCTGTTAACAGTTCTCTCAAAATAGCTGGCAAAAAAGTTAAGTTCATGTTTTGTTAGGACGAAAGACTAGATGTTTCCAAATCGCTTGATGTTTGTTAGGTCAGTTTAAAGTCCCTTTTTTCAGGGAAACAATTTTCTTTTGAACGTGTTTATTTTGAATTAAATAAAACATTTCAAAGGTATAATAATTTCTCTCATTTTGCCTAATTACATGTAACCCTGCAGGTCATCCCTGGAATTCTGATGCATAGAATAAAATATCTAAATCTAAACGGTCACAGGGGGTAAACACAATAAAAACATGCTTTATCTGCAGCATTGCTCATTAAAATGGTACATTACTGATTTATTAAAACTAAATACGATAGGTACACTTAATGACATTATATAAGCCGTTAGGTATTATGGTCGGCAAGTACTTTTACTTTTAATACTTAAGTAGTTTTAAAAGCTTGTACTTTCTTACTTTTACTTAAGTAAAATAATAATGTGGTACTTTGACTTTTACTTGAGTAAATTTTTGTCTGTGTATTTGTACTTTTACTTAAGTACATTGTATGAGTACTTTCTCCACCACTGCTACTTTGACAGCATGTTTACATGTTCATCTTTAATTAAGAGATGGTTGTTTCTTCACGATCTTCTACTTGTAATAGCTTTTTTCTTCTTTTTTGTTTTGCAAATATTATCCACATCTGAATTGCATGTTTTGGTGGAAGAAATTACTTTTCAGCCATGGTTCAAACCTGCGATTAACACTGGCACGAATGAGTTAACATTTACACAAATAACTCCCCACATTTCTCTCTGCAGTCTATTCCACGCTATGTTAACGGATAATAGTTTTTGTCAGGAGAAGAAAGCTTTTTCTAATTCTCCCAGGCTTACACATACATATGTTCTCACAGTCTTTCTGTCCCTGTCTCTTCATCTCTCACTTTCCTCCCCTCAGATCTGTTTCCCAGTATTTGCTTGAAGCAGAGTAAAAACAGGGGGCTCTGGCACCACTGTGCCATTTATGTAATTCTCTTCACCATTTCTGGACCTTGTGTTTCTCTGCCATGCAGTTGCTCAGTGGCCATCATGGGAGCATCACACATGCACAAACTGATATGGGCAAACACACATTTAGGACAGCAGAGCGGCAGACGGAGGGGAGAATATGACATATTTTTAAGCTCATGCACATATGGAGGTTTGAAAGTTAAAGGATCAAGAGTAACCAAGTCAATTAAAGTGTAATTTTTTTTATGTGCTTTTATTTTTTTCTTCAATTTTACTTATGTTAATTCAAGCATAGCTATTTTTCTCTTTTGACTGTTGTTTTTTAAATATGCAAATCATTGTTTTCTATTTACATTCCTACGCTTTTTTACATCTCTGAATGCACACCTGTCTTATTATGTAATAGTGGGAGACTGTCTTTCAATGTGTGTCATCAGAGGAATGCACAACAAAGCAGAAGAGACAGGTAGCTAGCACATGCAATGTTGCTGAAATGGCTTAAAAGCAGTAGCCCTTTTCACACAGCTCTTGATTCAACTTGCGAAAAAGCATTTTATGCATTTTATGTTGTGAGAACATAACATGCGTTTTGATATGACTGCAGTGCAACAGAAAGTGTCATTTTCTGATTTTGTTTCCTTGCAATGGAAGGTGACTGGAGCTCTGGTAATTTAACAGTGATTAGAGCCTCCTTACTATAAACTTTCCATGACACACATTTCCATTACAACACACCTCAAGTTGCAAAATACCAGGTTATTGGAGGTTATCAGGCTAATCCCTTTGTCCGTTCTTTGGTGTACATCATTATCAGTGGGGAAAAAATGACATTTCAATTGAGTTACACCCAGATGTTAATATATAACAAGTTATTTATTTGCTTAGGAGTTCTCTGTATGGAAACGTAGTCATTTAGTGTCACTGATTAACCTCGAGTCATTCAGTATAGCCTTAAAAAATTCCAAGGCGAAGAAAGAATGAAACCTTTCCAAAGAGAGATGAGACTTAACAGTGCTTCATAGCATGTTGTAAAACATCCATTGAGTCTTGGATGTTTTTTCACAGAATGGTCAAAAATAATTGTTTAAGCTCTACAGATGTGTTTTACTCTGTAAATAACTGCCAATAGTTTATTTAACCACTATTCTAGTGAGGTTATTTCTGGTATAGGTTTAAGGCTTCTTTTTAAAAAAAAAAAAAAAAAAAAAAAGGTTTTATTGGCTCTAGGGGTGTTCATTTGAGAGTGGTCAAACAGGAAAGCGGGCTGTGAGAGAGAGGAAAGACATGCGGCAAAGGTCATCAGGCTGGGACTTGAACCCACAATGGCTATGTCGAGGACTAATGCCTTGGTATTTGGGTGGTGCGCTACCCCCTGCGCCACCGCAGTTTTGTGATTTTTACAACCTAACCAAGGAGATTAGTTTTAATAGTTTTGTTGTATTTTACATTTAAAAAAATTTCACATGAACACCCACTGATCACATGGAATCAGTCTAGAGTCTAGACTGACTGTAGTAATTTGTCTTTTAGTAGGGATCTAACATGAATTTTTTTCTCAAATATTGCAACAATTTGGTTAGTATTTTCTAGGCTTCCAATAAAGGAAGTTGCATCTTTGTGTTGACTACACCACAGTTTATTGTCTGGAAAGTATTTCATAGACAATTTTGGACTGTAATTCTTTGTAAAGGGTCACCACTAATGATAGATTTAGGGCTGTGTATAAACAACTATTTTAGAAACTGAGTTTAAAGTGATGCCACACCTTTGACACATTTGGTGGCATTTCTTTCTGACTCAGTCCATAGCAGCAAATAGCACTTAGCATTCATCAACAGCTCATCAGAGGAAGTAAGAGCGTTGTTCACCACAAATTATCATTTGCTGTTTATTTTTGTGCTAAGTACTAAAACATAATTTATCGAGGCAGATGATTTGTGTAAAGGAATTTTAAAAATCAAGGTTTTCCAATTATTCTATAAATCATTACAGTCTTAGATAGATTAAAAACGTTTTTTGCTAATATCATTCAAGACTAATCAGGTTTTAATCAGGTTTATTTTGCTGCAAGACAAATCCAAAGAGTAAAAGCTGCACATTTATTAATAGACATATACCACTGTTCCTGACCTGCTTTCCCGTTTTCAGTGGTTCAAAAAAAAAAAAACTCACTACATTGATCCAGTGGTGCAACTTCCTCAATTTTTCTTGTCAGTGATATATTTTTACCAACTGGAGTTTCTGCAGCTCATCATCAATCTTCTTCTCTTCTTAACTAATTTAAGAGGACTTCTATATCTCTGTCAAAACATCACTTAAGATTTAATAGTTTGATCACTGGATTTTAAACATGAAACTACATCTGCAGGTCCAGCCAGACTCCACAATTAACTTGTCTTTCTCTTGTTGATGTGCTTCAATGCTAGGCTAACATTAGGATGTTGAGTCTTTATTCTGACTCAAAACACATTTTTGTTCCAGAAAATCACTCAGCATCATAAAAAAGGAACATATATTGTTACAGCTGCTGAAAAGGTCACATGACTTAGACAAGAACCCTCTACAGCCTCTCTCTCTCGCTCGCTCTGTGAACTTTACTGCAGAAAGTGAAAATGAGATGATACTTTAAGCTAAATTTCTGGATATATAATTGACAGCATACGGGGTGTTATTTATTTACAGTTTTGCATGCCAAGCACAAATAAAGACACAGTGGTTATTAAAAATTAGCTGTTCAAAGCATGATTTGCTTTGCACAGCTGATGTGCTCTACCATGATGAATTACTGTATATGATACATAATGTATCATATTGATACTTTTTTGAAACAAAAAGTATCAATTTAAGGAGGAGAATTGCTCCCTTTTTTTAACTTTTTGAAACGCATTTATGTTTTTTACAGATGAGCAGAAGAAAGCTTTTCTCAGAGACCTTATGATTGCTGTTTTTTGCTGATGGCATGTTGTGTTTTAACTTTAGGGTTTTATTGCCCACACAATTGGACTTCTCTCTATGTTACTCCTGCAGAATTAAGTTGACCTGCAGTGGCAGACATAGTGGAAGAATGTAACCCTTGGTTATGTAATCTCTATCTGCAATATCACCCTTGTAGAAAAAAAAATGAGAAAAAAGTAGCTAACTAAATGTATTTGGGCAATATGGCTTTGAGAGTGTTAGGTTCACAGTTTATGGAGTCCTGTCAGTACTATAACTGTGTTTGTGTGTAGCTTTACTTTGTGAGGTTTGTGGGTGGAGGTAGCTAAAAGCAATGTGATGTTAACCGGCAGTGTGTAATATAAAACTAATTTAGGGAGGGAAGTGCCTACAGTTCTCCCGGATGCTTCAGCTGTTTTACCTTTCAGTGGACTCATTGGAGTTATTTAAGCATACTTGACTCACCCCACGCAAGCATGAATATGATGGACTTTTGACTCACTTGAGTCAATGTTGATGTGCAAGACTCAAAAAAAAAAAGTCCTCTAAAGAAGTTCTAAAGAAGATCAGATGCCCCATTAAGAACATCTTGATAGTCTGAGTCAAGATTACTTGTGCAGGTAGCGAGTTAACTCAGTTGAAGAGTGAGCATGGAGAAATGAAAGGAAGAACTCTTAAATATGAGGTACAAGAAATGCTGAGTGACATTGTGTTTCCAAAAAGAAAGTAGGAAGAGGGTGAAAGAGTATTGCTGTGCTAGTAGTTTGAAAGCACTTCAGGAAGTGGGCAGTCAGCCAGCAATTCTGTCATTTCTGTGGAGATAAATGAACACTCTGCATGTCAAGAAGACATCTGCTCTCTCAGAACCTTGTCTCTTTTGTCAGACTACCAATGGTTCTGGCTCTTTATCTCTTGTCACTCAGTTTGCCCGTCTTGTCCATTTCAGAAATTGAGCTTTGCTGAGAAAATTTTTGGATTGCCATGCACATGAGAATTCTTATGAATGTAGACATGACTTTACTTACAATTGTTGTTGTAGCCATACACACATGCTTTTCTTTTCAGTCAATTCAGACAGAATCTGAAATGGGTGCATGCCAGCTGGCCTGTGTGTGCAGAACAGTGGTGGGTTTGGAGGAATCCTCATGATTCACGCATGACTGAATGTCATGTGACCACTCTTGCACTGGACTTATATTGCCTGTCATAGCTGCTACTACTTGTGTTTTATTTGTGTAGGCTTCAGGAAACAGACGAAGGTTAAACTAATTTACTCATAAAGTCTCTGTCATAAATGTCCTCTGGCCCTGTCAGTAAATCAGTGCTAATCCTATGTTACACCAGCTACATTTTACAGTAATAATAAGGAATGGACCTATATGATATTCTTTCTGTGTGATAACTTCGGGTAAAAAGGCCTCGCTATATTTTTAGAGTTTACTCAGAAATGTAAATAAGTAAAATATTAACTGATTTTCAGCAACAAATATTTCCAAATCCTCTGAAATTATATAGCATATTGATTATAGTAGTTATGATATTCTACAGTATTTGTTATTATGGTTTTCATTACATACACTTAAAGAGACACATTTTTTAAAGGCGTTTATTCAAAATACTTTTGAATAATAGGTCCCTTAGCTATAAGGATATCCTATCACTGTGAATTCCTCGAAAAATCAAGATTGTCAGAGCATTGAAAAGCTAGCAGTATGTATGACTCATTGTTTGAGCTAGTTTTGCTAGTTTTGATCAGTTCTACACTTTCACAAGACTCAAGTTTGTTTCAATTTTTGTTGTACAAAAGTGAAGTTATTCTGGCAGATACTGCTGTTCGCATCAGGATTGAAAACAACTGGCAACCTCTGTCAAAATAGCATGTACTTAGCAACACAGATGTTGTTCAACTAAGAAAATAGAAACAAGCTTAATAACTGTCTCTTGTGATAGTGTAGATATTTAATATTTGCTAATATGGGCAGTGAACATGAATATCTTTTAGTTTGTTTTTTTACATTGTTAAAATCAGCTAAAACAGAGATTCATCAGGTTAGCTCTAAGCCTTCTACTGCTCTGAAGAAGTATTAAGTTTTCTACAATCTGCAATATAATTTTTTTTGCAATAGAACAGTAAATATTACTAATCACATACATTTCCCCCTTATTATAATAATGGAAAAATGTAATATCCTTCTTCATATAAGCTGTAAAGCAGTTTGAAACAGGTTTGGTGGAGACACTGTGTTGCTACTGTTTTGTCCAGACAGCCAGAGAAAGCCGGTCTCTAAGACTCTTTTCCTTGCTTTTCAATAAAAGAATTAAAACCATAAAGATGTTTTTTCTTGCAACTTTTAGCATAACTTTAAAATCTTAATATTACTTGATACCAGTAGCGCTCCCTTGCCCAGTAACAATAGTAGTGCTTCTAGGAGTCATCTGGGGGTTGTTGCCTGCAGCATGTACTATTAAAAATAGTAACTACCAAGAACACTTAGACCCAAGGTTTTTCTGCACAGCACCACACTACAACACAATTGCATGTTAGTGTTTTCAGTGTCGTGATGGATCGGTATGTGTGCCTCAAATGGCAATTTCTTCGGGAAAGAATTACAGATGCCACACACGCTTATGTTTACATAACCTGTAGCTACCCCCTGACCATATGAGCGCCACTGTTACCAATAATATTGTACAAACAATATCTAATCAGGGAGTCAAACATTTAGAAATACCAGAGGTGCTATCAGACAAATCTACAAGTAGAAGTAAATGTGTTTTGGCACAAAGGCTGTGTTTAGATTAGGAATGTTTTTCAGAACTTTTTCAAGAGAATTTCACGCAGGCTCCACCCTGTAGGATGTCTTGGCTAAACATATCCTTGTACTTCTCAGAATCGCTTACAGAACCCAGAGAGGCTCTGGTGATGGTCAACAGTGAATCTTGTAAAATGAATCTGAAAGGTTTTGCAAAATGTAACATTGCCTGCAAAAAGGAGGAGGTTAGCTTTAAATGGTTGAACATGGCAAACAGGATGTAAACTTACCTCTGTGTTTGTCTGTGGGACACACTGACGTAGAAACCATCAGTCACAGGAAACTGGACAACCAGAAGCAGAAACTAAAACATCCTGTCTTCATGTTTTCATTTGACCTTTGAACTATAGGTTTTTGACAATGGATAGGATAAAAATAGCAGTACCCCATACTACTTCTAAAAAAGCTATGGTTGTTATTTTGCTTTGGCCAGTAATGAAGACCACTTTTTAAAAATCAATTATTTATGCTGCATGTGTCAACCTCCACAGCAGAGCAGCAGTTGGGTCTGTAAAAACTAAGCAGCAATGTTCTTCAGAACCCTGCAAGGAGTTATAACACTGCCTTTTATAACATGTCCTCTATTCCCATTCTTGGGGTGTTTTGATGACATTTGTTGAAACAAAACTCAATCCATACAGATACCGTTCCATAATTATCAATTTGAATATAATCCACCTAAGATCAGACAGTCCAAGGCAATGTTTTGGCATTCTGAGTTGACGGTCAGTTTTTGATGGTGAAAACCCAGTGAGCTTTTATAATTGAAACCAACATTGTGGAACTACAGAAGGCGTGGATTGGAAATTATTGGTTTGGATCTAGAAAACTATGCATCAATTGTGGAACTACAGAAGGCGTGGATTGGAAATTATTGGTTTGGATCTAGAAAACTATGCATCAATTTTGTGTTGAACATTTTGCTTTTTAAAGGATAAAGACCATTTGAGGTTTGTTGCAAAATAACTTTGATTTATAAGAACCCTAATCCTGCATAGTAAAACGTCCCTCCACAAAAGTCTGAATTTTTTATCATAAAGTCCTTTCAAAACATACCGTGGCTAGAAGGTTGCATAGTTTTGGCTTGGCTGTGTAAAAAGGGGCTTATGATTACTAGTTGTAAGACTGAACAAAGATGACACATAGGAGGTGAATGTCAATGTTCCAGATTTGATTTTAAACCTGGGACCATCAGATGTGGGATTTGCGCAAAATGACATTTTTGTGGGAAATGAGTCGAAGAACTAGTGTATATATTAAAATGTCAAATATGTAGCTTTATAATTTCTAGCTCATTTTGTTTATGAAATAAAAAAAACAGAATATATATTGGGGCTTTTATTTTAAAGATTAAAGGGAGGTATGTCTCAGATCATCTGATGTATTGTAAGCAGACCCCATCCATTGTGAAGTTGGTAACAAGTGAAATAGACAAACAAGACTTTTTGATAGACCTCATACATTCAGATGCAATTTTACATCCTTGGCATTTGCCGCTAAGCCACCAGTGGCAGTTCAAAGCAGGTGACTAGCATAATTCCTTTTTGATGTAATACAGTAATAAAGTTAAATTTAAGAGTCAATTGGTGTGATTTCACTACCTTCTGATTGTGGATGCAATAAAGTTCTGGCGACGCTGGGTTTGATGGACACTTACAAAAAAAAGTTTGATTGCACTGTAGTCATGCATGTTTTAATGGTAATTTAATTTTAAAACAATAATTCCATTGATGGGAAATTTAAGCTGTAACACCTAGGAACAATTTAATCTCTATAGTACTTAAAAACTCAGAGCGTTGGTTTTGCATTTATTGAGAATCTGATCATTCAGCATCTACAATAGTTCATTGAAGTGAATTGTGTAATATATGAGTTTCAACAAAATTGAATATCCCTCTTGGAATAATAAAGTATTATTTAATAGAACTGAGTCAAACGGCTGCAGGATGCAATTATTGATCCAATAAGGACACTAGCTTTCTGTGCCTCATTTAGTTTATCTAGAGCGGCAATGATATGCATAACTCCCCCAGCTAAAACATGTTTCTTGTGTTATATATATATATATATATATATATATATATATATATATATATATATATATATATATATATATATATATATATATATATATAAAAAGAAAGAACTTACCCTGTCATATGCCTATCCCAACATGGATCAGTGGATCAGTATACTCGGCTCACAGCAGTAGGACCTAATTGTGAGGGATTTACTCTTAATGCTTTGAGTAATAGCCTGTTTACTTTCCAATAAGGTATTGAAATTGACTTGCTTAGTCATCGATAAGTTATGTAATGGTGATTTCTGATAGTGTAGATGACAGCTGAATTAATTACAACGCCATAATATACTCTCAGGATTCACTCAAATATGAAGAGCATGTGCCTGTACTGCATGGAGTCCTTCTCCTCTGATTATCTCCTTGAATGTGTGGATCTGTGGGTGTCACTGATAGACCGCGGCATTAAACTGACCCTCTCTCAGAGTGACAGCTTTAAACCCTCAAAGCTATGAGAGTGAGCATGGCATGTGTGCCCACAGAATCCAATTCAGCCTGGAGTAAAGAAGAACTGCCTTTCAGCTCTTATCAGGGCGCCAGCAGAACGGGACAGATCACCTCCCACTGCTGAGTTATCAATGTAGAGTTAATTGCCTTGCAGAGAAAAACAGGAAGATGCCATGTATCTTGTCTTTTTCATTGTTTGCCGACATTTTTTTCTGTCTTTTTTTAACTCTATGTAGTGCAGCATTTTGACTTGGTCTTTGCTTAGAGTTGTCCCCATGAGCCTGCAAACCCACTCTTCAGATTATTCACTTAAGAAATAAGAACAATCACATTTGACATAAAGTGACACAAAGCAGCACTGAGAGAAGAAGAGCGATATGGGGGCATGGTCAGATAAGTGGTACGAGGACTTAATGTAGAGAGAGACAACAAAACAAGGCACATGGACACCATGTTCTGTGAGCTGTTGGAAGACAAGGTTGTTCAAGGTCTACTGCCATTCTTGATGGGTTACAGTGGGTGTGGGAGCCTGATGGGATAAAACACACTAGCGGTTGGCTAGTCCTTTCAATCTATAGGTCTTCATATTGTTTTTGCTGACTACAGTTCATTAAAGTGCTGCGCGTGTATGTGTGTATTATATGTCGAGTGCTAATGGCCTTGTGTTGTAGCCTATTATGTTAGTTTCCTCCAAGGTCCAGGTCTCCCATGTCTCATTGCACCTGTCACAGTTTCTTGGCTTTAGTACGTCAGCAAGAGACATTTCTTCAGAGTCTGGAGGGAACATGTTGAAGTGCAAGAAATTGCAAGCCAACTGCCTTGAATATTGTAGATCACCAGTTCTCAAGTTTTGTTTATATAATTCTTTTTGTGTCATCTCAGCATATACTTAACTTTTCAACTACTGACATTTAAAAGTGGTAAGAAAACAGAACTTCAGCTTTTAAATTTAGTTTTTTCAGTGTCAGGATTGGTGTACTTTTTTACTCAGAAGTTAAAGGAGGAAGGAAGGCTCAATGAAGTTGGATTTGTAAGGGAAATGGAACTGGTTTAAATCCAGTATTTGTGTCTCTTTAGGGAATAAAAGTAACACTTGCTATAGAAATATGGCATTTATTTGCACATTTGATAGCTTGTATGTCTATAAAACTTTCAAATTGTAAAGCTCTCCAAGAACTATACCAGGAATTAGTTTCCGATGATTACTGTTGGAGTCAGTCTTTTTGTTCCCAATAACAGTAGGATGTGAATGGGTATACTTACTGTATATACTCTTGATACTTATTAGGTTTTTAAAAAGTTATGAAGTTTCCAAATTACCGTATTTATCTTAATGCAAGTTATAAAAACTTAACTATAATCAAGGTTTCTCTACTAGGTCTTCAAATACTTTTAGATCTATCTTACATTTGTTGATCTCCTATGTTTGTTTATTTATTCCTTCTTCTTTTTCTGTCTTTTTTGGGGTCAAATGGGATGTCTTTAACTAAAGCCGTCAACAATAAGTTTGGAAACATAAATGTAAAAGTTTGAGATGCATGCCAGTAATTTGAATCTGTAAATTAAATAAAATATTAGTTATTTTTCATAATTCATGTAGATCTTGATTTTGAGTCATAATGGTCTCAAAAGTTCTTCAATAAATTGAACTTAGTGAAAGAAGAATTTCTGTCTTTGGGGATATATTCTTATACAGACAGATTAACTGGGTTAAGGCTTTGTATGTTTATTGGACTTGCCTGGAGACGCTAGAGATCTATTATCAGGTTACCCTACGAATACATTTTGCTAAACATATGCAACATATGGAGATTTATATATTGTTTATATATGTGACTAGCAATTGTTGGCTTTTGTCAAATTTATTATTCTTTACTTATTCACAGTTTCTCCAGTCTTAGAAAATCTATGAAGAGTCTCAAAGCATTGATTCCTCACACACTACAGACGTTGTCTTACTTTGACCTACCTTCACAAATTGAGCTCCGTCTCTCCATTAAATAGAATATTGCTTCACTTAGGCAAAGGAGACACTATTATCTCTCTATCAAGTAGTCTAGCTCTAATTTGATTATCTAAAATCCAAATTAACAGTGCAGTTCGCTTATCACTTAGTGGAGGAATCAGCACACCTTAAAGTTTTAACTGAAACACCATAAGTTTGGAACTCATTCCCGGATCCATGCTCAGACTGCAGTGATGAATAAGTAGCGACCAGCCCTCATTTTAGTTTTGCAGTGTTTGAGGTCCTGAAACAGTTTTGCTCTGACCTTATCTTTTGAGTATCTTCAATTTGAAACAAGTGATTAGTTGTTTTTGGTTGTCGCTTAATAGCACTACCACACAGTTAGCTAGCTTTCTATTTACACTTCCTCAAAGTATAAGGGAATGCAGCCTAAATAATAGTAGTGGTACTTGTACCACAGTGTGAGAACCTTGAGAGCAGATCAAGTGTAGAGTACATGTCTAGAACCACTTCAGAAAGTCTACCCCACTATTCTGCCACCAGAAAAGACTATTACTGACCTTCAGATGTTTTTAATAGTGTAAAAAAAAACAAAAAAAAAACACACAGCTTCAGTTGTACTTGATTCTGCAAATGTCAAAGCGTTTTGGCAATGTTCTCCATCTGAGTGTTCAGGATGTATGTAGGTCAGGTTTGCCCTGATAGGCTAATATATAAATCTCCATATGCTTGGAAGGCATGAGAACGAAACATGTCAGAATATGTCTGCGCCTGCCCTAGGCGACGAAGTCTCTCAGCGATTTTCCATCATATGCTGTCTCAGAAGGTTATCTGCGAGTTGTTAAATGCAGTTCCTTTTTTACCCTCTCTGGTTTCTAACGAGCAGTGAACCACATCTTTTCTGTGTGGTTCCCTTATTTTTGTCACCATCTACGACAGATTCTTTGTTCCAGCTGCACTGTAGCCTTTGCATGCTGCGGACGTAAAACAGGAACATTGATTTTAGTAAGCTCTTTGCTGCTAGTCTTGACTCTTGCAAGCCTGGCAGTTTGTATAAAATAAGATGAATGTGATGGAAACTGTAATACAATTACTAATGACAAATCACATCCAAAGGATTTCTGGCTCAGCAGTGCTTCACTTGAGTGCGCACACACTGCACTCGCATGGACATCTATTGTACTGAAGCGTGTAGATCATATTGGGATTGATTTAACATGAATGCTTTTTCTTTTTTTTTTTTTTTTTGTGCCGGTGATTGTGCATAGAAAGTAGAATCAAAAGGACCAGGATTCTTTAATGTGGGAGAACTTTGGTTTTCTGCATTTTTGTAGCAGTGCACCACTTGACATCTACTTCTCAACTGCATAAGTCAATGGAGGAACTTAATGTTTTTGTTTTTTGTTTTTTTTTGCTTTTGTTCTTCCTGAAACTGCTTAAGTGAACAAAAAGTGCAGAATTTTACTATGCATATATATTTGCTTGCAAGGTTTCATTGGAGCGAAGGTGTGTTTTTATTTTCCGTTAGAACGTTGACTCATTTAGACCACAAACCACCACTCAATGTTCCACTTTACTGCTTCTTTCTTCGGGAGGCTAACCTTTGCGGTGGTGTTATGTAGGTCAGCCCAATCTCATCAAGTGGAATCTGCTTCTTTGATAAAATATTGTCTATGACAAATGCTCTCCTAAAAGACAATTTCCTAAAGACACCCCCCCCAAAAATCCCCTAAAAGACATGGGGTGAGGTTTCATAAGATTTGAAATGGCATTTTTTTAAAGGCATCATTTCTAAAAATACCAAAAGACAAAAATGGCTCCTAAAAACTTTTAGTGGCTTCCACATTCATTCTGCCTCTTTCTCTTGCTATTTTTTTTGTGCCCTTATCATTTTTGTCCCCTTTTATGTTTTCCTATTACCAGCAAAAATATACTCAACTATTTACAGTGTTGAATGGAAAAAGTGGTGCATCATAAGATGAAGCGCTCCCATTATCGAGCACTGAAAGCAGTAACCAGTCAGTTAATTTAGCTACATCATCTCAGTCTCTTTGATTCCTACTTTATCCCTTTTTTAAAAATTAACCATTCAGTTGTTCCCTTCTCCTCCTTGATGTATGCTTAGGAAGTTCTCGTTATTGAATCATCTCTACACACAATATGTTTGTGCTTAATATAAAAGACAACTTTCTTGCGCAAAGTACACATGAACGTCCTTAAATATGAGTATTGACTTTTATTGTTCAACAGTATGGTGACTAACTAAAATGAGGAAGGTCTTGCACAGGATAATAAAAAGGGAATAAGTGTTTAGCATTTTTCTGGTATTGTGACCCTATCTGACCCTAATAATTTAACTCAACTTCATTTTCTCTCTCCTGCTTGCAGTGAATGAGTATGTGTTCATGGTCCAAGCTAGAGGCATCCAGATTAGAGAAAACGTGAAGAACATAGGGGCTCAGGTTCTGGAGCAAGTTGTGAGAGGGGCCTACAGCATCAATGGCACAGGTAAATACGTGCGCATACAGCCATATCTTAATGTCGATAGATTTTTAATAATTTATTTCAAAATGTGATGCTTTGCTAGAGTCACTAGGCACAGAGTGACATATTTCAAGTTTAATTTTCTACAGATTTTTATTGTGACCACTTTCAAGATTATTTTTCAGTGTTGAAATGATATCAGTTTTGGTTAATCAAAAGTTTTAACTCTCCTCTTTTTCTCCCCAACACCCTCTCTGAGCTTCAGCATTTTTGTCACTAAAATCTAAATTAGATGTAAATATTTAGGGAAATGAACATATATTGAACTAGCGAAGCATACAGATGCATTTGAACATCATTGAAAATATAATTTATTTTATTACGTCATTTGAATAAGTGGATCTTCGATGCTTATGTGCTTATGTCTGTTTATTTGGATGATTGTGGCTTGCACCTAATTAAGAACCAAAATTCAGTTCCCAGAAAATAAGAATACTTAATTTCACCAAACTATGTTTAATACAGAAATGTTATAGTATGTCTTACACACAGTCATGTGGAAGAATGATAACTTAACAGTTATTCAGTAGAAACATTAGGTTTCCTTTGATGTCTTTTTGAAACTTGTTCATTTGTGGCCCCAGATTATTCCTATGACTTCAACGAGAGCGAGAGCGATGCTCCTCCCACCACTTACCTCCCTGAGGGTTTCACATACCTCCCTTCGCAGGTTTGCCCTGAGAAGCTGCCCTCTATGAGTAAGCACACTGTTGACATTTTGGATTAGACTTCCTTTTGCTTACAAATTGAGTACACATTTATTACATAATTATTTAGAAATATATGTCCAAATTTGCTCAACTTCATTAATATTCCTTCATGTTACTTTGATCATTTTTCACTTCTTGTCTTTCTGCTGACTTTGTATTCTCCTCTTTTCTTCCACTGTTATGGCATTTTTTGCCTCCTATAATCTCTGACTTTTATTGCTCCTCTCCCTTCCTCCTTCCACTCTCAGAGGGCAGGTTGGAGGTGAACATGAGTGAAATATCTCTGGAGGAGGTGGAGAGGTCCTTGCTGGAGCGAGAGCCCACCATGGCTCTGGGAGGCTTCTGGAAGCCCAAAGACTGTTTACCTCGCTGGAAGGTAAGTGTGCTTGTGTGTGTGGCACTCTCAAAAGCAGAGCAGGTTGATGAGCATAAACTGACTGGCCAGTGGGGTTGGCAAATGCATGACTGCTCCTGTTTGGGGCACAAAATGTTACTAAAAGCATCTTACAAATTGTTGGACTTGTTACAGAATTGCTGTTCATCCTTTCTGGAAGGTCCAGATAGAATATTTACTGTGCTATCCAGGCACAGTTGCCTTCCTAAGCAATTCTGCTCAATTCTCATTTGGAAATATTTCTCATCATGAAAAACACAGTCATGGTAAAAAGTAAGCGCCACCCATCACCTGTATTTGGGTACCTAATGTAGGCAAGCTACAGGGAGAATGTCTCTACAGCCAACCTCAGGATAATTACCAGAGAAGATAGCACAATCCATTTGCCAACTAAAATGTTATGCTTGTATTCAGTCTGTGTACATGTCAGAATGGTAAAAACTGTAAAATTCTGCAAAATAAGCTCTTGAGAACTGCAATTAAATCTATCAGATGTGCACAACAGTGGTATTTTTTGTAAGGGTATTACACCAAATAAATGCTATACAGATCAAAATCATGGCTGGTTGATTAACTAGATCTGATTGTATTCATTATTTAGCCTTAAGCTGTTATTAACCCCAATGCTCAAAGTTTTAGATGTGCAAAACAAAACTAAAAATCCTAAATACAAAAAAATAAAATCTGAACTTGAATTGTTTCCTCTGTAGTACACTGGAGCCAACAGGCAGAAGCAGAACTTGAGAAGAAAAGATTTCAGAAAGATTCTATCCATCCATCCATTTTCTTCCGCTTTATCCGGGGTCGGGTCGCGGGGGTAGCAGCTTCAGAAGAGAGGCCCAGACTTCCCTCTCCCCAGCCACTTGTTCCAGCTCCTCCAGGGGAATCCCAAGGCGTTCTAGCCGAGAGACATAGTCCCTCCAGCATGTCCTGGGTCTTCCCTGGGGCCTCCTCCCGGTGGGACGTGCCCGGAACACCTCACCAGGGAGGCGTCCAGGAGGCATCCTGACCAGATGCCCGAGCCACCTCAACTGGCTCCTCTCGATGTGAAGGAGCAGTGGCTCTACTCTGAGTCCCTCCCGGATGACCGAGCTTCTCACCCTATCTCTAAGGCAGAGCCCAGACACCCTATGGTGTCCCTTATCCATGGTTATTATGGTGTCCATAGATAAGGGTGGGAACATAGGTCGACCGGTAAATCAAGATCTTTGCTTTTTTGGCTCAGCTCTCTCTTCACCACTGACCGGCATCCTTCCCCACCACTGGAGCCAACTCACCACCAGGTAGTGGTCAGTGGACAGCTCTGCACCTCTCTTCACCCGTATGTCTTGGCCGTATGTCCAAGACATACGGCCGCAGATCCGATGAAACAATGACAAAGTCGATCATCGAACTCCGGCCTAGGGCGTGCTGATGCCAAGTGCACATGCCTTATGCTTGAACATGGTGTTCGTTATGGACAATCCGTGACGAGCACAGAAGTCCAGCAATAGAACACCGCTTGAGTTCAGATCGGGGGGCCATTCTTCCCAACCACGCCCCTCCAGGTCTCACTGTCATTGCCCACGTGAGCATTGAAGTCCCCCAGCAGAACAAGGGAGTCCCCAGGAGGGGCACTCTCCAGTACCCCCTCTAAGGACTCCAAGAAGGGTGGGTAATCTGTACTGTCATTCGGCCCGTAAGCAACAGTCGGGACCCGTCACCCCACCCATAGGAGGAGGGAGGCTACCCTCTCATTCAACGAGGTAAACCCAAACGTACAGGCGCAGAGATGGGGAGCAACAAGTATGCCCACTCCTGCCCGACGCCCCTCACCGGGGGCAACCCTAGAGTGGAAGTATGTTCAGCCCCTCTCAAGGAGACTGGTACCAGAACCAGAGCCATGCGTCGAGGTGAGACCGACTATTTCTAGCCGGTACCTCTCAACCTGACACACTAGCTCTGGCTCCTTCCCCACCAGAGAGGTAACATTCCACGTCCCAAGAACCAGCTTCTGCAACCGAGGATCGGACCGCCAGGGCCCCCTCCCTCAGCCACCATCCATCACACATTGCACCCGACCCCTTTGGCCCCTCTCATAGGTGATAGGCCCATGGGAGGGGGAACCCATGTTTCCTCTTTGGGCTGAGCCCGGCCGGGCTCCATGAGAAAAAGCCCGGCCACCAGGCGTTCGCCATCGTGTCCCCCCTCCAGGCCTGGCTCCAGAATGGGGCCCCGGTGACCCGTGTCCGGGTGAGGGAACACCAAGTCCAAAGTTGCCGTTCATCATCGAAGTCTTCGGGCTGCGCTTTGTCTGGTCCCTCACCTAGGACCTGTCTGCCTTGGGTGACCCTACCAGGGGCATGAAGCCCCAGAAAGCATAGCTCCTAGGATCATTGGGGCACTCAAACCCCTCCACCACGATAAGGTGGCAGCCCAAGGAGAGGGCAATCAAAAAGACTGGTTCTGCTTTAAGGTTGCAACACTTCTCTATTAGCATTTTGTAAAGGGGATGTTAATCAGCTGGAGGTTGAACTGTTGAACTGCATTTGGTTTCTTACATGCCCTATTTTTTTTTTCAATCTCTGATAGCACAACACAGCTATATCTTTCCAGAAAAGGATTCATCTAGCCTGTGTTTCACTGGAATTATTATAGAGCGTAATTAACCAGCATTAAATTGTTTTATATGGTCTGTGCACTTTGCTGTTTATGCTTTGATGGAAAGTTATGTGGCCAATCAGTTTGCCATAAAAAAGGAACAACTTACACACACAGTACAAGAAGCTAACAAAGCAATTATACTTGACTCTAAATGCAAAAAACACATTACTGTTTGATTTGAAGCAAGCCTTCTTTTTTTTTTTATTTCAACAGAGAAATCAATGCCCTCTTCCTTTTGTATGTAATTCTGCAAACTGTCAGATAAGCGATCAGTAATTTGTTAGTAGGCAAGAGCCACTTTATCTTTTTTTGAACTACCTATAAGCCCTTTTATTTTTGTCCATTCCACTGAATTTGGAAAAATTCCCACTTGCATGTGCTCATTATAAGTCAGAAATATCAGATCTAATTGTGTAGATTAGATTCTATGTTTGAATTTTTTGTTCTGTTTGTTGTCAGACTTTCATATTTTCTTTCTAGGACACAAGACTTAAAGTCTCTAACAAACTCTAAACAAACTCAGTAGAGCAAACTAAACAGCTCTCCCCTTTAAATATACAGCAGCCCCGTATATTTTCACATTCAGCTTGCTCTATTTGTCTTTTTTCTTAGTTGATATTTGTTGTATTATCTGCTGTTTTCCATCCCCAGGTGGCAATCCTCGTTCCATTCAGGAATCGTCACGAACACTTACCCATCCTACTGAGACACCTGGTGCCTGTGCTGCAGAAGCAGAGACTCCAGTTTGCCTTTTATGTCATTGAGCAGGTATGCACCCCCCCCTCCCACACACACACATATGCATGAAGAGAAACTTCTTTAAAACCATGCTTGGAAAAATTCCATGTGTTTTTCTGTCAGAAATGGCTGAAGATTTTTTTTTTATTCCCTTTTTTTTCTTCAGGGAGGAACAGAACCATTTAACCGAGCCATGTTGTTCAACGTGGGCTATAAGGAGGCCATAAAGGACCTGGACTGGGACTGTCTGATCTTCCATGACGTGGACCACCTCATGGAGAACGACCGGAACTACTACGGCTGCACGGACATGCCCCGACATTTTGCAGTCAAACTTGACAAGTACTCCTACATGTGAGTGTCCGCCCTGTTCCTTGTAGAGAGAAAAAAATTATATTATATATAATTATATATAATATATATATTATTATATGCGCAAAAAAATAAAGGGAACACTCAAATCACACATCCTAGATCTGAATGAAAGAAATATTCTCATTGAATACTTTGTTCTGTACAAAGTTCCATTTGCACAACAGGTGAAATTGATTGTCAATCAGTGTTGCTTCCTAAGTGGACAGTTTGATTTCACAGAAGTTTGATTTACTTGGAGTTATATTGTGTTGTTTAAGTATTCCCTTTATTTTTTTGAGCAGTATATATATATATATATATATACAGTACAGACAAAAAGTTTGGACACAACTGTGTGTCCAAACTTTTGGTCTGCACTGTATATATATAATACTGAATCTCTCAAATATGTGTTATTATCTCCCCCAAGGCTTCCATATAATGAGTTCTTTGGTGGTGTCAGTGGCCTGATGGTGAAGCAGTTTAAAAGAATTAATGGATTTCCCAATGCGTTCTGGGGCTGGGGAGGCGAGGACGATGACCTCTGGAACAGGTAGGAAAAACAGCACATAAAACACACAGACTCCAGCTTAGTGCATGCTGCTGTAGCACCAGGCTTGCTGCATTGTTAGCTTTGGACATTCTTACTAGATAAGTTAGGTAGGTCGGTCATAGAAGGCCTTTGTGTTGGCTGTTTTTTTTTCCTCCATGTGGCTCTTTGCTGCACAGCATTTCCCACCGCCCACACAGCACACAGGCAGCTGTACTGGGCTTCCAGTATAATCTGCTGACTTCAACTGATCGACTTATGCTTTTCTTTCTTTTTTTTCCTTTCCTGTCAAGAGAGCCTCTTTTGCATGCAGTGACTGGACAAACAAGCGCCAATATCATGTTATTGAAAACTGTAACACGATAGCACAGTGGTTTATGGAAATGTCTCAGTGAGCGCTAATATTGAAAACCTTCTATTTAACTGTGTAGACTACTGGTTTAAAATCATTAAATTTGTTTGCACAGGGTGCAGTTTGCCAATTACAGTGTAAGCAGACCATATGGAGACCTGGGACGCTACATGTCTATTCCGCATCACCATCGTGGAGAAGCCCAGTTCCTGGGAAGGTGGGTGTTCAAATACACATAGCTCATTTCCAAAGGCAAAATCCACCAGACAGCGTTTGGTTAAAGAAGGAGTTGATAACTCCAGTGAGGCTTACACTCATGTGATGTAAGCCAGTCACATGAGAAGGCGAAGTGGTGACTTTGAGTGAATTTCAACTCATTTAAAGACTTTTCATGTGACGTGTTTGAATGCTGTGGGGCTGGATTCATATGTGACATAAAATGAGCAGGAACAATTGCTATTTTGAGAAGGTTTAAGAAGAGTTAAGTTACATTTTTTATTCTTTTGAAAACAAAAAAATATATTTAAAACAATGCACGGTTTCCAAAACTTAAAATCCATAATTCCATGAGAACAGTCTGTATCACCTTTCACTACAATTACAGCTATCAGCCTTTTGGGGTACAGTGGATCCCCACCTATTAAAGGCTCAGTACTAGTGAATTTTTATGTGCAACATCAGACAAAATTATTTCCGCATTTTTTCTGCAATATTCGAAAGAATATGCAGATTGGAAATAAACGTTAAAATACCTTGCTTCTGCAGTAGTGCTAAGACAATTTCCACTGAATGTATTAATGAACATTAAGGTATGTTTGGTGTTTTAACTATTTAATTAGGCAGTTATAGCTTTTATAGAGGCAGTTTCACGTATTCATGGATTTTTAATATTTGGGCCTGACCGTGGTTCCTAGCTCCGGGGAATACCAGGGAAACCATTGTATGTCTTCCTACTTTTTACATCTAGAGAGTGAATTGTTTTGCTTATTCTTCTTTGCGGTGTAACTTAAGAACAGTGAGACTGGATGGAGATTGTGTGTGAATACAATCGCACACAATGACACAAGTCTTAAAACAGATTCTCATTAAGATTTGTTGTTTTTTTTTTTTTACCTTGACTAGTCTAATCTAGCATTTGAATATGTTTTCACCTTAACCATCCCATTTTATTACTGACTGGTCATTGGCATCCTCAAAGGTGCCATAGATGACAAAAATGTAGCTCTCCTGTACCTCCTCCAGACTAATCTCTAATCGTTTATCTTCTATCTTTCCCTTCACAGTTATGCTTGACCAATGTTAGTCTGTCACATTAAATCCCTCTAAAATACCTTAAAGTTTGCAATTGAAGCATGACAAAATGTGGATAAATTCTTGAGGTCTTTCTCACATTGGACCTTTAACTATTTCAGCTAATCTATACCAGTTTGTTTCTCGACATTGTTTCCCAGTTCTCTGTTGTATTTCACCATATATTGCCTCTGTCTAATTGGTGCATGTACTGTTGTGGTTTTCTGCTGTTCAGATGATTGATTTATTTTGCTTCTGTTTTTGTTTTGTTTTTACTCACAGGTATAGTCTACTACGTCACTCAAAGGAGAGACAGAAAGTGGATGGTCTTAATAACCTAAACTATTCACCCCTAATTTCAAGAAGTCGACTCTTCACCAATATCACAGTCAGCTTGAGCAGAAAGCTTGCACCTGTGGCTGACTACTGACGTAGGCAGAGCTGGACTGCAAAAACACCTGGGAATCAAAAGTCCTTTAGGACATCAGCCATATCTCACCAGTCGCAGCACTGCTTAGGACTTATTTAGTTTTTTGTTGTTTTTTTGCTTTGTTTTGTTTTGTTTTGCTTTGTGTTTGTTTGTTTGTATGCAAAAACAGAAAAAACTGAAATGGAGACTCAAATTAGCAGATTTGATAAATCATCTTTAAAAAAAAAAGAAGTAGGGATAAATGCTGCACTTATTCGTGCCACAGTTCATTACTCTTCATCTGGGCTTGTGTACACGTCAGTCTCCACATGCCTTTTGCACCATTTTGGCCTTCAGCATCCCATTTGTCAAGTTTGTTCCTTATTTTCTCTTTTGATTAGCTCCGCCCTGAGCTGTTGTGCTTGACTACAGAATTAGGTTACACATTCAAGCACACACACACACACACACACACACAGGCCACACACACACACACAGGCCACACATGTATGCACACAGGATTATGTACTTGCATGTGCTGACATGGGGGTGGGGGGGCGTTGGAGCTTAGATCTTTGATTTTAGTTTTGCTCTTCTGATTTCATAAATGCAGTAAGCCTGTGAAAACATTTGCATGTGCACACAACCCTTACAGCGCCACGCAGCGACTTCAGTTGAGTGGATTCATGCAGCTGGTTCTGCAATAGGAATGCCAAATCTAAAAGTAAAGATAGATAGAGAAGATGATATATTGTGCGAGAAATAGTTTATTCCAAGTAAAAAAAAAATAATTATTTCCTTAATCATTCGTATTCCGTCTTGTGAACATACCATTTAAAGACTGTGATGTTTGTGTTTGCGTTGTTTCATTGAATGTTCTGGCTGCCTGCTAATGGCTGTATGTTGGAGTGCAATGCTCATCCTGTTAGCAATAAGCTGCAATATCAGACAGCAGAACTTAGCCCTGACTTCCTTATTGTACAGATGCAATAGCATGGGTGCTAGCATTCCCTTGTTGGACTAAAGAAAAGGTGTGACTGCGTATGCAAACCTTAAATTGAGCTCAGCTTTGCTTAAGCAAAACGTGGCGCCCCCTTGTTTTTGTTTTTTTTTTTTTTTTCCCAGAACTCACGTCTGCCTTGTGTCTACATCTGTGTGTGAGTGAGGGCAAGCTATGCAAATGGCCTGCATGCGTCTGGTCGCCAGGAAAGGAGGAGACGTTGTCTCCCAACTCTTGTTTGGCCGACTTTAGACCTCACTCTGTGTGCAGCGTGTAAATCTAGGTCAGAAAGAAATAGGTGCAGGTCTATTTTTAGACGGTCTTAATGTTTACTCACCTTCAATTTTTTTTTTACAGCACAAAACTGGAGGTTGCAGATACTTGACTTGTGTCACCATCACTGGTGTTTACAGAATCTCAATACTTGTCTAGTGTTTGTAGCCAGCCTTCCTCCGCCCAGGGTGCTGCAAGCATCTTATCTGTTCAGCAACCCTTTTCTGGCTGCCTTTTTTGTTAAATTGACCCTTATTTTCTCGCATTGGAAAAAAAAAGATGATCTGATTGGGAAAAAAAAGATGATCTGAATGATGGTGTTGTGTGATTACTACTGATTGGCTTTATGTCCAAGCTTTTCTTCGTCTAAATCAAACTTTGAAGTGTTGATCTATGTAGAGATTTTTATTTTTATTTTGGAGAGGCATGCTGCCTGACACTGTGCTATGACACACACTGACAGTCCTCTCAAGTTACACAGCAGCTCCTCTCTGTTTGTTTAACAGTGTTCGTTTTTGGGGTCAAATATCCCCAAACCAATGTAGTTCCATTTTTAAGATATCACACAGACATATACTCTTCACTGTCTTCTTGTCATGCAGCTACATCATTTCACACAAATCGCCTTGTATACATTTCTAAACATGTTTCTCCTAGGAGGCATGTACGTAATCGAAAAAGAAAAAAAAACTGTTGGATTTCAACGATAAAATACAAACTAATAGGGGCTGGCCCTCTTGTCTATTTATTTGACGAATTACTTACTTTTAATTGTTCAGTTTTTATTTTTCTTGCGGGTTGACGTGATGACTTAGGAAGTGACAGACTGTGTTAGATGCACTGAAACATAGCTGTGTGTAGTAGTGTGGGATTCTGAGGTTCGGTTCTGTGTAAATGGGGGCAGTTCCGTTTCATTCAGACACAGATCTTATTTCTCTTTAGCAGCGGCGCCATTTGCACCGCCGTAATGAGATGAAATGAAATGGAATGGCACCCATATTGTAGCTTGGTGTTATTACTCTTCTGAGCAGAGGTGTTGGAGGAGGCCATTTTGTGTGATAACCACAGGAAGAGCAAGACAGAGTTTTAAAAATGCTAGTGGACTCTTTCTTTCACTGATCACCTCCATTACACTGATGATAATCAATGGTACTGACCTTCCACAGCTCCCTTTGGGGGACGTACTTACTGGAGCCAATTTTACCAGGACATGATGTGATACTGAGTGGCAAAAAAACATTATTGAGACTTCTGGCTCTTTCATTTAGTCTATTCATCATGTGGGCTAGATACTATTATGATATCATTCAGTGAATTTATTCATGCTGCCATGTTAAACTAACCCATGTGTGAATTGTTATGCTAGCAGATCTCAGTAGTGCTTACACCCCTGTTCAAATACAAGGTTTCTGCTGATTAAAACAATGAGGCATTCTAAATTACTTTACTAAAAAAAAAAAAAGTCTGCAAGGAGCATGTCACATCTTAATTTGCTCCAAATCTACTATAAATTAGTCAGACTGTGAGGACATTTCTTATCCATGTTCCATCTCCTGTGATTCCTTATATTTTCTGTCACACTTACAGTAGTTGTGGATTTGGTCATTCAAAAACTTAGTGAGGTATTTTTCCTGTTGGTTTTGAAGTACGCTTAGAATCACATTACTGTTGGAAAAATGAAATCTATCCTCATCTTCTGCTTTATAGCAAAGTTAATCGAAACTATGAATCATGTTCTCGTCCACCTTTGCCAAAAAACAAATGGAAGAAAAGATCCCCCAGAGTATGATGTTACCACCACTGTGCTTCAGTGTGGTGGTGTGTAGTTGTGGTTGTTCTAAATATCTTTAGCAGCACAATAGTCGAAGTTTTGAACTATGAAACATTTTAGGAGACATTGGTATTACAAAAACAAACATTGCACATATGGAGAATACTCTTTTCAAATGTGGAGAACAAGCAATACCAGCCAGAAATTCTTGCAGCACCTTCAGGGTTGCTGTCAGGGTATTGGTATCCACAGTGACAAGTTACCATCTTGGTATGTCTTCGATTTTGGAGAAATATCCAGATTTTGTTACGTCTACGGTGCCTCTTTATTTTCTCCAATCAGTGAAGAGTTTTTTCACAAGAGTACATATAATTTTCTGACTGAGTTTGGGTTCTTTCTAACTTCTTCACAAGATATTGAATAGCTATTGCTCCTTTAACTTAAATCCCACAGATGTAAAAGAATCCCATCAGGACATCTGACCTCTGTTTCACATTATCAGAATCACAATAGCCAATGGCAGATTTGAACCTAAAATGAATGAAAGCTGAAACTGAATCAAAAATATGCTTCATCAAAGTATTGAATTAAGGACGCAAACTTAAGTAAAATCAGTTTTGTTTCTTGAAATCACTGCAACCTGGAATTTTAACAGTGGTGTTTACACTTCAGAGACGATCTGTGTGTTTAGAAAGAGCTGTGGCTCATTTTCAGAAACGAATCATGCAAACCTCCTCGCTCCAGATTACGGAGGTGCCCAGTGGAAGTTAGGGACAGTAGCAAGCAATTGTGTTAAGTTTTCTATTCCATGTGTGTTTGAGTGAAATGGCTAAAACCTTTCAGAGGTGCAACCATCCTCCATATGAACCTTCTTTTCAAGTTTTTTATTTTTTTTTTGTATTTTTATGTTTTGGATTTTGTTTACCAGCACTGATATGAAGTTTTTCTTTCCTGGTAGTGAACAGCTGGCAAGTTCTCCGCGTAGTTCCTCACATTTACATGATACGCTGTATATTATCTCTAAACACAACTATATATATATATATATATATATATATATATATATATATATATATATATAAACTTTCATTGCTTTAAATTAAACTTAAAAGCTAAATGGACATATAGCAAAAGCCAAATGGTTTTCAGTGTGTGTGTTCAGGTGAAGATTCAGACTGTGACACCCTCGACCTAAAGAGGCCCTCTGCTTTTTCAGAGTCAGTATTAGGCTCTATGTTCACCATACACGATAGGCAGCCGCATCAGCTCTACACTTTCGACACTTATTTTCTTTGGAAACTACTGAACAGCTTTGGCCACTAGTTTACTCACCAGGGACTTGTGTTTAGAATGGTAAATATTTGATTACAGTGTGAGGAGAGCAGGCACAGACTCTCTAAAGAGGCTTCTTCATATCTTAATCTCACCTGTCCTAATCCGTTTTGTGCCAGTTTAAATGAAGGGACCATTTTTTGGGCGTCTGACAAGACTGGCAGCCTTAAAGCTTTTTAATTTATTGCAGTTTTTTTTTTGGTTCTGTTTTTTTTGTTTGTTTGTTTGTTTGTTTTTTCACTTGAGTTTTTATTTTTTATAAGCAAGAATATTTAAATTGAAAAAGAAGTGCATATCAAGAAAATGATCATTGTAAATATCGTTGTTGTGTGTAGTGTTTTAGAAATTCTATTAAGGTCTTAAATCACTACAGATGCTAGCATAAAGAACAAGGCTTCAGGAGGGCGGGGAGGGACGGGGGGGGGCGGTTGGCTCGGGGTTTATCTGGTGCCATTTAAGTGCTAGTGGAGCTTACACATCAATGTTTTTACATCACTGCTTCCAAGCACAAGCTGTTTCTTTTCTTCTTTTTGAGAAAAAAAAAAATTCCATAAGATTTAAAATTTCTCTCATAATCGCAGAATTTTGCACTTCCAGTGTCTCCACCATGCTTAACTTGCTGTGGCAAACGCGAGAAGCGTATCATGTTGTAAATCGGCACGGATTCTCGCACGTGCAGAATGTCCGTGGGACATCTCTAAGTGTGATGGCATCTGAGTTTAGGTGGAGGTCACAGGAAAGCGCTGCAAGATAGTTTGTTTTTTGTTATTTATTTAAGCCAAAAAAAAAAAAAAAAGAAGTCTTACATCGCAAAGTAACAAAGGCACCCAAACCAGCGACACAATCCACATAAAAATAATCACGGATATTTTCTTTTTTGTATGAACTATTTAAGAAGAAAAGGAGACAAGATATCTAAAATATCTTCAAAATATTTATTCTTTGATTGTAAGGAGAGACCCGTCTCCTTGAATTGAAGCCATTCGAAGCCACTTGTCAAAACTTGATGTCAGCCTTATGTGGATCTGTTTGTGTATTGGCATATTATCATTTGATTATTGAAATTTGTATGATGGAGATTTTCTTTTATACCATCATTGTTATTGTCAGAAGTACACCAATAAAATGGAAACTTGTAAAGTCTTTCTGCACATCTTATTTTTATTTTAAGAGCGGGTGTTTTTTGTTTGTCTGTTTGTTGTCCGTTAGTGTGTAGAGTTCCCCAAAACCCACACTGTGGGTTCTGGGGAATAGATTCACCTATTAAATGCTGTGGAAAAAATTATGTGGTTTTAACTTAAACTGTGCAGATTGTTCACACATATGCACACGCATACATGTGCAACTTCCTGTTAAACTGATGTTTAGGTTTCACTTCATTGCTCAAACTAGGAACTATACATGCAGTGACCACAAGTGGGGACATAAGCTGCCAGTAATAGCTAAAATAGGAGTATTAAAATCTCATTTGAACCATGCTCTCCATTGAAGCCTGGTTGGATAATGGGGGGTGATTATGGTGGAGTAGATGCAAAACTTAAATGTTCCATAAAGCTAATTTAAATACATTACAGTGATATATGTCAGGATCCCCATTTCACTTAGTTAAGAGGAGTGCATGCTTGTACAGTCACTGAGGAGCTTTGCAGAGATATTAACAGCATCACTTCCCCTCTTAGACGACCTAACAAAGGTTTGTTTGTCTCTGTTCTTTTGGCTCAGAGACACAGCTCTTTTTAATCCAGTTTATAATAAAATGTCCCCCTTCTTGGGAACAGATTCCTGTCGACTTTGCGAACTCTCTATAATTGTCCTATTCAACACCCATGTCGCCTCATAACACCCCTGAAAGGAACCACCCCCTCACCAAGCACACACATCCGGACCCAGAAACAGAGGTGACGCTTGTTCTTGTCCTGCAGCCCGTCACCCAGTGAGTAAAATAAAACGCAAAACGAAATGCTTTCACTAGAGTTCACTTAAGATTCATTGAATCAGAGGAGCTCCGGCCCTGTGGCGTTTAGCACATTAGATGCGCATCTCTGCTGGTTAACGGAAGTGACAGCTAATGATTTAATTACGCTCTCGGAAAAGAAAATGCTATGTGGCAGGGATTGGACACAATGATGCTGCTTTGAGAATATTTGCAGGAACTATGGATCCTTCCCCACGATAAGTTTAAAACAAAAACATGGAAAAGGCTATTTATCTATAAATGAGAACTGTTAAGAAACAGTACGGCATGTATTTCAAAAAAAAAAAAAAAAAGAACTTGATAAAGACGAAGAAGCCCAGTGCAGCTACATCTTAATGGAATCTGGGAAACATAAGGCTGTGGCATGCTTGCAGCAGTATCACTTAGCTGTCAGCCACACACAGAGGGCAGCTCTTAAGATCTCAAGAGTTTCCTTGGCATGTGTGTAGAGACATGCAAGGACACACACACATGCATAACCATTATGAATCATCCACGCACATCCCTGGAGTGTTGTGCCACTCAGAGGCTTTGATATGATCTGTGGCGCCTCAGCCTTTGTGCACCGCTTGCGTATCTGTTTCAGTCCAATTCTCCCTACAGGACGCCTCAGACCGAAACCTGCATCAGGATCTTCAGAATTTGTAGCTTTCAGTTGTGCCGAATAATTATCCCTCCCTTTCTCTCCACGTCCTCTGTGCTCCTTCCCTTGTGTATAAAGAAAGAAACAAACACGTCTTCGAGTTTCCCATAATTTAAGGCTTTCTGTTTACAATCTGCAATAAAGTTTGAAGTTTGAGTAGAAGATGTAGCATTTGGTTATTTGGCTGGGAAAGAAAATTATATATTGACTATCAGCAGCTTGCATCAGTCCTCCAGATTAACATGTACTCTGCAGGATCTAGGAGGGTTTCCCTAAACTTAGGTCATATGGGTCACATTTTTATCGACTTAAAGTCAATTGTTTTCTTGATTTGGTCTTTCACTAGTCTTGATGACCTGTCCATTTAAAGCAAGCGTTTTAAAACAGCCGATTTTCTTAAACACACAGGTCAACAGCCCTCTAGTGTGGGAATTCCCCAATCTTTTTCCCTTAAGTAATGACGCATACCTTTTGTTAAAGTTGCCAAACAGGTAGATCAGACATAACAATTGCACTGCTACCCTGCTCTATTTCTTCACAGAGACTTGACAGAAAGTCTAAATTAGTTTTATAAACAAAATATAACATAAGAATTTCTAGCTGGTAAAACCAAAGCATATGTATGTATGTCAAACATGACATAAAGAATTGGCAACTAATTTCTTTCTGAATGATTTGAAAGGTTCACTAAAACTACCCACTCTTCCACAGAGCTTAGGTGAAGGCTATCTTCAAGAACTGTTTTTTATGCTGACCAAGCCTAACGAAAGTTTGTTTAAACAGAATAGAAGCAAAATACACCCCCTTTTAAACAACAAAAATAAAGTAAAATGTTTATCAATTTAAAAAAAACCATTTGTTGGTTCATCACTGTCAATAAACTACAAGTCTCTGAGGTTGGAGGGCCTTTGTGGCATCTAGTATTCTGGTTGGTCCACTCCAATCATTATTACTTTCAGCAATCAACTGTATTTCTTTCTGAAGGTACATTAAAAATACACTTTTATTTTAAAAGCAAAAAAAAGTGTGAAAAAGCTCTTGACTTCCTATTTCTTAGAAGCTGTGACTATAGCATGACTTGAAGTTGATGTTGTGGCGAGATAAAGATGAGGGGAGCTAAATAATTCTGCACTGAACATGAAATGTAACTCAGAAATTTGCCTGCATATCTGAAATGCTCTCTGAAGGAAGTCATTTCTAATAAAACCCAAAGCCACAGACTTTTTTTGAAAAGACTTTCATTTGGAAGCTACTTTAGACACCTAAATAAATCCCCCAAAATCCCAAAATTACACTTTAGTTGTTTTGTTGTCTCATTACTATTTTATCTTTCACAGAATGTGAAAACGTGTAGAATTTGCTGGACTGAATGTTGCAGCTGACATAAATTCAAAGACCCTTGCTCTCATGTTGCATTAAATCATGTTTCATTAACACAGAGCAACAATGCCTCGTGGCACTCTGTATGTAAACACAAACAAGAAAGGAGAGAATGCAACAAAACTAGTGTAGGCCACATGATTTTGGCATTACATAACCATTTATCATTATTTAGCATTAGAAAAAAAAATCTGCTGCCTCCACCTTTCCCCATATGCACTTCCTTTTCATCACCCTCTCTGCCCCTTCATGCTGCATCTTCTCCAGGTCACAAACAGGACAAACCTTTGTGTTATGCCTCTTGCCATGGTTGGCAGGAAATCCAGCTGCTTCAGCCCCCTGGGGTTTAAACCTTTGCGGCTGCTGCTAGCCCTGCTTTAGCTCGCTTGTTTCTGAGACTTAGCGGGAAAGCGTTTTCTTTTCTGAAGCATGTGTTGTGGCTCTCCTGTCAGGACACGAGGCGTACAGCTGAGAAATGAGGAGGCTGTAAACACATCTATACTTCCACCTCCCACGTCGTTCATCGTGCTTGACACTGTTGTGCTTTCTGTCTTGGTGTCCATCCTTTGGCACCCCTGTCTGGCCCGCTCTTGTCACATCCCTGTCTGTCAGCGGGAGTATTCCTCGTCAGTGAGTCTGCCTTGTTCTCTCAGCTTGCCTCTTTCTCAGCTGACTGTGACATGCCCGCTCACTCTGCTCTGTGTCCTTCTGACTGCATCTCCTCGTAGTGTTCCTACAGCACATATAATCATCTGTCTTCAACCCCCTGTTAAAATGCTCCACTACTTTAAAATCCAATCCTTCTTGCTAAAGCATCAATTAACAGGAGGGCCCTCTCTTATTTAGAAGCACAGTTTCTTCCACGGTAAGTGGAAGAGTAATTGTGATATTGCAAAAAAAAAGAAAAGAAAAAAGAACCCACTGGGCAAAAACCAAGCATGACTAAAGCAAGTGAAGACGATGCAACTGTCACAAACAATTACTAACAGAGGATATTTACATTACTCAGTCGACTAGAATCTTAACCAGATTCCAGAAATCAAATCTAGTCTTGATTATGACTGCTGAAAGTAACAGACTCTTCACTTGTGGTAAACGTACACTAAGGTGGACTCCAGCAACAAATTAGGTAGCGTCTGACGACAACTTAAAAATAATGAAGTAAAATGTTTTGTTCTACCTTTCAAAGTTAGATTTTTTAATTTGGCTTTGTCACATAAATTTACATTAAAATACATTATTGTTTGATTCTGAAAATAAAAGGAGTAGAAAGATGATGCAGAGTACTGTAACCAGAGCAATTGAGTGGCAATAAATGTTGCCCCAACAAAAGTGAATGTGGGGAAAGTTTGATATTTTAGTGTGGCTAAATCCTAAACTTCCCATGCTAATTTCAGGTAGCATGGGAAGGTTGCTAAAAGACAAACATCCAAGTAGATTCTGTAAGGAGATGAAAACATTCCTCCACATGTTGAGATATATAAATCATGACAGAAGTGCTGTAGCTTGCCCACACATCAGGTCTGTATCCCCTTTCTGTATATCTATATTTTCTTTTTCCATTGACCTCAGCCTCCTACATCTGCTCCATGTTTTGCTTCCAGCACTGTCTTTTTTTTATGTACAGCCTCTGGCTTTCATTATGCTGAATAACTTTATCCTGTTCTGGTTTCCGTGAAATGTTGTCTTTTAAAGCTATGTGCTGATGGCCCACAGAAGACCTGCTGACGGAGCTTTTGGCCTGCAAGAGCAGCTAAATTTCACATCTCGCTTCCTTGCTTGCTTCACTCATTGATGTAGAATCTCAACTGTTGATGTGGCACAC
Organism: Xiphophorus maculatus; assembly: GCF_002775205.1. Classification (NCBI taxonomy): domain Eukaryota; kingdom Metazoa; phylum Chordata; class Actinopteri; order Cyprinodontiformes; family Poeciliidae; genus Xiphophorus; species Xiphophorus maculatus. The sequence goes on from NC_036443.1 coordinate 18,609,929, forward strand.
ATTGTAATATCTCTCACATTTTCACCTCATGCCCTTATTTGGGCTGAGTCTGCTTGATGCGATTACCGTCTCGTGTAGTGACAGTTTGTTGTTTTTTGCAAGATGCTCCCTAACTGTTTGAGAAACATTGAGTGAGTACAACTTCCTGCGTGTTTTAATTTATTGGAGTCTGTGACAGCTGTGCAGCCGTTCCTAAGATTCTTCTGGCCCATATGCCGCACAGTGTATATTAATGACATATTTCTGGTCCCTATTACCTTCTGACAGGCAGTTAATTAATAGAAGATGCTGCGTTCTCAAACTGTACGATGATATTATGTGAAACCTGCAGTAAGTGCAACCTGACAACTGGCTTTGCTGTAATTCCCACCATATTTACAGTCTAAATCTGTGGTAACAGATACTGAGAGGAATTGACGCTGCTGTTTAACCATATGCTGAACTATTTTTGGGTGAAAACTTGTGGGTGGAATTTCATATGGAAACCTTTGACAATCTTTTACTACCTGGCTGGCTTACTATTTCTGTCTGTTCTTTGCAGAATCTTAAAGGAAATGTTTAACGTAAAGTTTTTTTTTTTGTTTATCCTTTTCCTTCTGTGTTGTTTAGTTTCACAGTAAAAGTAAAACCCTTTGCTTTTTTTTATGCCAAGGGGAATTTTCCCCTCCAATAGTTTGCCTGAGTCAAAAGAATAACCATTTTGTTACACAGGTTTATCTACTTCCATCCTAAAATATATTTGCATGATGCTGCTTCAGTGGTTAAAATGAATATGCATCAAACGGAGGATTAAAAGCCACTTATAGTTCACACCAGATCACCACTTATAAGAGTTTTATTTTATATATATATATATATATATATATATATATATATATATATATATATATATATATATATATATATATATATATATATAAAATAAAGCTATGATTTCCTTTTTTTTACATACAAAATGATATGGACGTGTTTTCTTAGGCCAAACAATTGCACTGAGCTTAACGTAGTAGACTGTCTTGAAGTGTTGACATAATCTTTTGAATAAAAGGGACCCTAAAAGCACTAGAAAAAAGCACCAGTCTTGAAAATTCAGATTTTATTTCATTTTCATTTTCATTTCAATATCATGTAATTTGCTCTCACTGTCCCCTTATGGTCAATCGTGGAACACCTCTGTAATTTAGAGCAATGGGTCTGGAATTATGGGCAACTCTTTAAGCAGATATGTATGTAAGCAATTCTTAAACACATTTAAAACAAAGATGAAAAACAATGTACATAGCACCAAGTTGACATACAGTATTTTTTTTTTTTTTTTTTTTAAAAGACAAGGCTAGTATCGACATGGATGGTGTCAGGTATGCTTGTCAGCAGAAACCTGTAGCAGCATTTTCTCTTTTGTTAGTATTTCTCCATAAAAACATTTTAACGTCATCATTATGCAGTCACTTCATATAAGTTAAAATGATAGCACATACACAATCATAATACTCAAGAGAAAAACAACAAATACCCTACAAAAACAGTTATGGAAATATGTTTGCCATGTTACAGAATCAGAAAGAAGTTTTTCTTGTTTAGCAGATCTGGAGCCACTGGGGAAAAAAAGCTTATGTGTGAGAGCCTTTACCAGTTGCAGTAATTTGCATCTGTGCAAATGCTATATGAACAAGAGAGACAGAAACAAAAAAATAAGGCACTTGGGCCTAGTCAGAAGCACACATACAGTGTCTTTCTTATAAAAACTGTAGCCAAAATGCTACTGGTCATTGTTTTGTTTGGTGGCATCCTTGGATGCAAAGTCACCTTTCAGATCATCCAGCTGCTCTGAATGAGAGGTCATTGTACCGTTCACCTGCCTAAGAATGGCAACAGAGTGTTTCTCCAGCTCTGCCCTGATTCTTTCCAGGTTCTCTGCAAGTTCCCCAAGGCTGCTGCACTGGCTCTCCACCTGGCTTACTCTGCTGTCAACGACCTTTACCTCTTTCTGCACCTCCATTGCTGTGCTGCGGCAGCCTTGTAGCCCCCCTGACAACTGTCTCTTCAGAGCTGCTAGCTCACCCCGAAGCTCTGCCAATCGCCTCTCGCTTGCTCCAAGTAGGGAAGCCTGATGGCCCATGAGTTTGGTGATTCCTTGCACTTGGTTGACAATTTGATGTTCCTTCTGCTCCCACGAGGAGTTAACATGGCCCACTTCAGTTGCAATGAAGCTAATAGAGTCTTTCAGGCCCTTTAGAGTGCGGTTCACAGAGTTTATGTTGACCTTTAGCAGGGTGATCTCTCCTTGAACGGAGCCCTCTGATTCCTCCTGAGCAATGCGGAGTAGCAGGTTATTCAAGGTGTTGTTTAGGTGGTCCAGCTGGGTAGAATGGGAGTCCAAACGGTTTATCATCTTCTTATCCATTCCTTTACATTCCTCACCTGTTAAGGTGTCTGTGATAACTTCCTCTTGTGGGGTGGACTGGGCACAATTGGAAGTGCAAAGGAGCTCCAGGTCTAATAGCTGTTTCTGAATTCCACTCAAGTCTCCTTCTACTCTCCTCCTGACTGAGTCAATTTCTGTCTCCAGTGCAGGAACCACTTGACCCTCCAGTAGAGCAGGAGTTGTAGCATTGCTTAGTTCTTCCACTGCCACAAACACCCTCTCCTCTAGAGTCTTCAACTTGTCTTCAAGCAAGGTTTTGAAGCCATCCAGACCACTATGAAACCCTTCAACCCCACCAGGTTCACCATTGGTGGCATTCAGTCTACCTTCCATGTCCACCAGACGCGTCTCGACTAGGGTCTCTATGTGAAGGGTTTGGTCAGAGAGGACCGTCTGCAGCTGCCTCTGAGATTCGGTTATATCTTTTACAGATTCTTCTAGCCGCAACATGCGCTCAGACAAGCTGTTCACCTGTAATTATCAACATATATTTTTAGAATTAATTATCAAGATTTTTATTATTACAAAATTTGGGAAATTGCTGACCTTACTAAAGTCACCCATACCTGTCCACAACAGCTCTCAGTCAGAGTTAGACCCTGAATCTGAGCTTGCAAGGTGCCCAACTCCTCCCTTAGGCCAGTTTCTCTGCCGTCTAGAGATTGCTGCATTTGCTCCTGGCCATCCAAGTGCTCCTTTTGGCACTGCCGCTGCATCTCCCCAATCTTCTCCTCACAGTGGTTCTCCATGCCAGTAAGACGGCGTTCAAAGCCGTCGAGGATCTCAGCTCTCACACCAGCTAACTTAATATCCAAGATCTCGTCCAGATAAGAGGTTGAGCCTGGACCAGGGATGGATTCGCCGGTGGCTCCATCCAACAGTTTCTTCAGCTGGCCATCATGACCTATGACCATACCCTAAAGAAATACATATATATTGAAAAATGTATTAAAAAATTTAATAAAAATCATAGAAGAACTGTTATGATTTCAATCTTTATATCATATCTAGACAAGGTACCTGGATTTCTTCCAAAATGTGAGACTTGGCTCGCAGCTCATCCTTCACTTCAGTCACTCTTCCTGCTAAGTCTCCAAATCCAGTTATGGTTCCTCCTCCTTCCAATCCATCTGGGATCACCCCGAATCCCACCGTTGAGTCCGGTGTTCTTGGAGGGTTGGTCAGCAGGGACACCAGTAATTTGTTGGTTTCTTCACGGAGGGATGTTCGAAGTCGCTCCTCGAGGCCAGTCACCACACCATTGAGGGTTTCTAGACCCTGGGTGAGGCGACGTAGGTCCAGCTCCATGCGGTCCAAACGTTCACCTGTCACTCCTAAAAAGTCACATTATTACTTGGAATTTCAAGAAAAAGATTGATACACAAGATGTATCTGGACAAGACAATCGTGACTCATTTCTTACCATAGTTAGGTTTTCCTCCAGGGAAGAGTTTGCCTGGATCCAATGGAGCTCCTCCAGGCTTCTGGTCCACTGGAGGTCTTGGTCCATGAGGAAATCCCTTAATACCGGGGCGATGGGGACCTATGATGTCAGGTAGTGATGTGGGCCCACCATGGCAAGCTTCACCAGAGTAACCAGGGCAGCATTTCCATTCGAGTTCTGTCACAGTCTTATACCCCACTTTATATGTTGGCCTGTGAAATGTTCTGTACCTGAATTAATCGAGATAAAAATAGAATGCTTTCTGTCGGTGCAAATAGAGATGATTCAGCTATATAAATATGCTTCTGTTTGTTAAATAATTCAACTTGGAGCACAGATTCCAGATGGATAGATGGCACAGAGAAAAAAAACTGCAGGAAGTTGTTTTCTATGGGATTAAACGTGGATTAAAGGAAGATTAGGAGATTAAGATAAATTGTAGTGTAAATGGTGTGGCATCAGAGGATTGAGTTCAGATCAACGCCCAACTTTAATATTATCTTGTTTACAATCAAACTCACTCTCCTCCTTTAATGCACACACTCACAAATTGAACTTTCATTTTTGAAGATAGAGTTCAGTTAAATTTTTCTGTCAGTGTGTGTTTTAAATACATATTGCATAATATCAGAGAGGATACAGTACCATTTTCAACATTTGTTACCAACCCATTGGATTATGACTCAATTATAACTGTTAACTGACACATGATCTATAGTTTGGAAATCTCTAATCCACATGTAAGCTGGAAAATAATTAGAAAATTAAGGACCGATTTCCCTAATTTTCCCTGTAAGCTGTTAACAATAATAAAAATAATTAAAATAACAACCTCTGGCACAGATGCATAAAACCTCCAGCTGTAAAACAATATGTGATTTGATCACTAGAGGGCAGCACTTGCATGGGTTATGTCAGTTGTCTAATGCAGTTTTTCTAAAAACATAAAGTCACAATTGCACACTTTAATCATTACATCCAAGGATTGTGAATTTAGATGGACATTCACTAGTTTAAGATCGTTTTGAAATGCTTGGATTTTGTTGATCAGGTTGATTGACATACATGATTACAGGGCATTTCTGACCCCAGATGCACTTGGTGGTGTATTCGGCCTTCACATAGGTTTCCACTCCATCCTGGAGGATGCAGGTGATGTTCTTCTGAACCATGTAAGCACAGTGGTTTCTGCAGGCATTAAAGAATTATGTCAGAGTGAAATCAGGCCTAGTGAAGAACAAAGACAGGTTAAACATAAATCACTTTTATTTAAGATCACAAGCTTTGTTCTCCAAATTGTAATTCTAGACAAGACTCGGGTGCATCGGCAGCTGAAATCACTTTAGCAAATCTACTAATTGAAAAAGCTCTCAAATTAGTGTTATACTACCGGTTCAGAATATTGGACTGTTTTTTGATGTTCGCCCTGTGGAATATTCAATATAATGATCTGAATTCATTTTAGCCGTTATCTATAGCGCTTGAGTCTTTGCCAGGCCTGCTCAAAGAAACAAAACTGTGCTGGCATACTGAACAGCCCTGAGGGACACCATACAAAATGTTTTGTTTCTCAAAATTGTCAGATTCACTTTAAACAAGCACATAGACGCTTGAAAGCTTGCTTACATTATGCCACTGTGAAACTTTTACTCTGCCCTTAGCAGAGGGCTGGGAATGTTTCTGCTAGAAAAAAGATATTTGCTAAAGACAAAGCTGCAAAAGACAAACCCCAACAGATAGATCCAATTATCTGTTGGGGTTCTCCTTCATGTAAGTATTTCAACTGGGTAATTGTAAGTCTGTATAGGTTATCATCCATAACTAAAGCACTGGTTTAAAGACAACATTGTATGAATAGGCAACACTGCATTAAACTACACATGAAAGAATGGTTGAGTCCTTCAGGTGGACTCAGAATCCACATAACACATAACAACTTGACTGCAGCTACTTGTTGCATCATGCTGGAGTTGGGCCTCCTCTGTCCCCTCACTCTCTCTTTCCAGCTAGCGCAGCTATAGCAACTGTTAAATTTTTCACTTGGACTCGCTGCAACTCAAGAAGTGAGGATCCAGACTCTTCAGGTTCGTATGTGAAGAATTGTTTTTTTGGGGGGTTTTTTTTGGATTCAGAGGGGAGTAATTAACAGCACATGTTACTTAACATCGCCTCCCAGCTGTTTTGGCATAAATAGTCATGTTGGATGCAGCAGGGAGGATCTGAGGAAGGTTGAGTTAACAGGTTCAGGGAGCACAACCAGTTTGGAATCTGTGAGGGAACAGCTCTGCTGCAAAATTCTGACTGCATGGACAGAATGTTTCGCAGTGCCACCACTCTGAAAGTGTTGACATATGTTAATGGCATCAGATGGGGAAGGGCTGGCGCCGGAATGAGAGAGCTCCTTTCACATGACCCTGACAACCTGCGCTGATGTGGTATGATGGCGGCATTCAGACTCACACATGCAGCTGCAGCTGGTTGCTGCAGACAAACAGAAAGCAAGCAGATTTATTTGGCTGAAATAATTTATTAGATGGGGTTTACTGTAGGTATGGTGGGTGGAAATTGCACAACAAATGTGATAACATGTTTGGTTTCTCGTCAGATCCTTCAAGAAACAACTTGACACATGTACAGTGAATATGACTGCACTGCTAATGGATTGATTTCATGTTGTTTTCACCCAGGACCACATTTGGAGGCTCTTTTTTTTACGATCTCTGAGAAATTTTGACACTGATCACTCCCTCCGCTGTCATCTGTTGCTCTGTATGCCTCAGAGGAAACACACACACAGTCATTTTTCTTCTTTTCCTTTATCTACAGTACTTCTCTTTTTCTTCAGGGTGTTTTACAATGATGCAAAATTGTATGTAATCTAAATCAGATTTGATATCTGAGGTTTATCTAGAGCATTAAAAAGAGTTGCAGTTTGTATTTGAGAGTGTGAATGTTGAGCAAAATTTACATATGTACTTGTAACAGAAGACAGAAAGCAGCTTAGTGTAATGTAAATAAATCACAGGAGGTGTGTGACCCTGTTCTTACACACATGTATGGAGTGCTGCTGAGTGAAATGAAAAGTGAGCATGATCACCGAGTTGTTTGTCAGGTGCACATCTGGAGGGTAGAGCCCCTGAAACTGACACTCAATCAGCAAAGAAGACATAAGTCCAGAAGAAAAAAGGGCAAAGCTAGACTCTCTCATTCATCATCACTGTTTCTGTTTTCACAGTTTGAGGTTGTCGGTGTCATTTGGATGCTTTTCTGTATAATATTTAATTCTCAATACTCCAAAGAATGACACCAGGGAGAGTAAAGTGCTGGAAAACAGTTTGGCTGAGAATACTGTGCATGGTGGAAATCCAGCTCTGCACTCTGTCGCCATGGTGACGCTTGTTGGTGGTAGCTGATCTGGGGATGCTTTTCTTCAGCAGGAAGAGAGAAGCTGGTCAGAATTGATGAAAAGATAGCTGGAATTAAGTACCAGGAACTCCTGGAATAAAATTTGTTATAGGTCTGAAACTTAAGCAGCGGCTTACTTTCCTTCAGGACAAGAATCATAAATGTATACCCAGAGCGACAATGAAACTGATTCCTGGATTACAATGGGCAAATTAAAATCAACATTAATGTATAAAATTGAGAATCAACGGTGGGACTTACAAATTGCTGACTTACTCCACCCAGTTTGGCCATACTTGAGATATTCTGGAAACAAAAATAAGTGAAACTCTAGCTCTACATTTGCATATTATATATAATTTTTTGTGGGGTAAGAATTGTTTTAATAGCGTGTGTACTTTTTCTTCCACTTCAAAATGTTATTGATTTTTTGTAATTTTTATCCCATATTTTCAGAATGAAATACATCCAAGTTTGAGGTTCTGTGACAAAATGTGAAAAAAATAAAGTTTGTTGCAATGAAAATCCTGTTGTTCCACACTGCGGTGTTGGGCACATTAGATCAACTCCTCTGTTGTATCAATAAATATTTGAGTTCTTACTTGAAGGACAACAATAATATGCCAAAACCTGCACAGTCTACACAAACCCGATTTCAAAAATATGATCCCTGGATATAAAAGTTGAGAGCCATCTTTAGACTTTGTTATTTTTTCTGCCATGTCTGCTCCAGGGTGGGGAGAAATTTGTTTTGGCTCTCACTGCGTTCCACAGCTGGGAAAAGTCCTAATCTGGGAACTTTGGAAAAATAATAAGACAATTCAGATCCATGTGATCTGAGATGGATGTGAAGATCAACGGTGAAAACATAGATCAGAAAATCTATTCCTAGATTGTCCCGAAAGAACAATTTTGCAAAATAAAACACCCCTCTTCAACTGCATGACCAAATATAACAGATACAAAAATAGTCAGAGCTTCTCCTTTATCATTAACCTTTTCATGTGTGTTTTTAGGGGATAAGAGACATGACTTCCCTTTCCTGTGAGCCTCCATGCTGAACTATGTTTCAGCAGTCACCCAGAACAAACAGACCAAGCACCGGTTGTGAACAAGCTTTTTAATGATTTTTTCCATTTTGAGGGCCTTTCATGTAGATCCAAGTGTTGGGAATATTTAGGAACAAATTTAGAAAAATATATTGTTCACACAAGGCGAGCAAAGGTAAAAATAAAAATAAAAAGGTAAATGCGTCTCAAAATTGTTATAACTTGATCAAGTGTAGTGCATTGTGAATTTGTATGAATTACCTAGCAAAGGTGTTTAAAACCCCCCAAACTTCCATTTGACTCATTGCAATTCGAATCATAGATGTCATTTTTCTGAATTGTATGTGACCAATGCAAAGAAGCAAAAAATTGAAGTGGGATCTTAGACTCACTTTTTTCTAAAATAAAATCTGAGAGTTTTGGAGGGGAATGCATTTTTGCACATAAACAGCTTTGCACATAGGATTTAAATCAAATCTAATTAGGAAAAAAGGGCATTCTTGAAGAGAAATATCCCCTCAGTATGTTGCTACCACCAGCTTGTTTGATGGGGGCAGTGATTATGTTCCGGGTAATATTCAGTGTCAGTTTTCATTCAAAAAGGTCAAAACTTTCAAATTTGGTCTCATTTTACCACAGCACTTGTTTTAATACTTTTTCTGTGCTCCTACATCTGCATTTTTGCATATTCGTATTAATTATAAAAATTTCTGTAACTTATTTTTTGTTTAATTTATTTGCTTTCTTTAGAGTTTAGTAACCTTTTTTAACAATTAGATTTACCCAATGTGCTACCACTAATCTTATTTTTCTTGGTATTTGCCCTGTGAGAAGACTCCTCACTTAAACTTTAAATCTCTTCAGAACTGTCTCCTTGATCTGTTTGCTGTGTTCATTGGTCTTCATGATGCTGTTTGTTCACTAATGTTCTGTAACAAAAAACATCAGCCCTTCACACAACAACTCACATTGAAATGACATTACATGCAGGAGGAAACTGTTTACTAATTAGGTGATTTCTTCATGCATGCAGAACAAGACCAAAGAGCAGAGAGAGAAAGAGGAAGTTCAAACCATGTCTTTGATTGAACATAAACGGATCACAAACAGAAGATAAACAAAATGACTCTAAAAACTGAGAGGAGACACCTGCTGTTTTCCAAGTATCAATAATTTATCTCTTGTGGATAATAAGACACAAAAACTGCATCAAGTTTCTGGTGAGAGCTTGCTTTACTCTAACTTTTGGTTCCTTTTATATGTTAAGATTAGATTTTAGAAATCCTGACGTAGTAAGCTGTTTAAACCCATTAATCCAACTGCATGTTGTTTGGTGTCTGTTTTGTTAAATATGGCCCAATATAGTGCATATTTGACCAAAGACTGGACTGACAAAAGAGTCCAGATTGGGTAGTTTTTTTTAACCCAGCAGTTTTTAGAGCATGTGTTATTAGAAACTCCCTTGCTGTCTTCTTGAAATTTGCAAGAAAACACAACCAAAAATGTAAGAAAAAACAGATGTCCAGTGTGGGTGTATACCCTTGACATACCACCCAGTTGTAACCTCTCCAACTGAGCCAAACTCTGTAACCTCTGCTGTATACTTCCTCACCTGACTTTAATCTTCAGAAATGTCCTCACTGTCACATCGCACAACACTTTTGGTTCACTTCTGCTGACTAACTGAATTTTTTAACCTCCTTTCTTCTCCCTTAGTGAAAGGTTCCAGCAAATAACAGTTTTACAGCATCATAGGGAAAAAGCAGAAGTGCCGCCAAAGACTGTCAGAAAAATATTACATCTCTACGCTTCTTAGGCTCAACCTAACTCACCATTCAATCTTCCATTTCACATTGCTTTCTCTTTCCTTTTAAAATGTAAAAACTGTTCAACCATCACTGCATACCAATCGTTTGCTGGCCTATGTCACTAATATTTTATCATTTATCTTTCTGATTGAGATTCCACTTGGCGTCCATCTGTTGCCTCATCATCATCAACCTCTGTTTATTTTGATACTGTGACACTCAGTGGCTCATCTTCCACGCTCTCACCTGCAGGGGTCCCTGACTGTTTGAACCCGGGCCACCGCTGTCGGCTCAGACAGATTTACGACTGGCCGGGGGCTGATAGGAACCCATGCAATCTTTTATAAGGCCTTCAGCAGCTGTGTCTATATGCTAACAGATCTCCTCCAGGGCCCATCTCTTTTCATAAATGCTTTTAATGATGCCAGCTGGCATATCCTCAAGCTCTATGGTCTGGTTGACTGAGGCTTCTCCTGGCTAATGATGGAGGTCAAAGATACTCCCAGCTCTAAAACCTTGGGGGATCCATCTGACATTCGGAGGAAAATGTCAGCCAAGTCACCTTCCATTATTACACCTCAAAATAATGTGCTTTTCATTTCAATTCCCAACTCTTGTAATTGCTAATAGAGGTATTACATGTTATCTATTAGCTCATGGATTTGAACAGCATAATCCTTCTCTACTTCTTTTAGGCAATTTTTTATTTATTTATTTTTTTTAGCAGGAAGAAGCAAAGATGCTCAAGTTAGAAAAAAAAAATCTGCTTCACTTATCCCTAAGCATTTCCCAGAGCACATAATCTGCTTTACTTTTTATGCATGTGGAAGAAAAATGTGTTTAAACTGTATTATTAGATTAGTTAGACTCACTGCAGCTACTGTGTGGGATATAAGCTTCTCAGTCGCTGAATAAAAATGCTTGAAAACAAGAGCAGGGCACACACCGTAGCTGTAGGACAGAACTGAGCCTTTCATTGAAAACAAAATATGAATCTCAATTAATTGATTTTTGCCTTTTCATTCACCAACTCAGCACAAACCTTAACATTTTAAGAAACAGAGCTCAGTTTTTTTTGTTGCCATAATTAAAATAGATAAACAGAACTATAATGCAATCCCTTAAAAGGGGGAAACAAATCTTTCAGTTTTGCCATGCTTATAAAACAGATTTGTACTGATTTGTTTTGTTTTTGACAGTAGTCCTCTGGCTACTTACTTAATGTGGATACCATGTGGGCAGAAGTGCTCACAGTAACCAAATATCTAAGCCCAACGCCAAAAATAATTACATCTTAATTTCCAGGCTAATCAGCTAAATCTTCAGAAACAATATCCTTTGGCGTATTTGCAACTTATATGTTTTCAAGAAGAACGGGCTGTTGTGAATGGGAAATGGATTGAGAAATTTAGAGACTAAAGTTGTTTAAATTCTGAAAGGTTGTTTAGTAAGCAAGATGTTAAGATTCATAGCATGATTAATTTGCCCTCTTCTTTAGGAGAAAATTCTACTAAAGTACTAATTTTAGTTTGAACAGAGGGACACTTTTCTATCCCTAAAAGGCTCATCTCAGCTTAGAGTATCTGTCCTCTAGACACATCTCTAAACCCCAAACAAATTCAGCATCATACCTTACCTGCCTTATTTGTACCTTTGTCAGGTTAAAATGCAGTACTAATTTGATCCTTTTATAGTGCTATATAATTAAATCCAGTTGCTCAAATGATGGCAATAGTAAGTCCAGTCAATTGCATTCACTGCTCCAATTCCTCGTCTCAAATGAATGACTCCTATTAACAGGTAGGAACTGGTTCAGAGTGGCTCTCTGCTGCAGTTTTCTTCATCAAACAAAAGTGTCCTAAACAACTGGTCTCACTATGGCAATATGACGTGATACTTCAAAGAAAAGGTAATGGACGTTATCCGTGGTTTTTCTACCTTTCATCCGTTGTGCTGTAGTAATAGAAAATTAAAACCAACTCTTGCACAAAACTTGCAATCCAGATGGGACCTCCTGAATGTAAACCTGACGAAATACCAGATGCAGCTGCTGAAACCACACAAAAGCCTCAATTAGAGAAAAAGGGGAAGTAGAGTTATTTCTTCCGTGATAAAATCAAAGCTATTCAGAACATTTGAATCATCCTACTTTCATTAAAAGGTAAAACACAGAATGAAAAATTGCCTCCGTTTCTTTGGTACGCCTAAAGCCTTTAAGTTGCACCAGATAGAGCCTGAAGTTTGATTAATAACTCGGTTAAAGGGAGCTTGGGAGTTTACTGCCCAGTCTTTGTAATTCTTAGCAGGAGACTGGCTCAATTCCCGTCCTCCACTGGGCACTCAACCCAAGCTTACAAGAGCAACCCACAACCTCTAACCTCTATCAGCTTCCTGACCTTTGCCCCTTGATCTCTGTCATATACATCACCCAAAAACCCACAGATATAACTCAAATCTGATCAGTGGTTACACGTGACACCCAACAAATGCCAGGTTCAAGATGATATAGGGAAAACCTTTTTTTTTTTTTTCAAATGACTTGTTTGTTGCTTCTGTATTTAGTTATTCTTCCACTATTCTACAGTAGAGAGGATGAGAATCTTCACATGCAATTGTTTTTGTGTCTCTGTTTTAATAAAACGAAACTTTAAAACAGAAGGAGACGAATATCCTAACATTAGACACAGTGTCTAAGCCGTCTAAGATGTCACTGGCAGAGGCTTTCAGGACCATAAATTGTCTCAGAGCAGCAAGTGGTTGCATTGAATGAAAGAAATGACTGTGAAATCAAATCACTCGCTTTGCTGCCAAAACATAGATGATAATTGAAAGTGACGACAAACCAAGCTGGGGACTCCCAAATATTTCAGCAGCAGGAATGTGTGTCGTAAAATGTGACTGTGTGCTCAGCAAGAAACAGAAAAGGTTTGACCTTGAAGATTTCCTCAACGCAACACAAATCTACAGACATTATTAAATATTTTCACACTTGGAGATAATATTGTGTACAAGTTACAGAACAAGTATTATTATTAGGCCTCTATTTCCACTGAGCTGTCAGGTCGACAACAACTGAGCTCACCTAACACAAGTGTTGGTCGGACACTTACACGTTCTTGGGCGCTGTTGCTCCAACAAGGACATCAGCTCTCGGTAAACATCATTGTTAAACTCACGGGCATGAATGTTAAGAAATAATGCCTACTAGTACTCAAAAATCTATAGAGAACAACAAGCATGTGATAGGTACAGTAGGTAGGTAGGTAATTTAATTTATGTAGCACATTTTCAGCAACAAGACAATTCAAAGTGCTGGTAAATGAGTTAATACGCAGAATCAGGCATGAAATATTTTCCAAGATAGAAATAGATTTGGCACCATAATGAGCTCCTTAATGGATGCTTCTGTCTTATGACACTGGCATGCTGCAGATGTGTGGAGTGATGCTAAAAACACCCGAAGGATTGAGAGTCAAAACTGTAGGGATTGTCAAATTAAACGTTTTGATTAATAAACACTGACGTAAGGCCGATTAAAAATGTATGGTTTTTAATGTCAATTCAGCTTTTATTGAGTCAATGTCAAAACTAAGCGCTTGCTATTTATGCTGGAAACTCGTACTGAATGGCAGCTTCCTATGAGCTGCTGAAAGATGAGATGCAGAGCTCACAGGAAAGTCCTAAGAACGGTCAGAGTGAAGCAAGAATCTTGCTTTCTTTATATGTTTGTTAAAAATCTACCCGTTCGCTGTTTTGCAAGTTGTCACTGGAGCTTTGGCAGCTCTAATAATAACATGTTATATTCAGAGCTGTGTGAGCCCTGTCACTTTATAAAAGCTTGCACTCAATGCAGAGAGGCTGAAGGTTGGACCCCACCTAAATAAAAAGCTGAATGCTTGCACGTGTTAGTAATTTGGAGTATGCTGGTGTGATGCTTTTCAAATGCTCCTGTGACAGAGCTTTTGTTTGGATAACTCCATCAGCAATGTGTTCACTTACTTTTCCCAATTAATAATGATGGCCGTTTTTCTTTTTCTTTTGAAACATGCATTAAACTAATTTATAGGGTTTGATATACATTACATTTCAAGTTAATGTGAGGAGCAAATCCAGTTTTGCTTTTGCAAGAACAAAATAAATGGAACAACAAAGAAGGTTCTGTTTCAATGTTATAAGCCATTAATAGCTTACCTGCAGGTGATCATATTCTTTGTACATTTATTTAGTATAAATCTAGTTGATGCTGGCAGCTGAAGCTAAAGGGTTGTGTGAGAGAGGTCAAAACTAAAGCAGAGTTGGTGTTTCCATGAAGAGTTCAAGGAAACACTATTTTGTGTACGGTACCTTAAAACCATCTTTATGTATGTTTACTGTGATTGTCCATATTATTTAGTTACTACTATTTGAAAATGCTTTACATGTTCAGATTGATAATTAATAATGCACTACCTCGTAATGCCATCCATCCATTGTCTATACATGGTTAATCTAACAGAGTTGGGTAGAGGTTATGGGGAGGGGCAGTGACGACTGGTGTCTCTGGCAGTTATTGGGCAAAAAGTGGGGTGCAGGTTGCCAGGTTCTAAATAATCACACAATACATGTATTGATATGTTTTAAGGCTCATAAAACAGTACTTGCACAAACTGCTGTAACAGTTTGTACGATAATAATTGTTTTAAGATTGTAGACATTTGCTTTGGTCTTGGTTTCTCTCACAGAACTTGTTAGCTTTAGCCCCCAGCAACAACTAATAGAGATTTATACTAACGGAAGGCACAAGGAAAGTGACCTAATGGATTAAAAATAACAAAATGTTTATAACCTTTAAGCAGAACATCCCTTTAAAAATCCTTAACTAACTTTTTAATGCAGGTTAAACTGTCCCCCTTTATTTTTTTATGTAACATCAAAATTTGGCTTACTTCTCATTTTGCACGTTTGTATAGTGCACATCCCAAAAGAGGTAAACAGAGCAACCATGTTCATATCAACATTAATTTGGCTGCTTATGAGGTTATTATCCCAACAAAGTTCTATACTGTGAGCTTTTAAACACCATCTCACCAAACTGAAGTACTTTTAAGATAGTTGTTTTAAGTCCTTCTCAGTTTTGACTCTTTTTTCAGTCAAGCTGCTAGCTTCAACCTTCGGGACCAATTAGTCTGGATTTATACCAAATGAAGAACCCAAGAGAGTTATCTTCTGCAGGTATGATATTAACTGCTTTGACCTTTTTACAGAAGATCACTTCCAAAATCCTGAGATTTCCCTTTACTGGTACAGGATGAGGAGAGGCAAATTGAATGTAGGAGAGCCAATAAAGTAAGGTTGGGCAATCAGCGGTCTCCTGGGGCATTTTGAGTGGAGCAGCAGGTAGCTGGGGAGCTGTCCAAAGATATAACAGTTCTGATGGGAAGCCAAGCACAAAAAGAGAAGGGGGAGGAGAAAAAGGGAAGAAAAATTGAAAAATAAAAAATCTCTGCAGGTCAGGCAGTCACCACTATCTACACAAACATATACGCAAACTTTAATTAACATCACAGGTGATGTCTATTTAATATCATCTCATAGGTAGCTGTGTTAATTCAGCTAACAGCTAACTGTTTTCTATTCATTAGAAATGATTGAGTAATAGCACCTCATATATTTGTGTGGATGGGGAGAGAATTCATCAGAGGACACAAACATAAACCCACAGTGTTATTGTTTTAGTATTGACTGGAAATCCTTTGTGCCACTCCCTTCTGGCAGCAAGCATCCAGCTGCGCTGTCAGGCTCTGCCACTAACGCCTTCCTCTTACAGTTCGCGTCCACTGCGAGGGATCCCATAATTCACTCTGTTGCATCATAAACACCATAATGATGACTTTGTTTCTGAGTACGGCGAGCCTGTTGTTGCTTTTTACACTCTGCCACGGATGGTGTTTAGGTCTGAGCCACAGAAATGTCAATTAAACCCTAACTAGAGCCAATGTTTCTGCAACTCTCTGGTGACATGGCTCTGTCGGTGGATGTTCAGCATGGGCTGGCTCCAGCTTGTAGTCTAGGCTCATGTTTAAACATCTGATAGGGGAAAACATTATTAACTGTAATCGACACTTACTTGTGGCGGGTCATAGGCTTGTTTGGTGAGTACTGAGGATTGAGTCCAGCTTTGTAGAGGTTGTATCGGCTTCCATAGAATGGGTTGATGTGGCCTCCATACAAAGTCCCTTTGCTGTTCACCACTGACAGCATCACTCCCAAGAGAAAGATCTGTGCTGAAAGCTGGCACAGTTTGCTCCACATTGTTGTGATAAAAAAAAAAGCCTGATCAGTCCCAGAGTCTCAAAAAAGCAAGTGCCTAGTGATGCAGACAGGTTAAAAAAGTAACAGCTTTAGTTCCACATAACGGTATATAAAGTCATCTTTTGCTACAAGTGGAGTCTTGTTTTCTTTAGTGGACCCTGAAGGACACATGGAGCCCAAACTGCTATAGCATCCTGTCCCGTGTGCACTTTCAATTTTTCAAGTAACGCAAAAAAGGTCTGACCACACCAAACATGCAAGTCAGAAAGGCATAGAGGATGAAGAGGGGAGGGGAGGGGAAAAAGGCAAGGAAAACAACCCAAAGGTAATCGGGAGGAGGGGAGAAGAGGAAGAAGAGAGCAGAAGAAAGAAGAAGATAAGGGAAGAAAGCATCTAAAATTCAAGCTCCATATACACACGTGCAAGATTGTTCAAGAGCTGCCGACAACGCTCGACCCTCCCGGCAATCGGCTCTCTGCACGAATGAGGGTGTGTGTGTGAGTACAAGAAGCAGCGTGCTGCTCTGCAGCCTCAAAAGGGGCAGGCAGACAGCCGGTATTTGCATATCCCACCCTAACTCACTCTGTGTGCTGAGGGAACAGAGTGGCAGCGTCATTTGGTCACTGCTTTTATTGTTTGTTTTCCCACATCAATACAAAGAAAGTTCAGATTAAAAGATGTATTTTTTTTTGTTGCCCTCCTAAGTTTGTTAAAGATTTTGTGCCTTTGCCCATTTTTTCCCTCCCTTTCCATGTCTTACAGAAGCAGCTGTGCATGAAATATATCCCAATGTGCGACACCATGTGTGTTACTGAGACACTGCAGAGCTGGCCACAATAGACCTCCTCCTTGCTTCACTGCAGTCAGACATTAAATATCCTAACAAGATCTTCGGTCAACTTGCACACCCGGCGACCTGCTTGTGCTATACTGCGTTTCTGTTTGATTTTCAAATTCAGGCTTTACTGCCCTCTGTACCTCTCGGTTTTCAGGGGAAACTTCTTAGATTTTAGGTGCTAATGTTTGATCAAAGAGGCTTTGTTGCTCTATACATTTTGGAAAAATTACCCAGGATAAAATTTCTGCAATCCAAGCAAAGTAGTAAAAAGATAAGGGTTCTTTACAACCCTCAATGAGGTGTTTTGATGCAGAAATTGAAGCTAAACCTGAAACTTTAACTTAAATCAAAACCCGAATGTTTGAAGCTCAAGGAAAACTTTAGACTGCCTTGGAAAATATTAATACTCCTTTAACTGTTTCACATTTTCTCATGATACAGCTCCAGTCTTTTACATGGTTTCGTAATTTGTTGCAAAGAAAAATGTCAAAGTGTGGCCTCCATATTCACACAATCTTCATTTGATATCTCTACATAAAATACAGCGTGATTTAGAATTAACCTAAAAAGTATAGAAAGCTTAAAAAAGCTACACCACTTGTAAAAACCTTGAGACTGGGGCAGAGGTTCACCTTGCCTCCTTTTCCTTCTATTTCACAATTATTTGCTACTTTTTGTTGGTCTATCACTTATAATCCCAAACAATACTTTGTGATTTTTGTTGTAATTTCAAGACATTCAAAGAAGCTTGTACTCAGATCAGATTTGAAGCAACATTTCAAGCCTCACAATTGAATTATGAAAGGATGTTCAGATGATAAACACTGTCAATGCCATATAGAAAGGACAGACATGGAAGAAGTGATTGTCTAATCTTCTTGTTGAACGGCTGCTTGGCAACATCCTTCTCACCTTCGTGCTGACTAGGCATCATTGAACTTCGTCTATTTACTCTTCATTTGCAGGTTGATGTGAAAGAGAAAACCGTAGTTGTAGTTTGCAAGAGACATCACACAAGTGGTCAACTTCCTGACCACTGAACAAAAGCCACTCAAACTCAACCAGCGATTGAGGATTCAGGCTTTATAACTGCTAAAAGGCTCAATAAAAATGAACTCAGATCCTTGAGCAGAAGGTTTGATTGATAGTCCCTTCAGATTCCTTTATGCTATTCCAAAGTATGCCTTGCAGTGTGAAATCATGTCCTGGTTTCTTTTATCAGCTCAAAAAGAAACTGTTCAAAACCTGGCCGTTTTGGCAAGCAGTGGTGTACCGAAATACTGTTTTTCAAAGAAAAGGAGGGAAGGATTTTACAGAAGTCTGAGCAAACAGACAGTCCAGATGGGTGAGAGAAGGCTGTAATTTATCTATATGTGCAGTATCTGTTTATCAGATGTTACATTTAGTTTAAGTTTAAATCAATATGGGCAATTTTTAAGATGATTATTACTTTATTTGGCAAAACTGAAAGTGCATGCAAATATCCTCTACTCATAATGCTGAACATATAAAATTGTTAAGCTTAGAAGTAAAACAAAGTTGGTAACGATACATCTGGATTTTTTTTTTTAAAACAATGGTTTTGCTTTCTTTTTTGTTTTGTATCCCTGTACTTAATGAGTATCCTGTGTGCCACATCTGTGAGTAGTTTTATTAAAATATCCTCATCTGCTCTACATAACCTGATTTTAAATATCAGAACAGACACATTAAACCTTTCTGGAGGCTTTGATCATTTGTAAATGGAGGACATATTCGAGTGTCAGTTAAACAGTGACAACAGAAGCCCAGATTGTGTTTTATTCGTCATAAGTTCTGATATTTTATTCTCTTTGTAGCACAGTGTTTCTCAATGAAACAGGCATCCTGTTCTGCAGTATTTGTACACAGCTCTGTAGTGAAGAGAAACAAATTTAATTAGTCAAATTTGGCAAAAGAGGACACAACACAATTAGTTTCATTTGTCTGGCCTTTAAATGAACTGTTCCCAACATTTGCCAACAGTTTTTTTATATTTATTTTACAGTGCAAACATTAGATTTGTACAAATAGATAACATTTGAGTGAAGAAGATGTACAGAACATAAAGAGAAACCAGTTTATTTACTCAGCAATTGGTAGATGTTTAAACAATTTTCAGACTCGAAAAGCAACTTTGTTTCATAAGGAGTCCAACTCAATTCAGGTGAGCAGTCCCAACCATAACAAATAAAAGTGAAGTAAATATAAGTTGTTTTGCTATTTGGCCATATTTGTGAATTAATGTCACTCTCAGTCTTTTTTTTAACAAAAATGCTAAAGAAAATGTGACATTAACTATGAAATCAGACTTTCATCTCGAACAGTTCAAAACCCTTTGACAGATAGTGATTGTTCTTTATACAGTGTTTTTTTTTTTTTGGTTTTCTTTTTGTTCTTTTAATACAAGTTGAAATGGCACAATAATAGTTGAGCAGTGTGTGTTTTCAGACCTAAACCTGAACGGTATTCTGTAACCAAGGGGATGTGGCCTAAAACTCAGCGCTGTTCAGATCATGTGATCTGTTCAAGTACATTCAATGCCCTGAATACAGTTCTGTAAAAAATGAGACACCCTAAAAAATGTTTGTGTTGATGTATTTAGGAATATGACTATTTGCTATCAGTTATTGCAACATTAATAAATTCTTGTGAAACTTAAGATTTTCTTTAAGATGTAAAAAAAAAATGTTTTCTTGTAAGAAATCAATTACTATCCTCCACCCCCACTACCATGCACTCCCAATTATAATGTGAGAACTTCACAGAACATGTATTATATTTAAACTGGCTGAAATGACGCATAGTTATATATCAGGTGAATATGTTTATAACATTATTCAGCACTAAGGAGGAGGTTTGTCCTGTCTAAAGCTCAGACATTTACAGTGCTGTGCTTCTGACTGCTGAAGTGAGACTGAATGAGCTCAGGCATTTAGAGAGAAGCTTATGAATCTGGAGACGGGTTGAGCAGTTAAAAACCAACCTCTTGTCCTACGCTTTTTGCTTTGTACAATCGTTTCTCTCAGCTATTGAGAAACAATTATTTCCTGGAGGTGTGGACTCTGTTTAAATTTTGCCCAATCGCAAAGGTTTGCCAGTGATGTATGTAATGCTCCAGTTTGACAACATGAAGCTTACCGGAACTTTCCATCTTCCACTGCAAAGAGAGAAGTGCCAGGCCGAAAGAGGCGGCTGTTCATGTCAGTTCAATATTTGAAATTGTGGCAACATGGACTCAGAGGCTTTGTTCACTTCCTCCACTGCCATTGCTACACCTATGGGCAGACTACATTCAAGAACAAATTTCTTTGGGTAAATGAAAATAAGAGTGCATTATTTGCACATTAGAATAGAGGACATGTTTGGTATGAATCAAATACAACAACCCAGAAACAGAACTTAATACCAGCTGTGAAATATGGAGCCAAAGGTGCCATGGTTTGAGGATGCTTTGCTGCAGCAGGAGCTGGACAACCTAACATCATAAAATTCACTATAAATTCGATAATATAACTGAGGGAGCTTGAAGAAAATATAAGATCTGTATATAAAAAAAGAAAAGAAGTAAGCTGAAGTAGTACTAGAACCTGCAACATGACAATTAACCAAAACATATCTGCAGTGGTACAGTTGGTAACTCTGTCACCTTGCAGCAAGAAGGTCTTGGATTTGAATCCTGACCTGGGGTTCTGGATGGAGTTTGCTTGTTTTCCTCATACATGTGTGGCTACTCTGTGGGTCCTCCAATCTCCTCATACAGTCCAAAAACATGACCAATAAGTTATTCAGTCTCTCTAAACTCTCTCTACGTGTGAGTGTGTGCATTATTCTGCATCCTGAAATGTGGAAACAGGAAGAAAAACAACCATAGTAGACGATCATGAGGATAAAGTTGCTAATTTGCTGGCTCCAGTTAGACAACAGCTTTAAAATCACAATATGTGCTCTACCATTATCATCCATGTTTATTTCCACTGAGCATGCTCACTACGTATGATGTTACTTGTCCTCCACTGCACATTTTGTGTTGTTTGCAGTTCAGACTGAAGAGCACAAACAAATCGCCTAGACAGCGTAGCCTTAGTCAGTACCTTACAGTGCGACTTTTCAACAGTGGCATTCCAACCCCAAATGATTGCAATCATTTGGGGTCAAATACAGGGGACATTTTCACTGTTTTCACAGGGGTCAAACAGGTCTTCCTGTGATGGAAACTGTTTCTGTTTCCACAATAGGACCTTGAGGATATGAAGTCATAAAGAGGCAGGTGTGGGAATGGAACGACATTTCACAATGTTCGCAAAGACACACACTTATTCCCCCTCTGTGTCACCACTCTTGTTCTTCTTAGGTATGTACTGATATTTACTGCCAGGGAAGGTCTTCAAACAAGAAGAGGCCATCTGTTCTTGGAAAAGAGCAACAACACCTCTGTTAGAAGTTAGTAAGAATCAGATGAACAATCTTGTCAGTGTGAAATGAAATTGGATTACAAACTTTGAAATGTCATCAATAAATGATGAATAAGCCGGTTGTTAGCGCATGTGCTCATCTTTTACTACCAGAAAGCTAAAGGTCAATTGTTCCCAAACCTGGTCCTCAAGTACATTTGTTCTGCATGTTTTAGGTGCTTCCAACATCCTGACTTAACCTAATAGGTGATTAACATTTGGTGACTGCAGAAGAAGTCATACAATCATTTGAATCAGATGTGCTGGAACAGAGACACATCTAACATGCAGAGCACAGGGACTTGAGGACCAGGTTTGGGAACCACTGCCACAGGTCCCACTGTAATGTCTCACTACTTCAACAACCTATTGCATGGCACCCATTTATAAAACAATTCAGAGACATGTTGTGTCAAAGTGATTTTTTTTTCAGATTTTTCCATTACATTTTCATTAATAACCTATTGCTGCAGCATGCTCAATGTCAGAACAGCTTAATTGCTGTATGAAAAGCCATCATCCTCCCAAGAAATCAAACTAACATTTTGCATTGGTTAAAAATAGATCATTTATAATTAAGGTCATTCACTGATAATTATAGAAAAAACAATAATAAAGTAGAACGATCTGCAGTTCAAAGTCCAGGTCATTTTTCATTTTCAATGAATCTCTGGTAGCAGATGAAGCTTCTTTTTTTTCTCCTTTGGCTTGTTTGACAAGCGCCTTGTGATATATTGTAACATTTCTATACTTGTTATTTATGACGTGGTGAGATTTGAATACTAATATTTATGCTAACTGGCAAAGTTGATCCTGTGTAAGCTTCAACATAATGATGTCGGGAGGTCCGCTGCTCTTGCTTCCAGTATAAACTAATGTTGTGCACCAGAAAATTACAATGTAAACATAACTATAACTCATAGGAGCCCAATCAATATTGCTTTGTGCAATCAAGCCCTCAAATTCTTAATTTCAAATTAACATACAAAATCAAGGGATTATTTTTCTTCAAACACTGTACCTGTGGCCAAGTATTTTGGCTTGCAAATAAAGCAAAGCGACGCACAAGATAAATACAGAAAGCTCTTCATCAGGCCTGCTGTATCAGGTTATAATTAACAGTTGGTTGGTCATTTGTACGTACTGTATTAATTCTTCTTCACTGAAAGCTCAGAAGAGGAAATAGCCATCTTAATGTCCAGTTTAATAAGAAAGATTTAGTTGGCACGTTGCAGCTGAGAGCAACGAGATCAGAGCACTGACTCAAAATACGAGCTGCAGATCCACTGAGCAGACTCTTGCAATGCCAATTTATTCATTTCATCCTTGCCTGTTTTCATCAGATGGAAACATCTGACTGCTTGAATGACTCTTTTCTTTCTCTTCATCAGAGTTGCCTGCAGTTTCACTGGAAGAGGAAACATCAGTTTGGGAGGGAATGGCATCTAGACTGCTGCAAACACAGCAAGCATTGTGCACAAAAACATCTGTACTGTAAAAATGTTCATCAGATGAATGCAGTGTTCTCAATCAAGCAGAAATACTTTATTAAATTAAGATCATTTTTACGTCATGAAGGATTTTTACTTCATGACATTAGGTCTTTTAGGGGTATTTGTCAGGTGGCTTTTTCTTGGAAAAATGACTCTCACAACCTGTTCTTTAAACTAATTATGTCATGTCATAACCATAAATGCCAATGTATTTCATAGGTTTATTAGGTAATAGGCCAACACAAAGTTGAAAATAAATTGTGTTTGTATCCAGGTTCCCTCAGTCAGTTCTTTGCTGAATCACCTTTAGCTGCATTTATTTGGGTTACCTCTTTAGCAGCTTTAATACATCTAGAAAGCAAAATATTTTTTCATTTGTGTTTGCAAAACAGCTCAAGTCAGTCAGTCTGATGTGTAACATCTTCAAAGATTGATTTCCTGGACTTCTAGAACTTCCTCATTGGATTTAAGCCTGGACTTAAATGGGCCATAACACACAACTCTTTTATCTAAACCAGAATATTGATGCTCTGTGTGTTTGGTTAGGGATATTGTTCTGCCTGGAGTCAAACTTCTGCCCAGCAACTCTCAAGTCTTTTGTGGACTCTAACAGCTTTTCTTTCATTAATCCAGTATTGAGCTCCTTCCATTTTCCTATTATCTTTGACGAGTTTTCTTGTCTTTGCCAAATAGCAAAGCATAGTTCTTCTACCACCACATTTCATTGGTTAGGCTGAGGGAAGGGGGATGGATGGGGGCCACACATAACATTTTGCATTTTGCACATTGGCTAAAATGTTCAGTTTTAATCTTGTCTGACCACAGCATCTTTTGCCACGTTTGTTGCTGTGTCTGCTGCATGGCTTGTGGCAAGCTATAAACAGAATTTCTAATGGCTTTCTTTCACAAATGTTTTCTTCTCCATGCAATGTTTGTGGCGTGAATGGTTAATGGCTGTCCTGTCTACATTTCTTCCTACAGGAGGTGTCAATCTCTGCAGGTTCCCCAGAGTTTCCATGGTCCCTGATGGCTGTTTCTGTGTTTATTGCCTTCCTTCTGGTTTAGCTGGATGGTTGTGTCTTACAGCTGGACATAGTAATGAGTCTAGCAGTGCTTTGATTATTGTTTATTTTTTGCATAACCTCATCTTGCTTCAAACATCTTTACAACTTAATCTCTGATCTGTTTTATGGCTCTGCTTGCGGTTTGTTGATCAATGCTCTCTAACAATACTGAGATTTAATTTCTCAAATGTGGATGTGTTTAACTAATTAAGTGACTCCTGCTTGCTTGCATTTGTTATTATAAGATCAAAGGGGCGGAATATGAATGCATGCAACATTGCAATCTTAAAGGACTTTTTGGAAGCAATATTTGGTGTGCTATTATATTTCAAGTGTGATACATCCAAAATCAAAAGCATAATTTATGCTCTATTGGTGGCTGAGATACTAAAACTCATAAGAGTTAGTATGTTACTAAATATTACATTTAAAAATATACTATATACAAATAAAGGGACAACAGGACTATAAACAAAAATGTGTGAAATAACTCATCAATGTACGTAAGTTCTGCATATAAATTCTAAGAAAAACATCTATCTCACAAACATTTGTTGCGCTAGGACCGTCCCTGAAAAAACACCTGATAGTGCCAAATATCTGCATTTAACAGGACCTGTTGTAAAAACTGTCCCTCAGCCTATTTGTGTGTTTTAAGCGCCCTGAAACGTTTACCAGAGGGCAACAGCTGAAACACACAATGTCCTGTGTGTGTGTGTGTGTGTGTGTGGGTGTCTGTGTGTGTGTGTGCCGTCTCTCAGAAGGCTGTGCACCCTCCTAAAACAGCAGGTGCTGCAGAGGTCCTTTAGGGAGGGTAGAGGGTGGCCAGTGATCTCCTGAGCAGCATTAATAACTCTCTGTAGTGCCTTTTTGTGTGCCATGGTGCATCTGGAAAACCACACAGAGATGCAATAAGTCAGAGAGGAAAAAGAAGCGTCACATAAATATGAGTTAATCATGAAAGTTATCACAATTTTCAGAAAGAGTATGGCAATTACATGTTTTCTTTAAAAGGTCCAGCCCTCATACATACATACATACATACATACATACATACATACATACATACATACATACATACATACATACATACATACATACATACATACATACATACATACATACATACATACATACATACATACATACATACATACATACATACATACATACATACATACATACATACATACATACATATATATATATATATATATGCACACATGGTTCTTTTACCCTCAGGCTGGTATGAAAGTCTGCATTTAGACCACATCTGGTTTACATCACAGCCAGACCACCAGAACCTGAATCTATCATGCGACACACAATTTTTTTTCTATCGCTGTTTTCAAATGACGACATCATGCATCATGCAGAGCTTTCTTTCGGGATAAATCACAGAAGCATAAATTTGCACATCACTAAACAAGCAAAACCAAATTCACCGTAATCCCTGCTGTTTGAAAACAATAACATGCAACTCTACTGTTCAGGAACAGAAATGCATATGGAGATGCAAGCAGGCGTTTCTGTGGTGTCTGCATGTGAGTGCGCATACAAACATTTTAATTGCTGGCTTTGTGTTTTATTATAAATGCTAGCGGGGGTCAGTGGTCTGCAGAAAATATAAGGTGTGTTGAGATGAACGCAGACTCACAATGAGCCCCTTGTTTCCACTGCAATGTGTTCTCAGTTGTAAAGCAATTAAGGACTAGTTTACTGGCAGGGGCTGCTTTTAGCTCCTTGCGCGTGACGCAATCCTCCTGGTTTGCCCAGCTGTACACTGACTGATGGCACACACACTAGCACATTCACGTGTGTGGGGTGCGCAGGCGTGCACACCCCAACATACACACATCGGTTAGCTCTCAACCAGAGTTGCCAGAAGGAAAACACTTCACATCAGCAGCAACACAAGGGATACACTGTATAAGGTTCTCCCTTCAGCAACATTACAATAAATTCAGATGAGTGACAGAGACATCATGTGAACTTACGGTCATTAACATGTTGGCTTAGCAAAACACAGATGTTGAAGCATTTAAGCCTAATGAGCCTTAGGAGGTGTTTGCTGATAGTATTGACTATTTTGTAAATAAAAAATAATGATGAACTTTCATTTAGTAGTTTTCTACAACTTTTCCACAGTATGTACATATATGTGATTTGCAAGTGAAAAACATAAAAAAAGTACTGAATATATTATTCTTAAAAAAAAAAAAATGCAGCCCACAAATTCTCATTTAAAGTTTGAAGTCATTTAAGTTTAAGTCTGTAATAGCCTCACAATCTGTCTTTTTCTTTTTCACAGCGTGAATCTAGTGTATTTCAAAACTTTATGAACTCCTTGACCTTTCTCTCATTTTGTTCAATTGCAACCATGAACTTTAACTTAATTTAATGTAATTTTATGTTACAATTTTATGTCTCTCTTGGCTATGCACATCTAGAGAAAAAAATGTTTTCCCTGTCTACTTTGCGAAATGCCCCAACGTGAGATAAATTTGATGGAGGGAATCATGCATGAATACATTGTGCTTCAATGCAGCTCTGGCGGTGATGGTTCTACTGGAAACCTGTAGAAACCTTTTGCAGGTTTTTGATCAAGAATTCTACTGTACTTTGCCTAATCCATCTTCCAATTAACTCTGGGCAGTTCCCCTGTCCCTTAGCAAAAACATTCCCACAGTATGATGCTGCCACCATCATGCTTCAATGTAACGACCAACTCCGCTTGAGAAATCTTGTTTGCACACTGCTAATAAGGTTTCTTATGGTTTTCTTTTTGCCTCTCTCCCACAAACAGCATACTTGTAGAGTGCTTCTCTCTTTGTGACATATTCTCACACTCGAGTTGTGGATCTCTGCAGCTCCTCCAGACATACCAAGGACCTCTTGGCTTCATATGTTCTTAATCCTCTCCTTCCTCATCCTGTTGCTTTAGGTGGTGGATCGTCATGTCTTATAAAGTTTGCAGTTGCTGGTCATTTATGAACCATGCAGACCCCTCGGGTCGTCTGGAAACACTCAGTGTTCCCTGATACAGAGCTGAACAAGCGGAAGAAGCTTTTAGTTTCTAAGTTCTTCAGCTCTGGAACTAACTCCTTGAAAACCTAAGACTCACAGAAACCTCTGCAGAAACTGTTGCTAAGCATTATTGTTTGCTGCAAATCGACTTGAGCTTTAACATTTTTCTTTCTTTTTATGTGACGTGTTGTCCTTTTATTGTGTATTTTGTGTGTTTTTTTTCTTTATTTTGTGTTTTTAATACCAAAACTTTGCTTTACCTTGTGTCGCTTGATTGTTTTATGAGCAAAAATATAGCATATTAAATTTTGCAGCTATACCAGTGTGGGTACACGTTTGTTTTTGCTTGTTTATTTTGTCTTCTGGGCTTGGCTAATGCTTCCATTGCAGTTATGCCATAATTTGTATTCAGATGATAGATTGAACAACATTTTTTGAGGTTTTCATAGCATAACATAACATTTTATAACCTAACCCTGAGTGCATTGGTTCATTTGGGTTCTCTGGCTCCCTGCCTCTGTCCAAAAACGTGCTTGTTAGATTAACTACCCTCAATTACGACTGTTCATGGTTGTGTTGCCCTGTGGTGGGTACAGAATGTACCCTGCCTCTCGGTTATTGACTACCGACCGCCAAGCAGTCCAGTAAGAATTGGTCAAATGTAAAAAAATAAAAATAAAAAATATGGATGGACGACTTCTGAATCATTTTTGACATTCCACAACTAAACATCAGTTCTTTGTTCTGGAAATTGAATCTATAATTCAATAAAGATATGTATATCTTTTTTCTCCTGAGATTAAATGTAACAAATTTGAATGTATTTATTATTCTCTGTCCCTAAAGAATAAACCGGTGAGTCAAATTGTTGAGTGTTTGCATATCGTGTGGTCAAATATTATTGCTTCTCAGTCAGGCGTTTTCTACAGCTCACACTGCTATGAGCTGTATAGATTGTGTGTTTTCACAGAGGGACCACGGCACCCGTCTGGTGTGTCTCGTGTTAGCACTGCATAGGAATGGGAGTCGTCATAACTTTCTCCATGTGTGTCAGACATGATCTTTACCTTTTTTTTTTTATCCCCCTCGCTCCTTCTGAAATCTCTCCAACTGCAAAACAGAGATGATGAGGAAGGATTACTGTTATTTAAACAAGGCTCCTCTCACTCAGGGTCAGTGGGTTTGGGATTCTTACTGTGGTTTGAGTGGGGTGTTGGAGTGGGAACAGTGTGGAATAAGGACTAGCGTTGGTCCATCACTTAAAATGGTCTCACTAAAATAAATCAATCAAATAAATTGGCCCCACTTCCTGTTCTCCTTTCCTTTTTGGTGGTGGAAGCTGCTTTGCGATTTGTCGGTTCTCTTTCTTGCAGTTCGGGGTTAAAAACAACAGAAATCAGCCACTCTGTCTTAAAAAGTTGTGGAGATACTACATGTGCTGTCCTTTTGTCGGCTGGCTTTTGTATGTTCACCATATTCACACTGGGATGTTTGAATAGTGTCAACTCTTAATGAGGCCATAAACTCAGAATAATAAATCTCCTTTTCGTTTTCCTTTTTTTTTTTTTTTTACTATTATTTATCCATCTGTAAAGTGTAAATATTGAGTCCTGAAGTGCTTTCTATCCCAGCACTGTTTTTACATATAGAATTTCAGTTTGTTTGTTTCCACATATTCCAGTCGATTCCCCTCCCTTTCTTGCTTCAGCACCCCATCACAATGCAGTCATTTATTTCTCGCAGAAGAGCAAAGAAGCTATGGAGTTTCAGCTTAACTCACTTGGTGTAACATTAGTAGCTGTTCAGATGGAATCACCCCCAAAACCACAGCTAAGAATCAGTCAGTAAAAGATGAAAAACAACTTTTAAATTTTCAACAGATTGTCAGATGGCTTCATTATGATTGATTTGTAATCTTTTTGTGGAAAGAAATGTCAGGAAAATAAACCAATCTCCATTGGTTTTATTTTCATTCCAAAAAATACTAGAGGTCTCAAAAGCATTAAAACAAACCAAAAAAAAAAAAAAAAACTTTAATCAGATATTGTTACATATAGAAAAAAATCTGCAAGTGGAGACCAATTCAAAACAATCACCAACATTCCCAGGTCTGGCTGTACAAGTTCACCATAAAAGCAGATGGCAAAAGTTTCCAAATGCCACAAAATGTAATCATGGGACCTGCAGAGTCTGCATGAGTTTAACTTTTGACTGACCCACTGCAGGCTCTCGCTGCCGTCAGGTTTTAACTCTGTACCTAAATTTATTGTGAAGGAGATCAAGTCTATAAAACTATTTAAAAATCCAGCCTGATTTTCCTGGTTATACAAAGAAATCAGGCGGTTTCACACAACACCGCTCCTGAGAAGAGATGTGTTCATAAAATGCATCACTTTTAGAAGGTGGGTGACCTAAAAACACTACAATGTGATAATGTAAGCTCTTACTCGCCTCTGTTTTCCACCTCAGATTATTTCGTTGTAATTAGTCAGATATTTTTAAGAAAGCACAGTGACTTTACACCCTGTGTGTGTTTGTTTGTGATTAGTTGTTCTGTTCTTCCAGAGAGCTGATCAGATCAGAGCTTCGCAATGGTTCACTGAGTGTATCGCAAGTTTGCTGGTTATTTTCTGTCTCTTAGATAATGCCTATACCTCATATTCTGTTCTTGCAACTCAGTGCAAGCAACATCTGACATATGGAGGAAATATCATCTGAAGAAAATACATTTAATTCGCTTTTTGTGGCTGAATGATAAAAATGTATGATCCTTAACCATTTTATTGTTGCCTGTCATTGTTTTTCCTGCACATTATTCAAAAAATAATCAACAAATCCCTTCAAATATCTTCAATTCTTTCTAACAAGTCTGACCAACTCAAAAGTATAACCAAACACATGTATGTTGGACTCAGTGTGTTCATCCCCTCTACATGAACCTTTTTTTTCCCATTTTCCAGCTGACTTGCAAAACTCCTGTGTGTTTTACATCATTCCCAATTATGTGTTCGTATTGGATCCGTCCTAGTTTTTTTATGCTTGTATGAGTAGATCCAGCTATCCACCCCACTAATGAGGAAGTTTCATACATGTTACTTTGGCTTACAATGCTCCAAAATTCAGATTTGAAGGTCAAACTGACTGAGGCCCAGCAGTTTGACTTGTAGTTTCTCTGTCAAAGGTCTCTTCTCGAATGGATGATGGGAACGGGATCTTAAAGAGTTTGGACTTGTTCCTGTCAGAGATGTTATTTCAGATGCTGTTATGTAGTAAAAAAGAAGCCTGTTGAGAGCTGTCATCTTGACCTTTTTAGTGTTTTGACAAAGCTCATGTGCAAGATTTGCATAATAGATTTGTAATGTGAATCATCTGTTTTTCTAGTATCATAAACAGTCCTAAATTCTGTGGGAGATTTTCCCGTCTATCCAAAGTCAATACCAAC
Source organism: Xiphophorus maculatus (assembly GCF_002775205.1). Taxonomy (NCBI): domain Eukaryota; kingdom Metazoa; phylum Chordata; class Actinopteri; order Cyprinodontiformes; family Poeciliidae; genus Xiphophorus; species Xiphophorus maculatus. The sequence continues at coordinate 18,640,687 of NC_036443.1, forward strand.
TAAAGGGAAAGCAACTGCTACAAATTAAAATGATTTAATAACGTTTTCTATTTCCCTTTGCCCGCTTGAAGCTCATGTGACTATCTGAGACCATTCCAGGTATCTTTGACTAGAAGGAAGGTAACCGCTGGTCATGTCAATATCCATCACATGGCCTTATACAAGTAACTTAGAGTGAAATTGGAGTCCAAGAGCATTAGCTCACATTTTCTTATACATGAATTCTTGTTATGTGACATAACCTTTCATATTTATAACCTTTAAACTTAGGTAACAGGCAAAGATAGTGCATGGATGTGAAATGAAAGGAAAATAAAAGATGGCTTCAATTATTATTTTTAACAATAATAGCCTCAATAATAATATAAGTGTGGAAATGGTTTGTATTTACACCCCCACCTGTCTGAAAAGAAAAAAATTAAATAAAAGGCAATTATTTGCCTTCAGAAGTCAAGTCACTTCACAAATGACATACATTGCATTCGGTATACTCAATTAATTATCCAAAATAGATTTAAAAGTTTCTGTTTAATTTTATTTAATTGCATCGAGTCATTGACTTGTAGCAATAGTTCATCTGTAAAATACTGACTTGGAGATAGTGAATATTTATGCAATCACTTACTTTATATGTTTTTATTAAATTGTCCTTATTTTGTAGAAATCAGTTTTCGCTTTGTCATGAAATGTCAAACAAATTGCCATTTGTTGTTGTTATTTCTAAAAGCAATCAAAACATTCCGGTAGGTAGAGGGAGTACTTTTTAGGCATTGTAAACTCAGCTGTTCTGGTGTTTTCTGGAAAACATTAAGAAACAAACAGCATCATGATGACCAAGAACCACAGCATCATGTTTGATGCAGGGTCAGGCAATAAACAATATCCTATGAGCATCAAATAGAGCATTGTTCACGCATCATCAAAAAAAGGAAAAGCATAAGAAACACCTAGCAACCACCCAATACATTACACCAGTATGGCTTTCTTTGTAGAGGACACAACAAACACATTCAAAATATTTTGTGTGGCAGAAAACTACAAAAGCAACAAATGGTGTTTCTATACAGCATTGACTCAGGAGCATTTTTAAGTTGTTGGTGAAACATTTTGTAAACCATCCATCAGGTTCCCCCTGTTCCATAATTTGCACTTCTTTGTGTTGGTCTACCAACTGGATTTTTTTTGACTGCAACAGGATAAAATGTGAAAGAATGAATGGGTATGAATACTTTCGAAAGGAATTGTCGGCTAACATTGCATCCTGCCTGTGGTCGCTGAAGCTCCTGTAATATTTCTTTGCAGGGGAAGAGAGACTTGATAGGATATTTTTATGCTTCAGGATTCTCTGAACTGCTTAATGCAGGTTTGTGGTCTATGAAGACCTTAGATGGAAAGTTGCATCTTGGAAATAAAGTCTATAGCACTCTATTCACCTAAGGGTCCTAACCACAACCTCATTTTTCTGTGCTGGTTTTCTTCTTCTCCCTTCCACTATCATTAGATTTTTGTTGCTGGCAACCCTGATTAAAAAAACAGACCCTTGCTATGTTCTGTAACCTTTCAGTAAGTTTAGATTGATAAACCAAAAACATTCAAACAACTGCTTTTATTAAAACGATTTTCACTGCAGCTGTTAACACGCATGCATGAAAAGATTTACTTCAGAACTTAAGGGAGGTCTATTGTATCAACTCTGTATATCACTGTTTTTCTGAACGTGTGTTGAGTTTGTGATTTATAAACATCTCTTTGGGGTGAAAATGACTGAAGAAAACAGGAGCTTTTGGCAGGAAATGCTTGCCAAGAAGGACCTTTTATTTTGCAAAAGTGCTGTGATGAAGGCTTTTATTAGTTTGGCTCAATTGACAAAATGTTCTGGGTTATTTGCCCCAGAAACACACATGCAAGCATTTGTTAGATGATGCTTTCAATATTCATACATTTTATCAATCTCTTTTACATGCAGACAGTTTTGACTGCCAATATTTTTAATGTGTTTTTTTTTTTTTTTTTTTGTCAAATAAGGCATCAGCATGAATATCTCATCGCATATCTGTCTCCACAGTTATTTAACCTGGAGTTGAGCTCAGTCAACAGAGCTTTTGAGTTTAAACTTGGGTTAATTTCCTGTGAGTTGAGCAGAGCGGACATAGTATTACAGGACTCATCTGGGCAGCAGTTGAATGCGATGAATGCCAATAACCTCTGGCCTGAATACCTGAGTGAACAGAGAAAGGGCAAAAAAAGGCAGAAAACAGCAGCATCAAACAGAATGTTACCATTTGACAGTATTATCACGAATTAAATAGAAACTAGGTATTACAATAAATCCCGAGAAGCTAGTATGATTTACTAATGATTCTTTATCTAAAGTTTTAACAAAAATGCTTTTTTTTTCATTTTAGGAAAATGTTTCGTGGAGTATTTTAAAAATAGTCTGTACTTTATCTGCATTAGTCAGAGTGTAGAGCAGCTTTAGTTTGTGGAGTCCTAGATAAGATTTCATGGGAAGCTAAAAACAAATCTTACTCTACATCTTTACATATTATTACTTTTGCATGACACCATTTTTTTGCTTGTTTTTTTTTTTTATCTTACCGTCAATATTCTGCTCTGCTACATAAAACTGTACTTGTCATAATTCTTGAGTGTTTTGATTTTGTCTGTTCATCACTTAATATTTATTTTTCTTAGCTTATTCTTGGATTCTAGTCATTTACATTTATTTCTCTTATATCAGTGTTACTCATTTCATTTTTGTTTGCAACTTCTTTGTGTCTCATTCAGTGTCCTTAATAAGACCTGAATCCCTTCATAAACAGAAAAAAAAACATTTGAAGACTGTTCAAATGGTTTTTGAAACATTTGAATGGCTGCTGTTGTTTCTGATGATCAGAAACATTTAAGTGTGACAAGAAAGTGAAAACACAATAAATCTGGTCGTTGTGGAGAATTATCCTTCTCCATGCTAAGTTCTTGATGTATGAGACTGAAGAAGAGTTAGTGAGTTGGATTCATGAATTCCACTTATTACAACAACAAATACCAAAATACAGTTAGATAAATTCTCAAGCTACCTTTATGAGCAAGCAGAACAGAATGGCAATAAACAGCAGTTTCTTATTCCCTTTGTTAGCCTCTACCTAAGCTACGCCCTAAAGTTGGCGTTCTCGTGTGTCATTTCCTTCAGCCTCAGCTTTGCCCGTGTGTGCTATGTGAGTGCATGTATGTATATACGAGCATGCAAATAGCTAAAAGAGGTTGAGGAAAACACAGAATTATTTATTCTCAATATCGCGAAAACACTTTTATTTGTTGCTGCATGAGCCATCCTACGCACACAAAAGGATGTTTGACGAACTGAGTGACAGCTTGGATATTGTGTCTGATTTAAAGGTGGCAGAGTGTGTGCTAAAATTAAAAATGTTTTTGATTTCAATTCTTCTAGATAGTGTAAATTCACTCTCGAATGCATCCTATTCTGAGAGGCTTTTAGTTAGTTAGGGTTTTAGTTAACAAGCAAACAAAAAAAATGTATCCTACAAAAGTAATATTTTCAAAAATGTTTATTTCTCTTTCACTTTCAAAACTGGGACTGCTCTAGCTGATACCTTTTTATAGGTAAGGTGGAGACTGATCTAAAAAACTGTTTTAAGAATAACATAGACTAATAATATTGCTGTTGGCGATCCATGTAGGCAAGGGTGGGACTTTATTTTAATGTGCAGATCAAAATAAAGTTTGCGGTACGCCCCAATCATGTGGAATGACATAAACATAGGAAGCCGGATTTAAACGTTAGCATATTTTGAGTTTTAAACGTCTAAATAAACTGTTAAACAGTAAACCTTTTTTATGATTACCACAAAACCGTATATAATTGTTAAATTAAGGTAGAATTAAAGGCTCTAATTGAGACTTAATGCAAAATCATCAGAGACCCATGAGGACCGGTTCTTCTAAGAGATCCAAGCCAAACGAGTTGAATCTTTGAAGAGCGCTGTCCTTCCCATCACTACCTAGTGTATTTAATGGATCACACGTGCCACAGTCTAATTTGCAACTTGGTCCAGTCACTCTTAACTCCCTGGGGCCAGGTCTAGTAAAAAGCCTTCTATAAATAAGGCAAACTGCAGCTCATAAATCTCAGAGCGCTGGATTTCTCTTCATTGTGGCATCTGGCATCATTTGTCACATATGCGGTGAGCAATTAGGTATAAAAGAAAATCAGGAAACCCAGTTGAGGCCACGCTGGCTGGTGCCTCCAACCATAGCTATGTTAAACTCTCCCACAAAGAGGTCTCATTACAGATGGGCTGTGAGAGAAAGCATGAAAAAGCATGACAAAAAAAGACTCAAATGTGGCTCTTTTAAAATGATGTCATTGTTTCTAGAGATAATGCGGTTCTAGCTAAAGAGATTCTGTTTACGTCGGACAAGAAGCATACAAGCGTTTCAGGTTTAAATTCAGATTGCAATCAAAAGTCCTACATAGCTGCTGCAATCTGGGGATATTTTCTGTGGTTTTGAACCTCCAAACAAACAGCAGCATGCTGTAAGTCACAGCTCAAACAGTATAAACTCTAACACAGACGGAGGGCATTAACATGTTAGCATGAAGCTGAACAGTAGATTAAAGGGTAAATTATTTGCATCATTGTGGAGCATTTCCTGACTTGGCTTCTCAAAAGTTGTAGCTTTTCTCTGTGCTTGTTCAACCATGCTAATCTCATAATCATTACACTATTCAGCACACACACACACACACACACACACACACAAATAGAATTTCCATCCATGTTAAACCACATCTCTTCCTGAGGGCAGTCAGTATGCAAAAAGAAAACAAAGTAGAGTTTTTAAAGTCTTTTACTGTTTTACAGTATTTTCTTTTTTTTGTGAAGAATGAAGTCACTGTAGAACAAAAAGGATGCTTAATATTAAAATATATTTCACTGATAATTGAATATTTGTGGGCAGCCATTTCCAAGTCTTGCATGCTGGACTTAGATCTAGATTCGACTCAACCATTCTAACACATAGATGAAGTACGTTTCGATTCTGACTAGAGAACTCTCCACCATATTTCCTGGATTTCTTACTTGGATTGTTGCAAATTGCAAATGGGATTTCTTATTGCTTTCTTTCACCAAGCCTATTGTCTTGCTTCTCTTTCAGAAAAGCATTTTTTCCAAGTTCAGAACAAATCTCCTGGACCCTTTTTTGCCCAGTATTTAAGGTGAACAGTTATGTCTTGAAACCACACAACAGGTTTGCAGTTGTGTGGGGATCTTATTTTTCGTTAACAAATCATGCTCTCAGTACAAAGCTTGGATATTTCTTTGTTAACCTCTCTTTGCTTACACTTCCTCACATCTTCATGACAGACCCTTTTCTGATGTGCTTCTTGGTCTCCATTGTGCGATTTGAACACTAATATTTTCTAAAGAACCTCTAAGGCAATTACAGACCAGCTGTATTTTACACATGTATTGTGGGGTATCAAAGAAAATGGGGCTATATACGAATGCATGTCAGAGTTTTTGGATTTTTATTTGCTAAAACCAGGTATCTGAAATTTGAAAACCAGGTAAGAAATTACATTTCTGAACCTGAGTGTAGGTCAGAGATGGTCAAGTCCAGTTCCCAACAGCGGGTGCCTGACAAGTACAGTATGTGTTCCAATACGCCTGATTTAAAGGGTTGGGTCTTTTTTCTTCTCAGGCCTTGACTATGTTTGCTAAACAATCCTCCCTTTAAATCTGATGTTTTCAAGTAGGAATCCATATAAAACACGTACGGGTGCAGACCTTGAGAACCAGAAAAAGCCTTACCCTGCTGTAGACTAAAGATCATCTTAACCCCAAAATGAACCCAACTGCGACATTGGTTATATTCCACAATAATCCCAGTGTATTCGGTTTTACCACACAAGGATAAAAAAATTGCAAAGCTAAGCACTTAACCATCAACACAGAAACAACCCTTTACCTTACTCGGTGTTATACAGACAGAAAAGTTTCTTTTTCTAGGAAGTTCAAAGTCAAGGAAAACACAGCAGCAGCATGTGTTCAACAATGTTGAAGCATGTTAATCCCGCACAGATTTAACCACATGCCAATAGAGTTTCACACTAATACAAAACACACTCAGGTAAAATACATAGAGTGCTTGAGCATTTTTATTTGGATTATTTTAGCTGATTATATGAGTGTGGCTTATCAGATCAAACATCTTATAGTTACTAGACCTGATCTTCGCAGCTCAGACTTCAATGTTTAGGAGCAAACTGTAGATTTAGATATGCTGGGAATAAAAGCATAAGGAAATTATTTCTCTTTTATGAAAGTTTTTTTCTGTAATGTTTCAGAAAATGGCTAAACCATTTCTCTGAATGGGGTCTTAAGATTTCAAGTGAAAAAGTTTTTTTGAATGCAAATTAGAATGAAGGAGTGAGTTTGTATGGGTTGAGAGAAAGGTGAGATTAGTGATGCACTTCAAGCTATCAGGACCCAAATTCTCATTCTGCTCCATACCATTGCTCTCCACAGCCTTATGTTCCCTCCTGCCTCTTTTGCAACCTTCTTTCACCTCCAAACCCTCTCTTTCAATAAATCTGCCATTCATGCTTTCTCTTTCTCCTACACTCTGGATTATATGTCAGGGAAAGTGGTGGATGTCCCTGGAATGCCATTTATAGCCTTTTCTCCAAGTTAGGGATAAAATAGCTTTATTTATCTTTTCTTTATATGTAAAAGTGAAAATGTCCTTGCAGCACTTAACAAGTGCCTGTGGAAAACAAAACAAGCAAACAAACAAAAATCTCTGAAGTTCATTTTGCTTCTTAATCTATGTAAATCTTTGGCAGCCTGTACAGGGTTTTGTTTTAACTCTTATGCTGCTGAAATGTTTCTCCAACAGGTGCACAGGGTAAAATGAAACTAAGTGATTTATTACCCAACCTGTTGATTGATTCAGTACATCAAAAACATTTTAGAGAGCATTTTCCTTAAAATAGTCAGTAAAACCTACGTCATCTTTTTTGTCTGTATAATTACGGTAATAATTTGTTGGTGAACATTTGGTGCAAACTGTCGCAGTTGCAAATACAAAAATCTGGCCTTATGCAAATCAAAAATCTTAGTGATCCTAAGATGTTAATGCTATTGCGTCTGTGAAGTATCTTGCTGTTTTGACTGACTGTTGGACACACAACTCCTCACTTTTGCTCTCAGGACTTTGACAATCCATTGCATTCACATCAAAACTAAATCTAAGCTTTCATTTTAGGTGTGTAACTTAGTGTTTAACTGTCTCTGTCTGTATGTTTATCTGTAAATATTGCATATCTTATATCTTATTTCTAAAAATGATAATAAATCCTTTTAAAACTAAAATCAAACTTGATATATAGATCAGACTCTCGATTTTTCAAGGTCCAACCAATAAGTGTGGTGTCTGCAGGACAGATTTAAAGTTCAAATGTCATATCCTCTCTGGATACTTTGACTTGTATCTGTTAGACAGCTGTTGCTGGGCAGACATTATTTTGAGTGCTATTTTTCTTCCACGAGGAATAACTGGTAAAAATTGTATTTTCTCCCTTCCAAATTGTGTGTTCACAAAGCAAAGGCAAAATGTCATGAACACTAGCTCACATGGTGACCCAGTGCCCTGACATTTCACTCTGCATGATGGTAACCATACACACATCTCCAAGAGCCAGAAGTCCTCCTGCCTTACAAAAAAAAAATATAATGAACTTAATTTAGGCGAAGCACAATGCAGCTTCTGTTGTTACAGTGAAACTTACCCCTCTCTGTCCCCAGTACACTTTGGGAAAATCATTAACAGATGTCTAAAAAGGGTTCTTCAGCCGATTTATCACAGGCACACACTCTACCTCATAATGTGATGTAGTTTCCCCTTGCCCTGCCATTCCTCTCTGCTCATGTGCTGAAGACTGCAGGCCACAAACATGCACACACTCAGTGAAAAAAAAAAACCATGAGCTTTAGAAGGAAACTTGCTCACTCATTTATTCTCACTGCTGTCATCTGGTTCTTGCTTCTGTTAGAGATTCATCCCTTTTCAAAGCAATATTTACTAAAAGCACATACAGTGTCATTTCATGTTTTGTAGAGCTGTAGGAATGTCACAAAACATTTTTTTTTGTTTTACAAATAAAAATCTGGAGTGTTGTGTTGTTGTTTTATGTTTTTTTTTTTTATTCCTCCCCTCAGGTCAAGACCTTGACGAACCATAAATGACCACAAGCCTTTTGGGGATACATTTGAAGATAAAAGCGCAAGTAAAAAGACACATACTTTTTTTTCTCACTTTCTGAAGTTAAATCAGACCAAACATCTCTTGTTTTACATCAGTCAGAATTACTAAGATTATTTGCTAAATGTTAGAAACCCTACTGAGAACTTTTTTTTAGAGAATTTGTTTGTAATTTTCTTCAAATTCAGAATTTTACACACATTTTGCCGGTCATTGTGTTTCGAACTTGGGTCAAACCATTCGTTCATTTTCTTTATCTATTCTGAGATCCCGTCACCACAGAGTAAAATCAACAGGTTGCACTAGATTTTATTTAGGGTTGTCAGAGCAATGAAGACTACAAATACATATACATGCCACGCTTTTAAGATGTTTATTTGTAAAAATTAAAAAAAGTTTCTGTTTTGTTTATAAATCATACACTTTGTGTATCTCTGTTGCACGCAGTCTCAGTATTATGCGGTTTGTGTGTGTAACAGGACAAAATGTGGAAAGGTTCAAGAAGCATGAAAAGCACTGTGTAACTTCTCTCTTGTGTCTAAATCAAAAATCTAATCAAATTTTATTTGTATAGCACATTTCAGCAGCAAGGCATTTCAAAGTGCTTTACATCATTACAAACACAGAAACACAATGCAACATAGAATCAATAATCAAAACACAGCATTAAGTCAGGTTCCATCAATAAATTTGTAATTGATTACAATTCTAAACAGGTGGGTTTTTAGTTGAGATTTAAAAGAAGTCAGTGTTTCAGCTGTCTAGCCTTTTTAAAGCACTTTCTTAGGGAAAATATTTTATCTATTAACTGAAAATAACAGGGAATGAAAACACAGGAAAAGAAAATGCATGAAGTCTACAGGAAGGTTTTTGTCTCTTCTTTGCATCTGCTAAACAAGTTAAACTCGCTTGTGTCCATCGAGGCAGAAACCTTCAATGGTGGCACCGCAACCTTCAGAGCCATCATCAGCTGCAGCAGATAATTATCACCTTTTATTGTTGCTCAGAGGTTTGACGAGGTTTCTACAAAGTGTAAAGGAAGTGCCAAGGTAAGTGTTTGGCAGTCAGTTAAACCAAAGGAGGTCCAGTTCTGAGGAATAAAAGAAACAAGACTGTAGACCACTGAGAGACACAATTCACTCAGGAATTTACAGTTCCTCTCATAAACCCGATGAAAAGCAGACCTCTGAAACAACAGGCATAATCGCCCAAAAATAAATACTGCAAGAAAAAAAAATAAATCAGGGTATACTTACATTCCCTGATATTGAGAGGGATTGGTTTTTAGGCTGCATTGATTATGAAACACTGAATAGTAAACAAGTGCTGATTGGTCAATGGAATCTGACTGACAGCGCTGTCGAAACCTCACTACTGCCTGGCTACGAACAGAGCAGCCGGGTTTAATTAAACAACATGTGGGTTTCAGAGTGAAGTGATAATATCTATTAGGGTTTACAGGATTAGTCTCGGTTACAAGCGAACTCTGGAATGCGGAGAGAGTGTGGTTACTCTAGTCAATCAGCGCAAGTCCACAAGGCATTAATCTGCTAACAGATCCATAGGTTGGTGAGTCACCGGTAGCGGTCGGCGCAGAAAATGCAGTGGCTCTGTTTGGAGCAGGGCTAATGGAGCGCTGCCATGCACTACCTCATAACCGGGCTTTGGCTTAGTTACACTGGCACTTGGCTAATTCTGTGTTTGCATGCATGCATGAGAGAGAAAAAGAAAATGGATACAAGACCGAGCCAAAGCAGCTGTATTAGTGCTTTGGCTGCTTTAAATGATCCTCCTATTCATTTGGTTCTGACTATATATATATATATATATATATATATATATACATATATATATATATATATATATATATATATATATATATATATATATGTATATATATATATATATATATATATATATATATATATATATAAATGTGCATTCACAAATACAACAAATGAAAGTGGAAGCAATCTGCAACGTGGACAAAAAAATCTTGTGGCTTTTGAGCCCTGTGGCTGACTGAATGACTACAACCAATCCTGAGCTAAGTTTCCACCAAACATTTTAATGAACTCTGAGCTGTTGCCCGTCCTGGCCTTCTGCTTCATGTTCCGATGTTATATTACACTAACCATTGAAGCTTTCCAGAGGAGAATACAAGAAGGGGAAGTAAAGAAGGAAGAGAGAGCAAAAGAGGCTCATTACAAAGACAGATGGATGCTCTTTGCTTATTTTTCTTTTACTTGTTAGGGCATTTGGTTGGTGTTTACTATTAGCATAGAGGGTCAACATTCAGACCCTGACTGTGAGACTTTTCTCACAGCAGAATGCACAACAAAACCAGGAGTCTGCTAGTCTGCACATGGAGGTTGCAAAGCAATGCCAAACTGGGGCCCTGGGGTCAATTAATCTGTCCTCTGGCCATGTGTGACGAGCAGGACAAAAGTGGGCAAATGTCCACATTTATAGTCATTCTACATGTCGCATGGAAGCCGAAATGTGGCGATGAATTAAGGGCAACTAAAATTCCAGATTTTTAATGATCCTTTTTAAAAAATATTTTAAATCCAAAGGGTTTCTGGTACAGATGGCCTTTTGATTTAAGTATGTTTGTTTTATTATTTTTCTAATATCTGTGTTAGAATTTGAACATTTCAAAAGATGTCCTTGAACTTGTCACTGCTCCCACATTTGCATGTCTTTCCACATTGTTCAGTAATGGACAAACATTTGTTGGCACCCCTGGTAATATTTATATGTTACTGCAGTATACTGTAATTTCACAGTTTTTTCCAGTCCAATTGAAGCACAACCTTTAATTCAAGAACATAAAAAAATCTAATGTTAAGAAACAATTTTATGCATGCAGACAGTGTCTACTGGTTGTTATGGAGTCTTGATGATCCCAAGATGCTGCACTGCAGCTGAACTTTAATTTCTCCCTCTCTCCTACAACCTTCCACGCTGTTCCTATTGGCAAAATATGAGTTCAGGCTAGTGGCTCAAAAAAATTACGTCTGTCATTCCATTCCGAGGTTTTTGAGATCATCTTAGAAATGTTAAGTGTATTGCATTATTTTAAAGTTATTATTGAGGGCGCAAAGAACTGTACTCCCAGTGATTTCTTCACCAAAAGTTATTTTTTCATACATGATTTTTTTTAGCATCGACTTAAAAGCTTTATTGTATGTTAACGCTTTTTACAGATATTTATTAAGGCTGGAAAAAAGCAGAGCATCACGAGTGGCTTAGATGGAAGTCTGAATCGCATTGATACTCTCTTTGAGACAAGTCTTCTCTGCTAAAAGTTCAACATTTCCTTCATATGTGGTAGTAACTCCTAATTTTATTTCAAATTATGGACCAGACAAGCTTGGTTCTTGGAGGCTCCAGAACAAATGTAGACACCGCTTTAAAAGAACACTTTTTTCCAGTTTCTTGATGGAAAGCTCCAATATTATTAATAATAATAAAATAGATGTTTATACAATGATGCCTTATCAAAACTCAACAAAAGAGTCTGTTGATAAGAGCTTGGGTGTGCTCATATTCAGCAGTAAATGAAGCAGAAAAGCAGTCGGACTAAATTATACCATCTAAACACTCAGCCACTTATGTTTTTCGTATCGTGGCATGACACTCTGAACTTCTCATTCCTAAATGAAATGCATTCCTTCCCCCAACTCCCTGGTTGGACTTCTTGGCTTCCATACAGGTTTTCTTCTGCTTTCTTAACTCCACTGTCTTGTGTCAGCAGCATTTGTAAAATAGCTGAAGACATTTAAATTACGGCCATTTAGAAAAGATGATAGTTTGAGTTGGAAAAGTTCTTCAAACGATGCACCTCATCAAAATAAAGATCGCTCATGTTACTGAGTGAAGATACTGTAGTTTGTTTACTTTTAATTTTTTCACTAAAAACAAAAGGTTTAACTAACCAGCTTCACAGTTGGGAAAACAACATTCAGTAACGTAAAATCAGATAGTGCTTTGGCTTAATAAAATATAAATGTTATTCAGCTAAACTGATATTTGGGTTATAGGAAAGCTCAGTTTCACACCACCAAAGCCTGTGTTGCAATCTGAGAGAAAAGTGCAACATCTCTTCTCCCCCAATGATAATAATGACCAATCAGTTCAATTACTTATTATCCAAAAAGATAAATGTCACACATGTCCACCAGTAAAATGGATGAGGCAATTTTGTGCCCCAAGACTCTCACACTTGCATGGAGCTGTTGTGATCATACAGACAGTATGTTTTCCATAATATTTATACACTTATGTTAGGAAAGTTACAGCCAAAGTATCAATCTGTTACCAAAACTCAAAACTTGAAAAAAATATAAAGCTATTTTTTGATCAAGTTTTTAAGAAAAGGTCAGCATTTTAACATCAAACTGGAGAGATTTTAACGTCTAATTCATTTCTGCTGCTGATGGTTAGGTGGTATCCAGGCGGTCAAGGATCCCAGCGGTTCGCTCTCTTTCAGCAATGCCAGCTGGATGCTGCTGAGCCCTTGGAGCCGATGGGACAAATGACATCTGAGCCAAGCGGTTGGAGAGCAGCGTTTCTGGCACAACTGGCCTAATATGTGACAAAAGCGTCATGTTTCAGAACATCTGCTGGATTAGGAACATCTTTGAAAGAAGTAGCCAAGGACAAAGCCCATTGTGACCAAAGACTTTGGCACTGTTTTTGTGCAGAAAAAGTAAAAGGAGGGGGGAAAATGTGTGAAATGAAGGAGAAGGGAAAATGAGGTGAATGTGTGACTCAAATGAAATCACAGTGGATACAAAGTGAACGTACTCCATCATGACAGGTCTTCTGATAAATCACAAATCCCTTTGAAGTTTAATCCGGGTCTTCAAGACTGGATCCAACACCGGCTTTAGTTGCACCTCACTGTCCCTACTTGGAATGCAAAAATCGTACATCTTTCTGTCTTTGAATAAAATAAAAACATGATTTTTCTAAAATAGATCTAAGCCACAGAAGTCCAAATAAACTTTACATCAGCGTTATCGTCAAAACAATCAAAGCTAAGGTATTTCTATGGGATCCAGGGCAGAGGGGGTGGTTGGTGATTCATCATAGTTTTAAGAGCATGTAGGTAGAATGTCTTACAATTAAATTAGAAATGCAAGAGCCTGAAATTTTCAATATTATCACATAGAACACTTTTCATATAATACGGATGATACTTAACAATGTACTTTTGTAGGTACATCAGCAAAGTATGAAGTGAGGCGTCAAAATGATTTGGCTGCACTGTCGACTTTTGATGCACCAAGTTGAAAACAAGTGTCCAAAAAAGGTAACAAGGTATCAGTAGATTTACATGGTAATAAAATAGAAAGTAGTTTTGTGTCCAATTTGAACACAGTTGGCTTTGATATTGTTGTCAACACTCAAAAATAAATGTTCACATCTGTAAAGCAGAGACTAGCAAAAAGAAAAAAAAAACAACAAAAAAATGACATCACAAAGACAGGGAGGCAGACACGTTTACATTTCCTAACCCCACGAAGATACTGAGGAAGAACTTAAAAGGAGAAACACATATGTGTAAACTGTTATCTTGTTCTATCAACTGGGATTCATTATCACACTCTGATAACTGAAATAAACACCGATATCGAGTCAGCTGAAAAAAATTCAGCAACAACACAGAGTTTAATTACAGGCACCAATTGGTTTCTCTTATATATATTTTTTAAAAACTTCCAAAAACAGCACTGCTGATGACCAAATTCTATTAAATCATTACACTGTTAATACTTGCTCACTCTTTTGTGTTTTTGCCTTTATTTTGTCAAATCTGTTTAGCTCTGTTTCTAGCTAGGCATTAGCTTTTGGTTCAGTGATTTGTGTCCTAGTAATTCCCAGCAATTGTATAAAACTGTCAATTTTTTTGGTTGAAAAAATTGTTTTTCTTTTTCTAAACTCTCTGCTCTTGCGCTCCGTTAGCTTTATATAGTGATCAAATTCATGCGTAATTGAATATGATGGAGGAGGTCAGTTTCTGTTAAAGGCACAAACGTTAACTGCAACAACAGAAAGACATATGTCATTCCATGACTGAAAGACAAATGTAAGCTGAGTCCTGCTCTACTTGACATTTTCTTCTCTTAAACAACCATGCAGTGAAATTTTCTCAAGTCAGTTGGAGGAAAATACAAACACAATTTCACACTAACAAGGCTCAGATCTTATGGAAAGTCCTAGAGTTTCACAGTTCTTGGAAGAGCAGAGTAATCATTCCTGGAGATCAGGAGTGGTACAAAAGAATCTGTATCCTCACAGATAAGCCTCAGGTCCACTCCCATCATACTCTGACCCTAACCCTTACAAAGTTTCACAAATGCCAGCAGAATTCAGTAGCCTGTTTTCTGAAACATCTGAACTTTTGCATCAGAAAATGGTACATACAAGTGGAAAAAATGTGCCCAAATGCAACACTTCGAAAACATTCTTTGATAAGTTTCCTGTTAAGCTCAACATGTCTGGAAAACTTTTTGTGATGGGATACATCACGTCCTCATAATAATGTTTTTACAGTTTCATTGTGGTGCAATTAAACTACCACAAGTAAAACCCGATCACTTTATGGCTCACCAGAATACAGTCAACTATTCTAGTAACACTTGCTGGAAGGAATGTGTGGAGGCATGCCTGTGTGTATCAGAATATAAAATGCTGATCCAAAATGGAGCAGAAATTACAACATCTGTCTCAGTGCTGCCAGATCTTTAGTGTTATGTATCATAGTTTTTGTCCCAAGTGGACATTCTCCACTGTGGGGAATAAATGATATGTACACAACATAGACTGCTTGTAGATCTTTGGGTATAAAGATGCTTTGCTGGGTCTCCAAATTACAACATTTTATATTCTCTGCGATCAACTTATTGCCAAAGAAAGAAAGAAAAAAAGCACAGCATTCAAACTTGATTTAGTAACCAAAATAAAAAAAATCAAAAATTGTTACCTTGTTATCTTTTCAAAATATTTTCCCCCCTCAAAACTACATTTTGATATGTTACTGAAATGACACAAATGTATGTCCAACTCCATTTTTTAAAATGGTGTCTACCTGACCCCCCTGACTCTGCAGTCAAATTGTAATACCTCTTGTGCACCAGCAGGTGGCCATTATGCCAGCATTATCTGCAGCAAAATTTTAAAAAAAAAGATCCTAAATATGGCTAAAGTAGAGTTAAACTTGTACTTCAACCAAAACTACTGGCATTAGCAAAGAGTTTGAGTCTGAATGTTTACACCTCAAAATAGGTTTTCCACAAATTTAAGTTTTTCTATTAAAAATCAAAATTTACTAGCAATAAAAACATGCACCTGCAGCAAGTTATATCTTTTTGCACTTTGCATTGCTCTCACAAAAAAAAAAACAACTTTGTGATTACTATCATATAAACTCAGGACACAAATCAATATACACACACACTCACTCACAGAAACTCACAAAACTAAATGAGTCTTGCTGTTGTGGTCTTTGGTAAGAGAACAATAAGAGGGCAGGATTTCTCAAAAAGCAATCTGAAACTTATTAAGTTGTACAGTTATCTATCTGATTGGGTTTGACATCACAAAACAAAGTAGTGCAGTTTAAATCACAGAGAGATGATAGCATTCGGTCCTTCCTCTAAAAGAGGTTAAGAAATTTAATGAGGACCACACACCGCTCTGTTAGGTCAAAGAAAGAGCATCCCAACGTGACTATCAGAGAGTCCTGCCTTCTTTCTTGTGAGAACTACTGATACAGCTGCTAATCAACACCTGAGGTGTGCAGAACCACATCTAAGGCTCTCACTCTGGAACCAGGGAGCCAGCATTTGACTGTCCAGCGGGCTGGTATGCAGACCCACATCAGAACAGGCAAAAACACAAACAGACACCATCTTTAAAGTGGACAGCTGCAATCACTGCACTGTGTTTGTTTTTGTGCGGACGGCCTGGTTCCAATGGGCGGATTTTCAAAGCCGTCTCCAATCCATTTGATATGCTGAACCCAAGAACCTGGAGTCCAGACAAAGAGCTCTTTCACACATGCAACTCCTGATTACAGCTCCATGTGATCTCAGGAATCCTTACATCACAACACTTTCTCTGACTGCCACCTCTCTGCTTCCTTTGCTCTCAAATAATCATGCATGAGAAACCTGGTAGTTCCAGTGACATGCATGCACTCAAAACCTGCTGTCAGGATTATGCAACAGACTTATTTTAGATAGGTTTACCAGTTTAAAACAACTCCCAAGACTTCTAAGGTGACTACAGGAGGCCAAATAAGAGCAAAAGAAAACTGTATGGCTTTTATAATGTAGAGTGACAGGCTTTGTGTTTCCAAAAAAGAAAAAATACTTTGGAATTTAGGGTGGACTGTAAAGCATCAATTTGTCAAATTTCCAAACCACATGTTATCTGGTCCTTGTTACTATGACACTGGATACTCTGGTAGTCCACAAGCAAAGTAGCAAACATTTACCAAGGTAAAGCAATACCATCATCAAAACTATTAAAGTCTGGTCTGTACTACATTATTAAACAATTTTATAATAAACTAGTTTATCTATCTAATGTTTCTGTTGGAAACCAGCACTTTAATGTAGATGTTTAGGTCTATACTAAAAAACATATTTTCCACAATCTGCACATAACTACAAAAGCTAAAAAGAAAAACTTTATATTGAAGGTGTATAAAAATTTTCTACATTCAAACAGAATTATAAAATTACAGTCAATTTTAAAGGTTTAGGCTTTAAAGAACCTTAAAAATGCACTAAAAGGTGCAAATTGATTTATAATATAATTTATGGCAACTTTAAGAATGAAATAATTTCATTCAAATTACAAGCTTCAGACATTCCGCAAGCTGTAGTTTAGTTCGCTGTCACTATGTTAAAATAAATCCAACATCTTTATTTTACATATGCATTTTACTTATACAAGTATTATTAGCTCTGAAATCATCCATTTCCAAAATAATTCAGATCAAAACCATTCAGAAGAATTGGATTCTTCTTCAGTGTAAATCTTTTATCCATAAACATTCAACTCTATAGCATACACGCCCAAGTCTGCTAAAAATAAAGGCATGCCTTTATATTTAACAGCAGATTGTAACTACAGCATTCAGTATGCACGCTGCAACATGCTTTAAACTTTCTACCCTTACTCTATCATACATTATATAGAGTGTAGGGAATTTTTACAAGGTATTTTAATGGCCTGGGTGGGGAAATTCTGCCCAGAGACCTCATAAAATATGTGATTGTTTAATTTTCTTCTCAACAGGAATATTCCAGCGAGGAATTTTCAGACAGAAAATCTACAATCAAGTCAGTGTTACGTCATTGTGCTTTAAACACAATGAGGATTATCTTTGCTTATTTAGGATATTCAATAAGATAAAATATTTAAAACATGTTAGTGGTCTCTTAGGGTTTGAAAGTTCTCCACCAGCTGCATGAAAAAAAATGCATGTAAAGGTTGCGACACAGTCAGCAGATTTAAAACTCAAAACTGGCTTTGAAATGTGAAAAATAAATATGATGTACACAAGGAGAGCCATATTATTACCTATTGTCTGTTTTATAAACAATTTGCAAGTGTGCATTATCTAACCCTTTAGGAAAAAGGGCAGTTAGAAAAGTTGACTATATTAGCTTTACTTCTTCTGGGAACTGACTGAACAAAATCTAGCTTAAACATTTTTCCAGAACCAAATTTGTGACTTCAGACACTGACACTGAACTAAACGACCCTGCCTGCCCTTCCAGTCTCTAATTCATTCCGAAGGTATTCTATCAGGTTTAGATGTTTAGATCACAACTCAGTACTGAAAGCAAAGTTGTGCATTGTGCACCGATTCACAGCCATGTTTGAGCTGAAGGGGTTGTCTCCACACTGTTCCTACAAAGATGGGAGCATTAAACTTTCTAAATGCCAATGCTGCCGGAGACGAAACCAACTCCTGACAAACAGACCTACACTGCAATCCATTCTGCACCAAACAGTTGACAAGATGCAGCGAGGCAAGAGTCTGTCTGCTGGCAACTGTGAAGCCCAGAGCTATCCACTGGATTGTCAGACAGAGAAGCATTATTCATCTCTCCAGAAAACGCATCAGTACTGCTCAAATGTCCAGTGGTGACATGCTTCACGCTGCTTCTTTCCACACTTGTAATGTAAGGCTTGGATGCAGCTGCTCGGTCATGGAGACCAGTTGCATTAAACTGTCTGTGCACTGATCTTTAGCTAATCTGAAGGCTACATAAAGCTTGGTGGTCTGTAGCTATTGATTCATCAGGAAGTTGATGACCTCTGTGCACAAAGCAAACATCTGCTGACCATGCTCTGTGATTTTACATGGCTTACCACTTCCACAGTCGCTTCTCTTTTTTTTTTTTTGTTTAAAAACAACTAAAAATTGATTTTAGTAGTGAGTACGTTTTATGACTGGACTAATTGCACAGATGGCCTCTTATCATGGCAACAAGCTGAAATTTGCTGAAAAAAAACAAATGTTTGGTAAAAGCAGTCCACACGCTGCTGTGTTGGACTTTATACATCTGTGATCACGGAAGTGATTGGAATGTCTGATTTTAATGATTTTAGAAGTGAGTGAATACCTCTGGCAATACAGCGTTTGTTGATTTTGCCTTTAATAAGTATCAATATCTTGATTTCACTGTTTGCAGCTCTGGCTCTTACCCATTAGGTATTATGCAGTGAATCAGTATGTGCAGCTCTGACTATACAGTTATGTAAGCTGTGTTGGCTAACTGTACCGGAGCTACTTCATTCCAAGCATTTGAGGTCTGCAGCCAAAAAGTATTTTACAGAAGCACAACAGGTTCAAATAATAACAGCTGGACATGGCAGTTCAGACTGAAGCAAGGCAGCAGCTAAAGTTTGCACATTCACCACATCAATTCACATTTTCACCTGCCACTTCCAGACCAAGCAGCTGCAGCTGCGCCGCACAAGGGGCTGCTGAAAACTGGCAGACAGAGGCAGAAATGAGCGCAAATGTATCAGGAAATGCCACATCATCATCATCATCATCTTTCCAGAGTATGTTCAAAAGGCTGAACTTCACTGACTGTATGTTTTTGAAATCAAAAAAGAAAATATAAAAACAAAGTTCTATTAATTCCTTTACAGAGAATGAATAATTAAATATCACCATTAAAAGTATTAAAAGACATTAAAACATTTAATAACAAAAATAATACTGAGTAAAAACTAACTGCTTAAAGGCAAAGCAGCTATTCATACCGAAGGAAAACTGTAGTGATTTACAGAAAATCAAAGGCAAACATTAAAATAATAAAAACCTTTAAGCTTTACTTAAAACTTATGAATTTATGAAGCACTTAAAAGCATTGCATAGAAATAGCTACTGTTCAAATACTAATTTAATTATTATTCACATACTTTCATCAATCCGGGTCAGGGGGGGTGTCCTGCCCCAAGTGGAGGAGTTGAAGTATCTCGGGATCTTGTTCACGAATGAGGGAAGAAGGGAGTGGGAGATCGACAGGCGGATTGGCACAGCGTCTGCTGTCAAGCGGGTGCTGTACTGGTCCATAGTGGTGAAGAGAGAGCTGACTCAAACAGCGAAGCTCTCGATTTACCGGTCGATCTACTGTCCCACCCTCATCTATGGTCATGAGCTTTGGGTCATGACCGAAAGAACGAGATCGGGGATACAAGCGGCTGAAATGGGTTTTCTCCGTAGGGTGTCTGGGCTCTCCCTTAGAGATAGGGTGAGAAGCTCAGTCATCTGGGAGGGACTCAGAGTAGAGCCGCTGCTCCTTCACATCGAGAGGAGCCAGTTGAGGTGGCTCGAGCATCTGGTCAAGATGCCTCCTGGACGCCTCCCTGGTGAGGTGTTCCGGGCACGTCCCACCGGGAGGAGGCCCCGGGGAAGACCCAGGACACGCTGGAGGGACTATGTCTCTCGGCTGGCCTGGGAACGCCTTGGGATTCCCCCGGAAGAGCTGGGAGAAGTGGCCGGGGAGAGGGAAGTCTGGGCCCCCCTTCTGAAGCTGCTACCCCTGCGACCCGGCCCCGGATAAGCAGAAGAAGATAGATAGATAGGTAGGTGGGTGGACGGATGGATGGACTTTCATCAATCACTAATAAACAGCCATTAAACTGTCGATAAGGACAAAGGCTGATTCTCGATCCCGGTTAGGCAAGGAACAACAACTTTGGGTTTATTTCATTGCAAAGAAATGTCAATGTTTTTCAGTACATTGACTTATATTCCGTCCTATAGTTCTTGTTATTTTTCAAATGTGAATAAGATGACTGAAATACTCTTGTATCACAACTTGCCATGCACACCGAATCACAAAAAAGTTTTAAACTGTTGGAATAGAATGGAGTGTCAATAGGTTGCATATGTTTATTTCAGTGTCTAATACATTCAAATACATTTAGCTTTGTGTCATGTCATATTAAGTATTGAAACAAAACATACTTACTATAGTTTCAATTAAACTTGCTTGGCAAAGCCAGAAGTTACAGAAACACTAGAGCAGGGGTGTCAAACTCGATTTCACCAAGGGAAACTTCAGCATATTGGCCACCCTCAATGGGCCACATTGACGGTATAAATCAGGAATGAACAAGTGCAGTCCTCCAGACTGCAACTTTTAGATACATCCCTGCTAAAACATACCCCAGACAAAAAGTTGACTTCCCTCATTAGCAGCAACTCAGTTCTGTAGAGGCCTATGAATGAGTCAATGATCCAGGTGTGTTAGAGAAAGAACGCATCTAAAGTTGCAGAGTGATAGGTCTGGAAAACTAGACTTGGGCAACCCTAGCATAAATGTATGAAAATACAATGTTAAAAATAAATTAAACAACACCTCATATTGTTAAATAACAGATTTTATGCATTCAAGTTTTAAATATTACATTTGAGTTTGCATGGATGTAAAATTACTGCTCAGTTTAAAAATTACAATATTTTTAAACTGAGCAGTGTAAAAATATGCTCAGTATTTTTAAACTGCTCAGCTAAACTTCGCTCTTTAGCTCGTTAGCTTGTCGATGTTTCAGTTTTATTCGCTGGGAAAATTAATCTTTGTCTGCTTTAAAGATAAACAGACAAAGAATAAAAACAAGTTTTGATATTAACTCTCAACTTCATTCACAAAACTTTTTCATTATTTATTACACAACGAACATGTATTTCACATAAGAACAAAACAATGAGGTGATGCTGCCTGTCCTTGAACACAACGCTGATCCCTCTTCACCCTGTCACCAACTCACACACATCCTCATTGTAATAAACACAAAACAAAACACAAGCAAAATCAATAAACTATATGCATATTCCAGTATACTGAGTTTTGGTTTTACATTCATTCTATTTAAATTTAGTTTGTTTGTGCTCACCAATGTTTTCTGGCCGGATGTCTGGCACCGTTTTCCCCTGGTCAGTTCGTCGATGTCCGGTTTTAGTTCTATTCTGTGGCAATCCGCAAAACAGCTGTAGGCTTTCGTCAGTAATGCCCGATCTGTGCTTGGTCTTGTTTAAATTCATTATTGAAAACATCTGTTCGCTCAGATAGGTGCTTCCAAACGTGGACAAAAAACACGAGCAGCATGGAGTCGCAGCTGTGGCATCAAATCAGGGGGCAGTAGACGGTAAAAGTCCTCGATTGAAACATCACGGAACTTCGCTCTTTAGCTTGTTAGCTTGTCGATGTTTCAGTTTTATTCGCTGGAAAAATTAATAATCAGCTTGAGGTGACTCTGCTGCACTCTAGTGGCGAGAAGCCGTAATGTTGGCTGGTAACAATCGGAAGGCATTATGGGAGATGTAGTTTGTAGTCAATTCGTGCTCAAAACCTATTTTAAGTCAATCAATGGGGCTGTAAAACGGTGGTGGGGGAGAGGGCCACATAAAATGACGTAGCGGGCCACATGTGGCCCGCGGGCCTTGAGTTTGACACATGTGCACTAGAGCAGTGGTTCTCAAACTTTTTTCAGTGATGTACCCCCTTAAAAATATATTTTTAGTCAAGTACCCCCTGACACGGGCAAAACATTTTTGGAATAAAAAAGAGGTACAGTGCTGTAAATACCCTGTAAATACTGAATATAAAATTCAGTGCATGAACACACATTTATATTTTATTGAACTTTTTACAAAATAATTTTTCCCAAGACTTATTATGAGGAGCCTACTGATTTTTTAAAGATATATTGAAAAGCTTCACGTACCCCCTGCAGTACCTCCACGTACCCCCAGGGGTACGCGTACCCTCATTTGAGAACCACTGCACTAGAGGATATGGCTTTAAACAGATCTGCTTTACATATAAATAATGGAAGAAAACATCCATTCCTCCCTTTTAGATGTACATTCGCATGTCATTAGCAGCTCGCCTGTGTTGCCATCTCTGGGCCTGAAGCTGAGACGTGAAAAGTAATAGCAGGGCCATCTGGTTTGTAAAGGACTAAGACAATTTCTCATGTTTAAAGACCTCAAAAATTCCCAGGGAAAACTACCATGGCCAAACTGACATGAACACAGTCATAGCTGACTGGAGCCAACGCCATGATTCAGGGGGTGAGGTATGCATTGCTGTAAAATTGCACCGATCAGAAAATCCGCAGAGGAAACTTAAAAGCCGTAGCATAAATTGCAACAAGCAGGTATTATTTTGCTGTTTCCTTTGGCAAGAAAGGATCATAGTTTAAACAAGCCTTGTAACTTTGTCACTCATCCAATCTCAGTTCCGTTGAAAACTCGAGTTCTTTTTTTGTGAAATAGAAGAACTCTAGGTAAAGAAGACATCTCTTATTAATCTTTTCCTTTCCACAGCATCTTTTTGCATGCCAGGAAAAGTCGTGCCTCCCGATCATTTGTGAGCAGTTATTTACTGCAGCGGAGCTTTAAAAAAAGAAGAAAAAAAACAGACCAAACGGGAATGCTTTACAACTACGTTAATGCTTTTTGACATCACACACTTCTTTCACCTTCAGGACCTACATGTGTGCTACTCTGATGGAAAAAAGCTGTCAGACAGGAACTTTTGTAGGAATAAAATAGAAATAAAATAACATTATGTCAAAACATTTAATGAAATGTGCATTAGAAATCATCCCCAAAGGAACAATTTGAAGGTGTGTTCAGCGCCGTGATATATGGTTCCAGACAAAGGCACTTGGGACAGAGGTTGCCTGTGTGTGTATGTCAGCGTGTTTGCAGGAGTTTTGCTCTTCAGAGTGGCGTTCTGGGTGAGGAGGAGTGACAGTGAGGGAGGAGGAGTTGTGTAGGCAGGTGGTCTCATGTCTCTAGGGCTGCTACAGACGCTGTGGCTACAGTACCCGATAAAACACAGCAAACATTAAAAGACTTTCAAGCTCTACTTTCTGCCAATAGTAAATAGAAGATGACTGTAAAGGTAGTTTGCAGAAACAGGAAAGAATATGTCTTGGACAGGTGAAGGAACAATAGCTGGTTTGTGTTTTGTGATTATTGCAGAATCAGATGGAACCATTTGATAATGTCCACTGCAAAGTGCTGTCTCAAAAATACTGCACAGATATGTAAACACAGTGTGTGGACTGCAATATGTACTCCATTTCTAAAAGATGCTTGGCAGATATTGTAACAAATACAGCTTATTTGCTGTAGAGTGTTCTGTGTTTAATTTGTTCACAGTTGAAGCGGATAAACCAGATCTCTATTGTGTGACAGACCGGCAGAACACATAAAGTTTTACTGGCACCTCTGTTTTATTTCAGCTCTCGTCCTTTGGTTTAAGCCAGCTGAGAGCTTGCCCAGCCAGCCAGCGTGAGACATCTGGGATGCGTAGCTCTTGTGAGAAAATGAGAGAAGGGGCAGCTGGAACCCATTAGAGACCAGGAAATCAACAGATCTGCTCTATTTGGATGATGTCTGACCTGTCCTGTGCTCCACGCTAATCTGTACAGCGAAGAGCAGGTAATGAGGGGGGAAAGTAACTTTTTTTCATAAGTTTGCACACCCTTAACTAATACTTTACGGAAGCATGTTAATTTTATCATTCAATCTTCTTGGTCCCACATTGTGACTTGACAATGTTTGAAACTATCACAGTGTAGTTGTCTTGCAAGCTGATAGCTTCATCCCACCATGTTAATGTGTGGAGAAGACGCTCACACCCAAACTACCAACCATTCTACGTATGATTATGAGGCTCTGGTGTAACGATTTTTGTGCAGTTAGTTTGATTAGAAATGTTCCACATAAATTCAGTCTGTATTTACCTTGGAAAAGCTTTCCAAATCCATCAGATTTTGTCCATGGGTGATCTTATATATTTTCTGCTTCAAACTTTTCCGCTTCATGCCTGACCTGTCTGCTGAGGTGCTTGGTTTTCTGGATGCTGCTTGTTGATTAACGCTCTCCGACAAAATGAGGCCTTCATTTAACATCCTCAGTGATGGACTCACTTTACTACATAGGAGACTTCTGAAGGCAACTAGATGCAAAATTAAACATTTTATTAAATTCCAATAAAACATAGCAAAATGTGTGGATGTAATTTGACAAAATGCCAAAAAAGCTAGAAGGGATATGAACTCTCTTGCAAATCCCTGTTCATTTAGAAACATTCGGTCTCATTTGTCTTAGACATATATACAAAGAGAAGGATTAATTGAATTTTTCAGCATAAATAAAGGTTTTATTCATAAATGCAAAGGCAACATTATTAAAACACCAGAGGTAGTTATATTAAAGGCATGGTTTTCTTTCTTTTTTGGGGGGTGTGGAGGGGAAGAGAATAAAAGTGTGTTAATTCGGCGATCAGCTGAAGGATACTAGACTGTGAAAATTAAACACTGGGATTCAGCCAGTCAATTAGTCTAATCCCAGCAGCTTTCCTCCCAAGCTTCACCCAAACAGACTCAACATCTGTGGACAGGTTAAACCAGGTGTGGCCTGTCTGAGGCCTGGGAAGCCCTGGGTTAGCTGTGGAGCCTAATGCAAGGGGACAGATGTGTGTAGTGCAGGACGCTAACACTAACATGGCCTGACACCTGGAGCCTCAAGTGATGATGGTGGTATTTGGACATGTCTGTGCCCTTGTAGCCCTTTTTGAGTGACCTTTTCAGATGGAAAATTAAATTAGTGAGAAAAAAGTTGGCAAGCTTTTATTTAGGTTTGGAGAAACATCTTCCCCTTGGCTAAAATTGGTCATTGTTACAACATATGTCTGAACATAAAAGTTAACATAATCATATTGATTCTGAATAAACTTTCTGAGCATATCTGACTGTATGCTCAGATATGCTCAGATATGATGTCTTTTTTTATATTCAAAATATAAAAAAGACATCAGCAACCCTTATAATAATATTTTGAGGAAATAAAGGCAGTAAGAAATGTGTTTAATGATTTTCAGTGTTTTTGCAAGAACAATGTCATCATTGCTTCCAAAAATCAGGATCCACCCAGGAATGATGATTCAAAAACTTGTGATCTTTATGCACACTAGAAACGACAACCTCTCCCTAACTGATACAGATTTCTACTATTTACTAAACATTTTTTACACTTAATTTCAAACACAATATTTCACAAATCAAATTTTTCAAAGTGCACCCTCCTAGGGTGTATGAAAGATGACATAGCAATCCCAGACAAACATGACTGTGCTAAACTCTGTGATCTTTCAATCCCTGCTCTGAATTTACAGCTAGTTTAGTGTTTCTCATTTCATCCCTCATACTGTACTGCGTTTCATGTCTCGCCAACACTCAGAAATTCTTTTACTCACATAATGCTCCCATATGCTCGGCAGATTCCTCAAATAAATGGAAATATCGGCACAATTAAAGCCGTAGCGTAACCTGTGAAATTTGGTAAACAGACTATGCGGTTTGTCTGTTAACAGAGTATTGTTTCATGCCTGATAATTTGTTTTGTGATTAAAGTCTACTGCAGTTTTAACAAGGGAGACATGGGAGCGGTTCACCACCCAAGGTGGAATTACATCAGGGGCGGCTGAATAATGACACTGAGTTGGTGCTTCCAATTTAACACCAGAGCATAGGCTTTTTCAGTGATTTTTTTTGTTGTTGTTTTGTCATTGTAATTCTTGTAAGTAGCAGCACCTTGACGTACATCTTCTTGTAGTATTTACAGTGCCTATTTGTGTTCACAGCAATAAGAACACAGTTAAAGCCTGTATTAATCACTTGTGACCATGACTGAGCTGTGGCTGGGAATTTGTACATTAAGTTTTTTTTCTGAAGTAGCTTTGTGTACAATACTATCGCAACAGCATAAAGTGAGCCTTTAAAAAATGTTGGAATGACTGAAACAAAACATCAAACTTTGTTTAGATGTAAAGGGGAAAAGAGACAAACACCTAAACTCACATGTATTTCATAATTCTGCTAAACATTAATTTTTCATTTTACAAAAATGTGTTATTGGTATTTGTTTTGATCTGTGTACTTAACATACAGATTCATCTCCAATGGTTACATAGTTCTAAGTTTTGCCAGGAAAAGCTCCTGAGAACTGAACTGCTGCCATGGGAAACACCCAAGCAGATGTTTAAAACCGAAACCATTTTCAACAAATATGTTCTCTGTTGAAAAATGGGGGGAACAACCCTAGCATAACAGCAAATTATGGAACTTATTCATTGAACTTTCCAGAAAGATTTCACGTTCCCTCATTTGCATAGATGCACATCCTCTGAGGAAGTCAACTTTGCTCCATCCGGTCACTTTGAGCCAATCTGTTTCCTGCAGCTTCGCAGTCACTGCAGGGAGCCCAGGAATCCTGGAATGCAGGAATTCCAAATGGGTTTCTTTTGCTTCCAGTGTTTTCCTATTCACTCTGCTCTTGTCTTTGTGTGTCATAGGTCAGAGGACTCTTTTTGACGGCATCCAATTCATCGTTGCTGAAATATCATGTTAAGATGTGTCCTGTGGAGCTGTTGTTAGTCTCAATGTCACACAGCACAGTGACTCACAAACATCCTATGACATGCTCAGGGTTTTTTTTGTTTTTGTTTGTTTGTTTGTTTGTTTGTTTGTTTTTTAATTGTGCATATCTAAAACCATTTTCCATGAATGCAAATTGACAAGCAAATAGAGCTGACCTTTAAGACATGAGAAACTCCCAGCCTGCCTGCTGGACCACCAAGTTTCCAAAGTCAGTTTGACTTCTGACCTAATTGTTTTGTGTGAGTTTAGCCTTTCTTTGTTTCACACCTGCAGGTTTCAATACATGTCTAAAATTTGTATTTTATTGTTTTGTTTGAGTTACTTGTTTTTTATTTTTTTGTTTTTGTTTTGTTTTGTTTTCTGCTTTGGGTTTTAAATATACCAGCATCTATAACAAAAAAGGCAACAATTAAAAGGGCCTTTGGTTTCCATACTGCTTTGAAGGAGTATTAACTTCCTGGGCGTGCACAAATCCATGATTCAAAATATAAAAATGCACTTTCTGCACTCTAGCAAGACTTCTCAATTTGAGGAAATATCTAAGTGCGGAAGCACCGTAAGTATGAACACATTCCAATGTTTTGTCAAGGTCTCTTGGTGTCATAAACCAACACAGTTGCTCCCTTCAAACATTCAGCTTCCCGTGTGGTGCAGAGCAGCCCGGATGAGGATCAAGGTCTCCAAATTCAAGACCACAGTATGGTCTTTAGCTAGAAAAAGGCTAGCATGACTTGTCTGGGTCAGGAAAGAGGTCATGTCCCGTGTAGAAGTGTTTAAATGTCTTGGGGTCTTGTTTATGAATGAGGGGAAAAATGGAGTGGGAGATTGACAAGCGGATTGGTGTTGCGTCTGCAGTGGAGCAGGCACTGTATGGATCTATTGTGGTCAAAAGAGAGCTGATAGTCTGGGCAATTGGTGTAAAATGTCTTTGGTAACCAGCTTTGGGGAATGACTCAAAGAACAAGATCGCGAATATACGTGGCCAAAATTTGTTTTCTGCTCAAAGTGTTTGGGTTCTCCTTTAGAGATTGGGTGAGAAGCTTAGCCATCCAGGAGGGACTCAGAGTAACTCTAAATTGTGGATCTTGTTTAATGCTGGATAACATCAGTATAGTATTTTTGTTGAAAAAGTTTCCCAAACAATACAGTTTTAAATGAAGAGCAAAAGTAGATGGACTAAAATCACAGAAGGAAGGTAGTCACAGAGTCATCTCAAATTTTCCTTTAAGACCCCTTTACAGTTCTTCAGTAAAATTGAGCCATATCAAAATAGAATAGAATTAGAATAGAATTCAACTTTATTGTCATTGCACTGTCACAAGTACAAGCAACGAGAGGTAGTTTGCATCTATCCGGAAGTGCTCTACGAGATATAAATATTTATTTACGGATGTACAAGACTATGTATGTATGGACTATAAGGGGTTATAGCAAGAGATATAGATATTGTGTATAAATATAAATATGGGAGCTAAAGTCGAGATCCTAAAGTCTAGTTTCTGCCAGCAAATATTATAACTTTCTTCACTACAATTACCTGTGAATGACCTATTATAGATAAAACTGCAATAAGGGACACCTTGGATTATTTGAACGATTAAAAATGTTACCACAACTATGTGAAGAGGCTTCATCTATTCACAGCTATAAATTCATATTATGCTAGGCCCTATAGATTCCACACAGAATGATGAATTTCCATTGGTAGTATTGTTTGAAGCAAAGTTCAAATAAACTGAGATGTGCTCTGTTATGTTTTAGAGGAGAGGTGACATGACCTTAGTTTTGTTGGCAACCAGCGCCGCTCTCCAAGGAACTGCATTTTGGTTGAACTTCATTCTGTCCAGAGGTTAAAACACTAGGCCTGTGTGTGTTGAAACAATCCCTCATGGTACAGATGTCTTAACAGGGCGTGTATGTGACAAAGCCACCACCCATTGTCTAATCACAAAACCGTCACAGATGAAATTTACAGCACAGCTACAGCATTTAAATATGAGTTCATGTGGACTCGACATATCATGAAAATGATATGACAATGAAAAAAATTGTTATTTCTTGGATGTAAAACTTTGGCCTACCGTCCAAGAGGAGAGACATAAAGCGAAGGCTTCAGCATATATCAGAATGTTATCCTTCCGATCACATGTTTTGCTTCTACCAATTTCTGTGTGGCATTAAAAAAAAGAAAAATTGAAGACTTATGCAACCTTAATAGCTAGCAGAAGCAGGCACAACAGGCAATTAAATGAAATAAATATAATCTTTATTAAGCAACAGATTCATTATTTCATTAAATAGAGAAATGAACAACATAAAAGTCTGTGAGTCTGCGTAAACAACATTACATACTCAGGATATTGGTGTCATTGGTTAAAAGAGAAATGCATTATCAGAAATACTTAACAGAGTTTGATACTGGGCAATTATGGCCACTGAACAACTGCAGTTTGGTTTAATTTTGCTTTAGTTCAATTCACTTTGGGCATAGAGTTTTTTGACTTACTTGACTGAGAACTGCAGCAGATTACATTTCAATTTCTGAATAGATAAATAGCCATGGTTGAAGTCGGAGACAGTGGTTAACTTGTGGTCAAATTTTAGTCACATGCTTTTCTGTCTAATTTTTCTTCCCACATCATTTCTTAACCTCACTCAACATCTATGCCAAGGATTTCCAGGTAATTTACTTCACATCTCCGTGTTTAGTTCAGAACAACCTTGGTCAGACAACACACCACTATCACAACCAACACATGATTCCTATATTGTGAGTCTCTTGGCTCATCTGATGTACATGGAAGCCCAATGATAGAATCCCCTTCTTAATAGTAATGCATCTGCATGATCCTAAAAAGCTGTCAAGCACCATTTAGTCTGTATAAGGCCATAATTTGTTGTGGGCTGTGTGACTTCAGCTGTGCTTGCAACTCCTTGGACATTGTTACTCTGCTTATGCTGATCTAAGTACATCTGCTGACCAGGCTGTTATATAAACTTCACAAGAACATATTTGGAACAAAATTTTATGAAAGTCTCTCTGGTCTTGTTTTCAGATGTACAAAACTCCACCTTACACAGACCGCTGACCAAACACAATATGTTCTTATTTCTTTCAGTATGTTAGGAGAGATAAGCACCCATATGATGTTATAATGGAATAAGAACATTCTGAAAGCAACATATAAAATATTTTATCATGTGAATTTTTCCTCAGAAAAAAAAAACCTAACTTGTCATTACAGTAACAATATTAAGATCATAAAATGTTTAACTGATTTATTTTCTTCTTCGGTAGGCATCTTCATTAGGAAGAAAACGACACAATATTTCCAGGTACAAAGTGCTTCAGAGCGCCACATTCACAAAGAAAAAAGACAAAGCCCTTTTCTGTCACCATAGCATCAAATCAGATTAAATCAGATCAGAAAGACAGCAAAGATTTTTCTTCAATACTGAAGAAATTTTGAAAACATTTGTGAGCCAGTTGGCCAGCACCTTGTTAGGAAGAATGAACTAACATTTTTCAACTATTGTGAAAAGGCTGTGGAAGTAAATACTGACTATAAAGAAATGTGGTTTTACTTACTGATCTAAATGATACACACATTTATTGTTTTCAGATCCCAAAATTTTACATATTACATAATGAAGAAGTGAAGAGAATAAATTGATTATGGGTAAATAAATGTCAGTAGGAATTGGCAAAGGGACAAATTCACCAGCATCCAGGACCATTGATGCAGTTACAGGTGCACAACCTGCAATCATAATTACCCATTTTTCTATAAATTTTGACCAAATACCCTATAAGCAGAGCTTCACAAATAGCCATTGTACTCAGTTCAAAAATAAAGGGTTTAAGGACAAAAATACCGTATTCCACACATTGTTTTTAATGAACAAACTGCTTTACACCTTTTTAGTGTTGTCATATCTATAGAAGCGCAAGAGTCAAACATTGACTGTCAAAAATATTTTTCTTCTAGATTTCACTTTTAAAAAGTGTTTCTATTTTTCCAAACAGCTGAACAATTTTATGTTCTTTCATTACTCAGCCAAGCACATTGACATTCAGCAGGCTTTTTTCCCATAACAAACTTCACTCATATTTCCCCATAATGAGGTAAGGTCGTTAAAAATGTTCCTATTACTATAAATATGATTTACAAGATAGGCTGAATGTTTAAATGTGTAATTTATATAGTTTTTAACCCCAACATGGTAAACATCCTGATGAAAATGTGCAGGGTTTCTGAATCTGATTCTGGTCATACTGTGAATGTGTTATAAATACATGCTCACTTTGTTTACTGTTGACTCATTGACTCATAAAGTCATAGTTGCTTACAATACTGGACGCTGTTTTACAGCCCATTTTATGACAAAGCCCCTTCAGCACCAAAGTAAAAGAATAACTGAGGGTAGAAAATAGTTTTGGTGCCAGGTATTGTAACCACAAACAGATGTGTCAGGAATGGAAATCATTTCAACTTCACCAATCAGAAGTCATAGAGGCCAGTCCTCCCCTGACACCCTTGTTCTAATTGAAGATTGATGCTGAAATAAGATATAAATTCCTGGTTGACTATTTTTGTTGTGAGACTTTTGTCTTTGACTTGCCTTTGTCTTGCACCACATAATATTGCAGAGCGCAGGCAGTATTTGAGCATTAAAATGCCACACTTAACAGAGGAAATGATTTAACTTGTAAATGAGAAAAGCTCTAATGCAATTGCCATAATCACTGAGTTTAAGGAATTCAAAGAAATACTGTAAAGCAAAGTCTAACCAATCCCCTCAGACATAAGGCTGTGGGGGGCTGAGCCATTAGATTAGCACCAACAAACTTTGCCAAAACGAGGTACTTTGTTTTATTGTTGGTATGTCCTGCATTCAGAGGCAAGAACAACTTTTAGAAACACAGAAATGGTCATATAAAATAGCTTAATACAATTGAGTGCTTTCTGTTCAGACATTTCATGTTGTATCTAGTGGATTGAGTAAAAGAGAAAATAGAAACCTAATGGAAAGAAGATGGAGCTGGTTGGAAACTGCCGAGGAGCTGAAGGCAGCAACAAAATAAGTGCTCACTGGAGGCTGGTGTGCAGAGGTCTGGAGACCGTTTGCTTCTTTTAATAATGCTGGAATCAGCTCCGCAACAGTAAATACAGACAGAGCTGCAATCAATCAGCACTTCAGGGAGTACACCCGACCAAACTGCCTCCGAGGGTTGAGTGGAAATGATTGTCAGGCCAGATTCAGTGTGATCACATCCCCGTTGCATCTAGGTCACTACTTAAATGGGTGCCGCTGAGCTGTTTGACTGTATCCAAAAGGAAACATTGAGTAAGGCTACAGTGCACGAAGTTGTCAAACTAAAACATGGTGCAGATTATTGTAGAAAAAAATGCATCCAAAAGAAAATCAACATTTTTTACAGGGATTTTGGGAAAAGGGTCCCTGTACTGAGTACAGCTATGAGAAAGGGGTTTCTTGTTATTGTTGTCGTTCTGGGCCTTCCAACGATGCTGATATATGTTTTGTAAAAGCATTAAAATATCCCAAATTAATGTTTATGAGATTGTATTAATCTACTTTGACTCTGTTCTGCTAATATATAAGACAATTTAATTTAAGATTAATTTTTGTGTTGTGGCCTATTTCATATAATTTGTGTAATATTTGCATTTGTTTTCTATGCAGACATCTTGCTTATGTCTATCATTATGTGTTACGCATATGGCCATCAAGCAGGCAGTGAACTGAGCAAAAATGAACAGCCAGCGATGCCTTTCATTAAACATCAAAGCATGAGTATCATTACCCAAACTGAGCGCTTCACTGAGCCACTTGGTGCATTCCCTGCTTTATTAGATGAGTTTCAGCTAATTTAACTGTAACCAATTGTGTGTTATTGTTCACACTAATTACTGCTTAAGAGGAGCATGTCCCCCCCACCACTGAGCTCACTTCAAGATCCAAGAAGAGGGCGTCCAGAGGTCAGAGCTGACCAGGGTTGAAACAAATAAGGACAAAAAACCTTTGGCCCACTTTGTTGCACATAGTCAACTTATCAATCTCACCCATAAAAGATTACCCTACCAGTACAACTGGGCAAAGTACTGTTACTAGTACATCTCAAAAAATGAGAATTTTGTGCAATATTTCTTGCCAGTCGATTCATAAATCCAAATGGTCATTTTATAGAGATTAATTTACACTAAGTAAAATATTTAATGCTTAAAATTGCAAATTGTTTTTTGCAATTTTAATGATTGCGGCTTACAAAGTAAAGCCAAACTTCAGTGTGTCAGAAAATTTTAATTGACAATTTGGCATCTGAATGAGACATTTGAATAGCACAGTATCTATGCACTCAATACCTGGTTGGGCCTCCTCTTGCATGAATCACTGCATCAATGCACAGTGCCATGGAGGTCATGTCGTTTTGCTGGTGTGTAATGGAAGCCCAGATTTCTTTGATAGCTGCCTTGTTGGTTCTGGTGTCTCTCATCTTCCTCTTGAGAAGAGCTCATAGATTTTCTATGGGTTTCAGGTCAGGTGAGTTTCCTGGTCAATCAAGAAAAGAAACATCATGGTCACTGAACCAGCTCTTGGTTTCTTTGGCAGTGTGGGCAGGTGCCAAGTACTACTGGCAAATAAAATCAGCATTTATATATTGATACAGCAGAGTGAAGCATAAAGAGCTCCAAAATTCAACATTAAATGGCTGCATTGACTTTGAACTTCAGAAAACACAGTGAACCATCACCAGCAGATGACATGGCACCCCAAACTTCACACTGGACTTCAAGCAAAGTGGATCACAGGGATTGCAATGTTTCTACCTCATGTGTAGCATTCATCTGTGTGCAGTGGCTCTTCTGGAGTAGATTTTATTTGACAATCCTGTCAAAGTTTTCACTGTTGTTTTCAACAACCTTTTCCTTCTGCACATTTTCCTTCAACTCAATTTTCTGTTCATATGCTCTTCACATATGCTGTTCACGTGATTGTGTAGCTCACAGACTCAGAGCGAGAGACCGTTTAAACCTTGGCAGGTGTTTAGAGTTAATTAGCTGATTAGTGTGTAACGCCATGAGTTTTCAATAATGATTTTTTCACTGGATCCTAACATTCTGAGACACTGAATTTGGAGTTTTCATTATCTGTAAGCCATAATCTTCAAAATGACAAGAAACAAAGACTTGAAATATATCACTCTACGTGTGATGATTCCAAATAAAGATATAAATTTGACTTTCTGAGATAACCAACAAGAAATGTTGCACTTTTACACAATATTCTACCTGTTTGAGATGTATTAGTATTTATGTATTTTTCGGGAACAGGCGTAAATTATGTTCCTGGTGTGTCCCTGTGACCTCTGCATGCGCCTCAACTGTTGAGAGCAAAAGTATGCAGGGAATCCCACCATTAGCACAGCCAGGCATCTGCTGCTGAGTGCTCAGAGCAAGAGAAATCAGCAGTCAGGGGGTAAAGATGACAATTCACACCCTGAATGTTTGCTTAACCTGGGATTATTTATGAAAGTATTTCAAGCAGGAAGAGGGATACATGGGTTCACTGGTTTTCTGCTCTCCATCTCAGACGCAGGCTTGAGGAAACAAATAAAGATTTACCTAATGAGGTTGAAGACTTTAGTTTCCCCCCCTTAGAGGTGCTGCTTTGGCCTCCAGCACTTTCTCAGCGTCTGCATTTGACCCAAATCTTTCCTGTCTGGATCACAAGGAGAAGAAGAGGGCTTATCATTTCACAGATAATAATCTAATTTCACGGCGTCTGGCACCAAGTCAGAACACAGCAGAAGCACGGGCAGATCTAACAGCTAGCGGTCCAGTCACATGCCGCAGTGTGTGCTCATGTGTGATAAGAGTCTCTGCTCTTCTTAGGTAATGAGAAATTTAGCTCTTGCTGGAATGAAATTGTCGAAAGCAGTCAAAACCATAAAGTCCATCTGTGTGTGTTAACCCTCTATGGCATGACTTTTTATTTGTGTGGGGAAGAAATATTTTCCTGGATTCTTTGGGAGCTTGGTGGTCCCTAATTACATGTCAATCATAAAATCGGACTCTGACACCTCCTGGAACCAGATTTGGGTTTGTTGCCTCAGGGTAACATTGGTCTAGAACACCAAGATTGTCTACACTGATTATGAGAAATGAAATACAAATCAAACAAAAACTATATTCATAAAAAAACTTTTTTTTGGACAAAAATATGTCAAAAATCATGCCCCCCAAAAAATAAAATAAAGGAGCAATGTGAGATACAGTTATGTGGTTTGTTGCCTGAGGGCAACGCCATGCCATAGAGGGTTAATGTAAATCGATGGGTTGTAAAGGTATTCGGCAAACTCCCTACAGGGATCTAAGAATGAAAGTGGTGTAATAATTTTATTTCAATTATTCCATATAATGAATGAAAATATTCTTATTTAAATCCTGCTTCACATATTCCATAATCTGATATTAAAACAAACAGTGGGAAGATTAGAGACAACCTTGGGTTATTTTAATACTAATTTGACATTTTTTGATGGCAGTAAAGTCCTTTTTCTTTATTGATTTCTGCCTTAAATTATGCAGATCAAAAACAAAACTAAAATATGACACGCTCAGCATTTTGAATGTGTCACTCCCTGCACAGTTCTTTGCTTGGGCCCAGTTTCAAAATGGTGCTAAGAAAGAGTCAAGTTCTCCAGGCCAGAACCGCAGCTAACAGGGGTGGAAACACAAAGAACTGGTGCAAAGCAAGCCCAACACCAGTTTAGCACTGGGACCAGTAAGGTGGCAAAGGGACTTAGTGGTTTATTTGTCACTCTTGTTCATGACATATCCAGTACTTTCTGTTTGGGTTTAGATTGAGGACAACACATGTCCAGACTGCTTTAACCTGGAGTTGCACAAGCTATTAATAGAGATAAGTCTGATTACTCTTGAATGGTAGAGATTTGAAATTTTACCAAGAATATTTATTATGTTCTTTCTTAATAACTTACAGTCCAACTGCAAGTTATTAATGAAACTGTACATGTGAAAGGAAAGCTAAAACAATGTAACAGCTGGCAAATGTACCTTTGTATGTGGGTCAGTTCCTCAGTAAGGTTCAATCAGAAATACAAAAATAAAAATTTCCCACATTCAACAAGAAAATACACTAATTGGTTGACCATTCATTCATTTTCTGCACTTGCCAAGTATTAGGAAGATGGGGCGCATTCGTGATGCTAATTTAAATTAATAGAGTGCTGAAAAAGACTTATTAAATCTTATTTAAGCCACTCCTTTTATTTAAACTGCATGAATCTGTAAATGGTTTTCCTGGACAAAAAACTCATCTGGTCTCCTGTTGTCCACTGAAAATTGCGAATTGAAAGATAATGATTCTCCAGGGGGAAATAGTTTATACTTTTGTTTCTTTTTCATGTGCACCACTGTCTGGGTTTGTTAAGATGCTTTTACTCCTCAGGGAGCGCTACATTTTAAAACCTTTTGCTGGTTTCACTATACCTTTGAAGTATACCTTTATGCTGGCCAATTTGTAGGAAACACCGTGAATTACAAGTTTATTTGAAAACTTGACAACTCTGATTACATGTAAACCAATCGGAATGTGATTGTTGCTGTGTTCATATAAGTACAGATTGAATAATTATACTGTTTAACCTTCTGTTGTCACTCCAGAAGAATGTTGAAATGGCACAGTAAAATCTATACAAACTATTGTAATGGATAGTACACATACCAAACACACAGCAGCTGCTGCTGGTCCCTCCGCTCCTCTCACCCCATTGTACTGCACTTTATCAAAGCCTTGAAAAATCCAAAGCATGCATCTCTGTGCATATATGACTTTCAGCGGAGCCCACAAGTCTCAGTCTTGGGTTTCACACACAGCAGAGAGAGACTGTTGCCATAATATAGTTTGGAATGTAATTATACTTGATTGGTGGCTCAGTGTCAATAAATCAATATTGAACTGTTCGGATTAAGGGCTGCGAGCCGAGGCGTGTTAGCTAGAGGAGCTACAGGACAGACCCAGAGAGGTTTTTAGACTGACTCTCCCGTCTGACCTGGTAATCCTCCTCATGGCAGAGCATAAGCCAAACAAATCTCATTTTAATAAAGACAGGAATTCTCCTACACAATGAACACGTTGAACATTTTTTCAGCTGTCTGAAGGAATTAGAGTACATTGTTTTATTTCCTAGGGCATGGAAACCTGCTGCATTGATTTAAAGTAGACAGAATATTTTTATTGATAAATGATGAGGGAAGTTAAGATCTGTGATTTAGGCATTTGGATAAACATTCAGCAGAAAGTACTCCTTATGAGAGCTGGGTTGGTCACCTTTTGCCTTCAGAACTGCCCCTATCTTCTTGTAGCAGAGATACAAGAAGATGTCTGAAATAATTTGTCTGAAATTTTAATTCATATTGACTTTAAAACATCAAGGATTTCCAGCAGATTTATTAACTGCACATCCATGAAGTGAATCTCTCTTGAGTTGGACCAGATTTATAGAAACATCTCCCTGTTTTTTATTTCCTGTGTGTTTTAGATATTTATTCTTCAGCATACCTCATTTAATTGTTTAAACAATTTTCAGATTTTATTTGTATTATTTTTGGACCCACTGAAATAAAGCAGGATATAAAACTTTGTGGTGTGAGAGTAAAATATGTCTTTGTGAAACACAGTGGCCATACAGAAGGATGATTTGAGGTATTTTATAGAAAGCACTGAATTGAAGAACTTGTTTTTAAAGGTCTCTCAGTTATTTTGTGAATCATTTTATTCTTAATAGCATGCCTTGCATTTTCTGCACATTTAAACGATTTCTAACTGACATTATCAATGTTGAGTAACATTTAACAAGATTAAATGTTTACTAGCATGATTTAAAAAAAAGATCAATTAGCACCCGTTAAGAGTCCATGCGTCTGTCAAGGTTGGCTGAAAAGAAGTATATCATGAATGTCCATTTGTTATAAAAGAAAGACAAATAACTCAAAAGACAGAGGAAAACATGATAACCTCAGTGACTAAGAGAATGTCAGCAGGAAGGCAAAGTCATTTGAAACACAGAGAAAACAGACTGTGGTCTAAAACTCTATAAAAATGGCAAACAAAGTCATATTTCATGACACATAGCATAAAAACAAACAAGAATTATCAAAAAGGTTTGCTGTGTTCAAGATTTAGAAATAAGCTGCATGTTTGTGGGCTAGTTAAATTATAGAAATTTCTGCCGGATGATTCTGTATAACAAGGTAATTTGCTGTGACACAACTGGCAATCTCTATCGGGAAATAGTTGCTTCTATCTATGATCATGCACTGATTCATGCACTGACGTCTGTAACATCAGTTTCCCATTTTCACTGGACTGATTATAAAATTTGAATCTCAGATTTATTGGTTGTAAATAAACACAACATTCTGCTGTGCTTGGTGCTTATTAATTTGAAAATGTTGGCATTTTTATTTATGCAGAAAATACATATAGTAGCTGGCAAATTATTTTGAATATTATGCTATCAAAAGGTGATTTAAGTTCAACTCATGAGCATTTTCAGTCATTTTTCTTAGGGATTTTGGTGGCTTTCTTTGGTAGTTCAACTCTTCCTTTCTTACTTTTGCATTTGGTTAGAAGACGGACCAAAAAAAACACCTTTCTGTACTTTTCTGATAATAATTTTGTCAGAGTAGGGAGTAGTTTATTTTGGTATTATGTTTGCGTCATTAGTTGACATATCCACTAAAATGCTACAATAATACAATGTGTTGGCTAAAAATGTTGGGATACACAGAACTTTGTAAACCAGAATGCTATTTTTTGCATCAACAATTGTTAAAAAACAGAGCAGTTCACTAGCAAACTAAATGCAGCAACCGCTTAATTCCCATGGCTGTGTCCTTGACCTTAGCCCTGATCCCATAACCCCATACTCCCTGTAGCTAACCAGCACATTAATCATAGCAAAGTATTCACACCAGTGGAGGGCTACGCTTTTCTTTTAAGCTGTGCTGTTTTGATCAATTTCCTTTTTCATTTAATTTTGTTCAGATTTTCCCTCCTGCTGTTTTGTCAAATTAATCCCAGAGTCTAACATATTTGAAGCCAAAGTATTTGATTTTGTGTTCAGAGGGAAAAGTAAGAACATCCTGTCTCTTTTTCAATTAATCTCAGACACACAGAGGATTTTAATTACAGGTGTTTCTTTTGGGTTATTGGTTCATTCTTGGTAAGAAACACTTTCCTTGCCTTGGGGAGGATTTTTCTAACTATTTACAGAATGGATTTAATCCAACGTGCTGAGATCTCAACAGATCACGTTTTATAGACTGGTAGTGAGGGACACCTAATGCAACAAACCCATGTTAAATAAATTTGTAAAGGTGTGTGTTTGTGCAGATCTTCACTTAGCAAGATACTAGAATAAAACTATGTTTGTAAATCCCTCACATAGAGCTAATAAACTAGTATTTAATGAAACTTCAACTGCTGTATAAACCATCAGTGGGGAGTTATTTATTTAAGACATGACAATTAAGGTAAAACTGAGCTCTGGGTTGTTAACAGTGCACATAAGTTCTGTTAATAATGGGTTATGCATGGTTTATAGTTAATCAGTGTTACCACCAGCATAATTAATTACATGGCTACTCATTATGAACCTTTTATAATGGTAGTCTTATTGTAAAAAGGCACAACCAGTGTTGTACCAATAGAATTCCTTCTGAAACCAGTCGACCTTAAACCTTAAAGATAAATCTTAGTTGCACCAAAAGGATGCAGGCCTCGCTCCAACTGAATTACTTTGTATGGTATTATGTTAATGTATTTCCCCACGGCATACAAATCCCAGTTACCAGCCCCTTTGACTCATAAAAAGTGTTGTTCTTTTCTTCTTTCCCTTAAAACAAACCCATTTTCAATGTCCTTGTCTGAGCCTTGAGGTCCCTCCCGGGCGTGTGAAATAACTGTGTGAAAAGCTGGACTCTAAATGGTTTGGGTGTGACGGCCACTGATTTGCCAATCATTTCATTGCTTTCAAGAGAATGACAAGACCGTCAGAAAGGAAAGAGGGAGTGGGGAGCTGCTTTTCACTGCAGAGCAAAGAAACAAATACATGCATACGCAGGGACTGAAAGAGAGTTACGACAGATTTTATTCTGACATTCTAGAAAGGTTTTCTCTAGAGGTGGCAAAGGCTGTGTGAAAATGTGCAAGTTTTTATTTAATTAAAACCAAGCTATCAAGAAAAGGATCCAATTAATTCACCAAATGTTTATTTATATTCTTGAAAATATTCTCTACACATCAAATTATTAGACTCTTATGATATTTGTTTTCTTTTCTTTACTTTTCTTTTTGTCTTGTTTTGTTTGCCTAAGCTACCCATCAAATATATAATATGTATAATATTGGTAAATATCCATTACTGGCCAAAAATAGTAATATTAGTATTGGATATTGATATAGACTCAGATTTTTATATCATTGCATCCCCAGTCATCGGTCTACACAATGATTGTTCAGGCTGCAACATAACCACAACATACATTGGGTATTAATTTCTGAGAAATAAAAAAAACATCATTGCACACATATTGATTGAAATGGTTAGTATTGGAGTTAATAATCAGATACAAAAATGTTTTGGAGGAATTTTTTGGTTTCTGACACTATTGCATGATTAAACACTCCCCGGGTCAAATTGACCCACGAACATTATTGCTGTACCCTAGAAACGAACATAACAGGAGGGTTAAAAAGTTATATGTATACAGTATATATTATTTAGATTATTATCACTCTTATATGGTGTTGCAAAAATAATTTTGAATTTTTATTAGCTCAAAGCTGAAGCCATCAAAAGCTTGATATACATCACTTTGTGTAATGAGTGGCATCACACTAATTAAAGCCGTTACTCAGCTTTAATCAGCATAATTTATCAGTTTCACTTTTTTGAATACGATTACTGAAATTAATGGTGTGGAAACTGTCCATTCAGTGAGGAATGCCCTGATTTCCCATTGAATTGTAACTACAAATTTAAGCATAAAGCATCCAGTGTTACTGCTTAATTACTCCATAATTAATTATTGAAGTCAAAAAAAGAAAAATTGAGACTTAACCATTTTTTGATCACTTGCAACATTTTTATGGATGACAGAAGCATTTACTCATCATCTTACACCAACCTTACACAAGCAGATAAAAATGGATGGATGGATAAAACATAAGAAAATGTGACTGATCAAAAAGTTTGCAAATTCAAACATTTTCCATTTTCCTTTTTGATCGTCCCCTTTTTACAAATTTGTTTAATACTGAAATCAATTTTACACTTTTCCAGGGTTTTTCAGACTATACAGGATGAACTCTCTTTCCTTCTTGCATGAGTCTGTACACCCATGCATATAAATTTAGAACATACAATAAAGCACTTCATGCTGACCGCTTAATACTGAAACTAGTCTGAAGCCAAATCACACCAATAAAACAGAACTGTAGCAAAAGAAAACAAATTAGACATAATTTACTGGACATTTTTGTATGAAGGCACAAAACCAGATCCTGTTATGACATTTTACTCCATGAGCGGGAATTAGGGGCCTGACTTTCATTAGCCAGCTGCTGATCAATAGTAACTGGGACATGGAAACGGCCCGCAGCAAAAATTAGGAGCTGGTCCAGATTATGTTCACTGCCAGTAAGTGTTTATCGGTCAAGCAGCAAGGGTCAAAGAACTAAACACCAGCAGCAGACAAAGTAAAACTGTGTGTAAAAAAGAAGTCTTTATGTTGTGATGTGCAAAAGGCAAGAATCTGTTCTGCAGCTGTAAATGACATCATGGCAATTCAGCAGCTTCTGCAAGTTGTTTGCAGCATGGGTTGAGTAACTAAAGCTGCCTAATTAGCTGACATACCACAATTATACCACACCTAAAACATTGCTGGGTTGTCGATCGACTAAAAGGAACTTTGTTTCAACATTTCTTGCTGGTTTGTTTGTAATCTCAGACTTTTCAAGGCCCAACTCGAAAATGTTGTGGATCCATCGAATTCTCCTCAATGACCTATCGTTGCTTCAGTCGCTGTGGAAACCATATTAGATCCACACGCATTTTCTTTTTGTTCAGTTACATTACCATTTGGAGAATATTCAAACAACTCGAGTCACAACTGCCAAACCTAAATGTTTTGTCCAAAAATCTTATTCCAGCCAGTTAGATCCAATGTCTCCCCATTCATGTGTCACCGAGTCTATGACTTGATATCATTTCTCGCTCCTTGTGCTCATCAGATGCACTGTGAATTGCTTGTGGTTTAACATTGATAGAATAAAAGTCTCCTGAGCTCAAGCCAAACATGTGGCCACCTGGCTCCAGTGAGCCTAGCCACAGCATGGACACACACACACATTCACACACTGAAAGAGAACTTGGTTCAATTAGACAGACTTAATAATAGCGGTGACAGCAACTGGATCGGACAGGAGACACTCAGAGCTAAGATTAGGGACAATGAGTCGAGATGGGTCATGGACCATGGCCAGGAGAGTTAGAGCTGGAAAGACAAATGGAAAGGGTTTAAAGAGGATGTTTATTGTGAATTATTTATTTATTTAACAAACATACTGATGAGAGGTGAAGTTTCTTTTTGATCCGTGATTGATTAGGAGTGAATTTTGGGAAGATGATATTTTGTGCACTCCGTGTCTTCCGCTTCTTGCTCGTTTACTCTCAATTTGCGCACTGAGAGGAAAAGGGTAGTGGTGGTGGCTGAGAGGTCCGTCGGGGCGGGGGTGGTGAAATGGAAAGTAGTATGGAAAAAGTAGCAGAGAAAAAAGCTTGCAAAGGAGACAAAGATGTGATAAGTAAATGAAGGGATCTGGGGATTTTATTATCCTGTCTTTAAAAGAAAAACTCTGGATAACAAACGAAGTTCCATGTCATAAAATGTGGATTAATGAAGGAATGCAGAACATTGCTTTCCAAACCCTTCAATTTCTTGACCATAATTTCTGTAAATCTTGTCACATATAATAACTGGAAAACCCATAGTAAGGGTCTCCTTGGTTGCAGTAGCGCATATTAACTGTATCGTGCAGAGTTAGCTTTTTGAGAGTTTAATGTGTTTCCAGGTATATTTTAAGATTAAAATATGACATTTTAACACAAGAATAATAGTTTGAAATGATGAATCATTCTACATTCCTGTGTACAATGCAGAAGAACCTCATTCAACCAC
Organism: Xiphophorus maculatus; assembly: GCF_002775205.1. Classification (NCBI taxonomy): domain Eukaryota; kingdom Metazoa; phylum Chordata; class Actinopteri; order Cyprinodontiformes; family Poeciliidae; genus Xiphophorus; species Xiphophorus maculatus. The sequence continues at coordinate 18,684,270 of NC_036443.1, forward strand.
TCAGCACCTTGCAAAAGTATTTATACAGCTAAAGCTTTTTTTACATTTTGCAAAGTTCAGTGAGTTTATTAGGACTTTAAACAAAGGCAAAACAAAGTAGTCCATGTTTCTGAATGGAAGGGAAATGATTCATGATTTTTAATGTTTTACAATCAATCTGAAAAGTTTGACTCACATTTATACATCTAGAGAATACATTTTTTTGTCAATTATTGTTTTGCCAGTTGGCTCAAGGTCACTCAGATGAACTAAAGAGCCACCATGAATCTTGAACTGTAGCAGCACTTGAACATAAATCTTCAAGTGCTGCTACAGATTCTTCATTGGTTTATGATTGGGATTTTCACTGAGAGGTTATGAGACATGAATATGCTTTGATCCAAACCACTCTATTGTAACTGTCACTCTATTTTCTTATTGGCATGAACAGGAAACCTTTACTCCAACCTAAACTGTTTCATTGCCTCAAATGAGTTTTTGCTTTTATGTTTGTTTTTTCAGGATTGCCCTGTATTTACCTCCCTCAATCTTCCCATCAACTCTGACTAGCCTCTCCCTGCTGAAGAGAAGCATTCCTATTGCATTATGCTGTCAGCTCCGTGCTCCACATTGCAGATGGCCTGTTTATGGCTACGTGCAATATTAGTTTCCTATCGTGCATAATGCTTCTTCCACATTGTTGCTGTGTCTTATACATGGTTTGAGACAGACTGCAAATGTCAGGACATTCTTTCAACACTGTCTTTATTCTTGCCACTCTTACACAAATCCTGATTTGCACAGTGCATAACTAATAGCTGTCATCCAAACACATTCTCCCACCTGAGCTATGGATGTCTGGAGCTCCTCCAGAGTTATTAAGGGCTCCTTGTCTGCTTCCTTTCTGTTTTCTTCAGTTTAGGTGAATAGGCATGTCTTGGTGGGTTTGTAGTTTGTCTTACTTGAGCTGCTCTCTGTGATGTTCTCTATGAAATTATCCCTGACCCCTGTTAGATTCCTTTGTTAATTATGTAATTTCTGAAACCATTTAATTGCATTATTGGCAGTGGGCCTCATACACATATATGCCACACTTAAAATTTTGACTTAAAATCACTAAAGGGGGTACAAGGGGTGGTATTATGTATTTTCCAGGGACATTGTGCCATTTTATGGTCCAATTAAGTAACAATGTTACCTTCAGTTGTTATAAAAATACAGTAAACATAAAACTTATAAGAGATTTGGCTTTGTTATTTAACATATTTAAATTGGCCTCTGTCTCCTTAAGATGCTTGTACTCTTTCAGTGCCTTCAGCACATTATCACAACGATGCTTCTCATTATGCCGTCAACAATTGTTCTTAGGAATGTTGAACTGCGAAGTAACTCTTGTAATGGGCTCAACAGATGCACAGTTCCACCAGGTGTTTGCTAATTGCTGCTGCTAGTCTGAAGGAGCTCTGTGGAGAAGGTGCAGGGGAGGGGAGGAGCTAGCTCTGTGAGACGCTAGATCCATGGAGGAGCTTTGTGGAAATAGGCGGTACTTTGCGGGAGTAAGTGTTAAGCCACCTTGACTGGTTACCATGGGAGATTCCAGGATTTCTCAAACATGCATGAAAGATCAAAACAACACTTCAGGTATGTGTTTGATGAGGGAATGAGATTATACCATGATGTGAACCTCAAAAAAGTCAATCCTATATAACACACACACCTTTAAATCGTATCAGTTTCTTTTGAATTTATTCTGTGTCATGAAGTGCGGTGGTGTTGGTGGTGAGGCAGATGCAGCGGACCCAGGTATGATGAATATGATGAGTTTAATTATAAATAAATCCAACAACGAGCAGCAGGCACCAGGAAACACAGACGAAACAGAAGCTAACATTGACGTAACATTGACGAGGACCCGACGAGGAACAAGGGACACAGGTGGGGTTAAATACACGGGAGGGTAATCACAGAACGAGACACACCTGGGAACAATCAAGGGGAGGACAGGACAACGAAGAGACTAAGGACACAGAAAACTCTAAATAAACACAGAAAAACACAGATCCTGACAGTACCCCTCCCTCAAGGGCGGCTACCAGACGCCCAAAAAAAAAAAACCACAACAAGGGTGGGCGGAGGGGCGCCGGATGGGGGGCCAGAGTCCAGAAAAAACAAAAACACAACAAGGGTGGGCGGAGGGGCGCTGGACGGGGGGGCCAGAGTCCAGAAAAACAAAAAACTACCCACCATCGTGGGCGGAAACACAAGAAGGGCCAAGAGTCCATAAACAAACAAAAAACTACCCACAGGGTGGGCGGAGGCAAAGGAGGCGGGAACCACGGAGGTGGTCCGGTGGTCGTCCGCGGCGGCGGGAACCACGGAGGTGGTCCGGTGGTCGTCCGCGGCGCTGGAGGCGGGAACCACAGAGGCGGTCCGGCGGCCGTCCGCGGCGCTGGAGGCGGGAACCACGGAGGCGGGAACCACGGAGGCGGTCCGGCGGCCGTCCGCGGCGCTGGAGGCGGGAACCACGGAGGCGGTCCGGCGGCCGTCCGCGGCGCTGGAGGCGGGAACCACGGAGGCGGTCCGGCGGCCGTCCGCGGCGCTGGAGGCGGGAACCACGGAGGCGGTCCGGCGGCCGTCCGCGGCGCTGGAGGCGGGAACCACGGAGACGGGAACCCCGGAGGCGGGAACCACGGAGGCGGTCCGGCGGCCGTCCGCGGCGCTGGAGGCGGGAACCACGGAGGCGGTCCGGCGGCCGTCCGCGGCGCTGGAGGTGGCGATGAGTCCCGGGGGCCGCCCACAGACGGCGACGACGAGCCCCCCGAGGCAGGGTCTCGGTCGGAGCACAAGGGGTCTCGGTCGGAACGCTGGGGGTCTCGGTCTCGGGTGGAACGCTGGGGGTCTCGGTCTCGGGAGGAACGCTGGGGGTCTCGGTCTCGGGAGGAACGCTGGGGGTCTCGGTCTCGGGAGGAACGCTGGAGGTCAGGGTCTCTGGAGGAACGCTGGAGGTCAGGGTCTCTGGAGGAACGCTGGAGGTCAGGGTCTCTGGAGGAACGCTGGAGGTCAGGGTCTCTGGAGGAACGCTGGAGGTCAGGGTCTCTGGAGGAACGCAGGGAGTCTCGGTAGGAACACAGGGAGTCTCGGTCTCAGGTGCGCCGGCTGGAACGCCGGCTGATTCGGCCTCGGGTGCGCCGGCTGGAACGCCGGCTGATTCGGCCTCGGGTGCGCCGGCTGGAACGCCGGCTGACTCGGCCTCGGGTGCGCCGGCAGGAACGCCGGCTGACTCGGCCTCGGGTGCGCCGGCAGGAACGCCGGCTGACTCGGCCTCGGGTGCGCCGGCAGGAACGCCGGCTGACTCGGCCTCGGGTGCGCCGGCAGGAACGCCGGCTGACTCGGCCTCGGGTGCGCCGGAGCGAAGCCTTGGAACCGGCCGCGTAGGCGAGCCGCAGCGAAGCCTTGGAACCGGCCGCGTAGGCGAGCCGCAGCGAAGCCTTGGAACCGGCCGCGGGGGCGAGCCGCAGCGAAGCCTTGGAACCGGCCGCGGGGGCGAGCCGCAGCGAAGCCTTGGAACCGGCCGCGGGGGCGAGCCGCAGCGAAGCCTTGGAACCGGCCGCGGGGGCGAGCCGCAGCGAAGCCTTGGAACCGGCCGCGGGGGCGAGCCGCAGCGAAGCCTTGGAACCGGCCGCGGGGGCGAGCCGCAGCGAAGCCTTGGAACCGGCCGCGGGGGCGAGCCGCAGCGAAGCCTTGGAACCGGCCGCGGGGGCGAGCCGCAGCGAAGCCTTGGAACCGGCCGCGGGGGCGAGCCGCAGCGAAGCCTTGGAACCGGCCGCGGGGGCGAGCCGCAGCGAAGCCTTGGAACCGGCCGCGGGGGCGAGCCGCAGCGAAGCCTTGGAAACGGCTGCGGAGGTGACAGCTCCGGAAGGCGACGAGGGGCCGGGTCCACCGGCGGCTCACGTCGCTGTCTCCGGGCTGACCGTGGAGGTGGCGGCTCCGGAAAGCGACGAGGGGCCGGGTCTGCCGGCGGCTCACGTCGCTGTCTCCGAGCGGGCAGCGGAGGTGGCGGCTCCGGAAAGCGACGAGGGGCCGGGTCTGCCGGCGGCTCACGTCGCCGTCTCCGGGCTGACAGCGGAGGTGACGGATCCGGAAGGCGACGAGGGGCCGGGTTCACCGGCGGCTCACGTCGCTGTCTCCCCCGGCGTGAGTAACGGCGGGGGCCGAATCCGGAGGGCTTTGGGGTGGGGACTGGTGGGATCTGGCGTTGGCTAATCGCCAGGGTGTAGTCCGACACCAGTCCCATCTCTTCCAGCAGCAGCGGAGATGGCAGGATCTCAACGTCCCTGTAGAGATCCCGCTGAGCCAACTCCAACTGCTGCTGGAACCATACCTCCGGGTCGTGCTGGGCCATGAGCTGCTGTCTCACCATCGGTCTGGTCGGGTCCTTCTGTCATGAAGTGCGGTGGTGTTGGTGGTGAGGCAGATGCAGCGGACCCAGGTATGATGAATATGATGAGTTTAATTATAAATAAATCCAACAACGAGCAGCAGGCACCAGGAAACACAGACGAAACAGAAGCTAACATTGACGTAACATTGACGAGGACCCGACGAGGAACAAGGGACACAGGTGGGGTTAAATACACGGGAGGGTAATCACAGAACGAGACACACCTGGGAACAATCAAGGGGAGGACAGGACAACGAAGAGACTAAGGACACAGAAAACTCTAAATAAACACAGAAAAACACAGATCCTGACATTCTGTGTCAATCAATCAAATAAATTCCCTTTTAACCACATAGCATTTTGTAATTGTAACAAGAGACAAAATGTAAAACTTTGCTTTTTAAGAAGATTAGACTTTTACAATGTTGTGAAATGCCCTTATATAAATATTTTCCCTCTTTTTTTTTATCAATGCTGATTGAAAATATTCATCCCAAACAATGTCACACGTTCCATATTTGGTGGAAATCCAGAAGGAGAAATCCACAAAAGCTACAAAGAAAACGTTTTTCTACATCTCAACTCTGAGGGCTACAAATTCAAAGCAGACAAAAAAAAAAAAAATGTTTCAATACTTCATCAGAAATTCGTGAATTATTCACAGGGTAGAGTGCAGCCGGCAGAAGGTGAAGAGGAGCAAGGCAAAAGGAAAGCACTGAAAGTTGAGATGAAGCAGAAAAAGAGAAGAAAGGGTGGATTTCTTTTAATACCCAGTGGAAAACTAAAGGTAATGAATGTATTCATTTTCTGAAAGCTCTGCACTGCTGCAGGGCTTTCCTCTTGCCCTTCCTTTCCTATAGCTCACACCAAAGAGAGGTGTTCTCCCATAGGTGTGGGGCTACCAGAAGGGGTGGTTTTCAGCCAGTGAGTCCTCTGACACACCAACATAAAAAATATAGAGGAGGTGTGTGGGTGTGGGTGCTGGTGCACGTCGGCGTGCGTGCGGGGGTGTGCGCGGGGGTTTGCGTGCGTGTGTGTGTGTGTGGGTCCATGAGTATTTAAAATGTGCTTTGACAACCTCTGCCAGTGTTTTGGCTCTGCTTGCCACAGCCAAAGACAACATGGCTTCCCTAAAAAAGGAAGTCAGAGATCAGTCATTTGATGGTCAGTTGGTGGAGGATGAAAGATATCTGATGTGCTGAGTTTGGGGAATAAGTACCAAGGAATAGTTTTACTTTTATAGTGCCTTGAAAATGACTTTTTCCACATTTTGTAATACCATAAACCTGAATGTATTTTACTGGGATTTTTGTCACAGCCCAATCCATCTGAAAATAGAAAGACAAAGACCCTAAGCATGCGGCCAGAGCTATAGTTCATTGTTTTTGCATGACTCTGCACTTATTTGTGTCAAATATACAAAACTTTGCAGCTGTCATGTGACGAATTAGGGTAACTCTAAGGAGGGTGAATACATTTGAAAGAGACTGTATCTAATGAGCCGAACATGATAAAGGGGCCAAGAAACATTTTCACTTTTGTAATTTAAACCAGTCTTGAATTAAAGTGAACACCCAATTCTTCCCTTGACTCCTCTAAAGCAGATGCAGACACCTTTATGAGCTCTCAAACAACAATCAACACAAAAGGTGATCTGTGCCTCTGTTGCTCAGCAGGATCTGTGCCTGCTAATCAAAGCCCGCACTTGTTTCACCTCCACAAATTTAGCAGCTTGGGCTCAGAAAATGACTGACCAGCTGTTGTGTGCTCATGTCGTACATGATCCGAAAGACACACATGCCTGCCGCCGCCACCTCAAAGGTCTCCTGCCTTGTTTTTAGCTGCAGGCTTTAATCACTTCAGCAGATCACCATAGCAGAACATACTGTGTGTGCACTCACTTTGCATTCGCTTTCCACAGTTTCCAGGAGGGATTTTTGACCCTATCCATTCCCCCCGCCTCCAGCCTTCAGCAACCGCCTACATCACCCCCACTTCCACATGTCTGGGCACCAGAGTCACTCCGTGCATCCTGGGAGAAAAGCACACGTGCCTGACTCACATTAAGGTCATGCGAGTCAAACATGTGAAGGCCTGCTGTTACTAGAGCAGAGGAGGGATTACAGAATATTCACAACCTGGTCATCAATGCAAAGTTTTTAGGAGACAAACTGTTTCACAATAAAAATGTGGGAGAAACCAGCAGCTGGGAGCACTAAGGGGATGTGTGTGCGTGTGTGTGTGGGTGCATGCGTGTGTGTGTGTAGGCGTGTGTAGGTGTGTGTACGCATGTGTGTGTAGCACACAGAATTCACAGTGCAGATGTGCAGGCACAAACTCTTGTGACATAATACTGTATTTATGTTGAGAGGGTAGATCTTTTAGCCCTCATCTGGAATTAAACATCGTTACTCAGATAACATAAAATCAAGAAAACAGCTCACAATGATAAAAAAAAAGCTAAATAAATAAATAAAAATAAAATAAGAGAAGGAAGTAGAACAATGATGTTGCTAATTACATGAGTTTGATTACCAGATGAATCAGAGAACGTAAGCACCTCTTCTAAAGCAAAGGTCTGGAGTCAATGCCAAGGAGAAGTGAGATCATCAAGGATCAAAGGGAAGGAATTTATAAAGTCCATCAATCTCTGAGGAGTTATAAGACAATCCCCAAACAATATGGAGTCCATCATTCTACAGTCCAAAAAGGGGGCACAAAAGGTAACTTCCCCAGTATGTTCCTCACAAAGTGTGAACTTTCAGTGAAGAAAGTGCAGACTCTACAGGCTAGAGTTAGAATAAAACCAAAAGCCATTTTTGACCCTAACATGGCAGCACACATCGGTGGAAAGGGGATGATTCTGTCTTGATTTGTGGCTATAGGACTTTGTCCAAGGTTACATGGTGGTGGTTTGTACAGTTGTCTGACATCAAAGAGGCCTCTGGTTTAAATCTTAGCTGCAGAGGCCAATAGGACTTTGGAGTATGCCTGTATTTCCTCTCATAGCCAAGAAGAACACAAGTTTGGTTAAGTGTTGATTGTAAAACTGGCCTCAGATGTGAGAGGTAGCATGTGTGTTTGTGTCTCTATATTGGCCCTTTGATCAACTGGCAACCTTCTCAGGCTGTAACCCCCTCGGTAGGATAATCTGTGTAATGCAACCTGATGATTATCTCAATAACAGAAATAAATAAAAACCAAAATAGCTGAAAGAGAAATGATCCAAAATTTTGCTTTTCACTTGGTGTTCATATTTCACTGGAATCAAAGATTCTACAGAATAAAAATAATTTTTTAATAAAGGACTCTACAATACAGTGCCTCACAAAAGTGTTCACACACCTTAAGCAGTTTCATAACTGTGATGTCATAAGCTAAAAGCTGTAGTATATTGTGATGGGATTTAATTGCTCTACAAACATGTTCCATCTTCCTTTCCCCCAGACTAAACTACACATCATTGGTGACAGGGCCTTCTGCTCTGAGGTACCATGGGTATAGTACTCTCTTCCCAACGATCTGAGGTTGCCACACACCACTGAACACATTAAGAAAGAGGTGAAAACATTCACATTCAAAAAAAATTCTACATAATTTAAATGTACTTTTAATCCTGATGTTTTTACATGAAAATGTTGCACTGACATTTTAAAAAGTAAAGTGCGTGACAAATACAGTAAATGACTATTATTATCATGATATGACAGACCTTCATTGAGTTGAGCATAATTGGAAAATGGATGGAAAATATTGCATTGTTTAGAAATAGTTTTTACAAATAAAAATCAGAAAACCACAAAGAAGCAGCCAAGAAGACCGTGACAACTATGTATGGGCTGCAGAATTTGTTTAGATGTCACATAGTTTGCTCGGATCCAATGAGACCAAAATTGAACTTTTTCAGCCAACATCGAAAATGACTAGCTGTAGCCAATCACCAATAAAATACTTTGCTCATAGTTTTAACAGGGTCATGCTGTGATGATGCTTTTCTTTAGCACTGAAAGGATAGTTAGAGTTGATGTAGAGATGGGTGGATTTAAATAGGGCAATGATGTGAGAAAAACTTGAGCCTGAGGGAGAAGTGTTTAGATACTCAGATTTGTCAGATTCCAAACACACTTTGAATCAAAATCAAGAAATGACAGCAGGAATGACATGATGAAATATGAATTTCTTATGTGAGATGAACTGAAAGCAGTTCATCTCTTCCCGCAGATAGCAAAGAGGAGATCAGTCCAGTTACTGAGGAGTAAACAGAGACACGTGTTTACGCTGGCAGAATGAGCGGCCAGAAGGCTCCATGGGAATGGCAAACTCACATCTAGTTTGGAAAAAAAAAAGCTCCACCGTGACTGAAGGGGCCAGTGAGGCTTTGAGGTTCAGCACAATCAACGCAGCATGTTTTCCAGCCTGCTTTACTTCCCAGTACAGCCTCACCAAGCAAAACATATCTGAAATATCAGCAGGGAAGACGCTGCCCTACCAGGAATACGATTGTCCTCTAAAGGTCAGTGAGTGCATGTAGCACAGAAAAGTGGGACACTTTATGAGTTGTCTGCCAACTGTATGTAATTCCTACACTAATGGAGGGACCGGAATGCCACGGACATCCCAACAGAGTCATTTGTGTGACTGCCTTATTGTGCAATGTACATAATTTCATCCCCAGAGAGGAAAATCTATGTACAAATGCTTGGTTTGCATTCCCTTCTGTGTTGTGCTTATATGAATCCGCCAGGGGTTCCAAGCTGTTTTCTCCATCTAATTGTTTTCAAAAGGAAAAATTACAACCAGCAAAGGGGTTCAGTGGGCCCACAGTAGACCACAAATACTCCACTGATCTTCTTTTAAGTTGGACATAAATTTCCATGGGGGGGGGATTTTATTCACCAAGCCTAGCATTACCATATATGTCACAATACCATCTGTCTTCAGGGAAGAGAATGGGTTTGTTGTATTGACATTTTGGATTTTCATCAACAGCACTTGAGTCTATTAATTCACATAATTGCATTAAGCGGATATTTTTCTTCTTTTTGTCCTGTTCATGGCAGCTTTACAACTGTAAAGGGTGGGGGCTGTTGCTCCTGGGGTTGTGTGTCAAAGAGGAGAGGTCCAGCTGTGGAGGAAAGTGGTTCAGTATGAACAAAATTAATGTTTGACGAGCTTAACGAGCTAACGGGAAAATACAATATCTGCCCCATCAATCATAGCCACTGAAGGGAAACATACACAGATGCACACACACCTCATTAACGACACACAATTATGAATATCACCAAGATGTTGTCAGTGCGCTCCACATTATTTTTATCGTTTTTTTTACTTAAATCAGAGAAGATTTAAAAATAATCCAATTTCCTTGCCTTTTACCATCTGAAACAGGTAAAGGGCATTACGTCATTGCAAGGTCTCTCCAAGACTTGTGAGAAGAAAGCTGAGCATCGACAAGGAGACATAGAAACCCGCGTTGTTTGGTTAGGGTCGCCATCTAGTGGACAGCAAAGTAATAACGTCCCGTAATAGCCACGTAAACAGATGTTTACTAAATATAATAAGCCCATGAAAGTGCATTGTAATGAAATTAAATGAATCATATGCCGGTGCAGACAACTACAATATTATTAGAAATAGAATTTATTTCAGGAATTTAATTCAAAAAGCAAGTTTCATAGAGATTAATTAGATGGAGTGAGATATTTGAACTGTTTATTCTGTTCATTTTGATCATCAGATAACTAAAATATGACACTAGATCAACACCAGCAGATGGCATCATAAAATAATCACTGACTTTGAAAACCTCATAAAGAGCTTAAAATCGCTCTAATTCCACTTTTCCTCAAGACACGGGAACCTTGATTTCCAAATAAATTGCAAAATTTACTTTCATCTGAAAAAAAAGACAATAGCCTAGTTTCTTATTAGAAGCTTCGGACATCTTTGGTTCAGGGTTGCTTAACACAAGGAATGTTTTAGCCTTTTTCCCAGATATGTCTGTGTGTTTTTCCCTGGAGCTCTGACTCCAACAGAGCACAGTTCAAACTTTCTGAATTGCCTCCAAATACTTGAATGGTCAATGCTTCGCAATCCTCTAGGATTTGGTAATCTCTATTGCTAGTGTGCCTTTTTCAACCATTTGTCCTTCTAATGAGCCTTCTGTCCTTCTAAACAGCCTTCTTTGAAAAGCCCATTAGCAATGACCTCTTGTATAAGGTGTCAGTAACTTCCTACTGTGAAACAATCTCCCATGATTTTATCAACCATAGAATAATTTTGTTGATCTTATCTAATTTTATTTTCAGACAAACTGTATTTTAGGTTGTTGTTAGTTGTAAGCCATGATCATAAGGATGATCAAAAACCTCAGTAAAGAATCTAAGTATTGGTTACTGAAATTATTTTTCTATAATATATTGAGTTTTCTGTAACTATTCATCTAAAAGTCACCACTTTCTTAATAAACACAAAGCTTTTTCTTCTTTATTTTTAATATTCATAAAATATAAAAGCTAACGCTGCTGACATTTGTTTGAATTCCTGTATTTAACTTACAAATTTCAAAGTACTGATGACAACAAACATGTTCAGAAGGCATCTTCTTTTACCTATAACAAGACTGTAACAATACAGGTGGTTTAATGACAGGTTTGCTTTTCTACATTAAGTAGTCACATATTTTGTAGATGTTGCACAGCACACACCTCATACTAAAAAAATAATGACATGATGAATTTTTGAGACAGAGCTGTTTCAGTCCACTGCGACGCCTTCAGGTATCTCCACCACCACCGGAGCACAGTCATCCAAGTCTGCATCAAAATCCCAGCGAAACTTCTTGGTCAGGTGGGCTTTGAACTTCTCTGCTTTCTTTCGCAGAGTGCTGTCCACACCAGGTCCAGTGGCAAACTGAAAAAAGTCCTGCAAAATAAGTCCAACAGCGTTCATCATTAAAGTTGCAGTACGTAACTTTTATATAAAAAAAAGTTTTTATATACTTATTGAAACTACCACCATGTTGTAATAGTATAATATGAAAGAGTAAAAGTTAAGTGGTTAAAGTAGATTGAAAGCCCTCCAGGCTGCCTGGAGTCTGCAGGAGACCTGCTGATTCTTGAATTTGATGTATTTGTTGATTGTATTTGTATCTGACTGTATGATTTAACTGTAATAAAATTATTTTGACTGGCTAATATACATATATTATATAATGCTATACAGGTGAAATAATTTGTTCTAACATTACATGTTGATTATTGGATGCTGTATAAATTAACCTGAAACTGGATTGAAGTCTTCAGAAGAAATACAAATATTTTATTGGCTAACAAAAAATGTAATTTAGATAAGATTCATAGTGAAACTGTAGCTGCAAAATTAAAGCTACATTGTGTTTCAGTGAGTTTATAAATTTGACTTTTGATGCAATGCAGCTTTTTGACAATCATGACTCAGAAAACAAAGCTAATTTTCCATTCACCTGCTCAGGTTTCAGATTTAGTAACTTTTCTAAGCGCTGCCCCGTTACCTGGAGTGTGCTGGTGAGGAAGTTACTCTGCGAAACAATGTCAACGAAGAAGTCCGGGGGTACTTCTCCAAGCTGGTGGTAGAGCACAGTGATGAGGCCCAGATAGAGCTCTTTCCGCTTCCTCATGGCGTCCTCTGAGCGGCACAGCAGAGCCAGTAGACTCTTCCAGTGCTCGAAGCCCTCGTACACGTTTCCGACCAGGAAACACACAAAGGCAAACTGCAGCTCACCTAGAAGAGGTCAAATGAAGGAGTTTACTTTTACAAAAAAAAATGTAACAGAATGGTTATGACTAAGAATTAATATACTTAGCTTACCAAGCAAGTTGAGGGGTTGGTCCGGGTAGTTCTGCTCCACCACAGTCTCCAGGGAGTAACTCAGGTCCATGCTGCATCGGGTGATCTCTGCGGGAGAAGCTCCAGGAGGGTAGGTCTTCTTGGGAATATCTGAGAAGCGTAACTCGGTGCCCTCCCTCTGCTTCATCTTTGGAAGCCTATCGAGTCCCTCTCTCATGCTTTGACAGGCTGTGTCATTCCTTGGCTGCTCTGCCCGGTCTTTCGTGTGTCTGAACTGCAGTTCAGGGATGATATCACTGAAAGCGCACACTCGACCAGAGAGAGGCTGCAGGTTAACAGCTAGCTCCTGGCTGATCTGGTCAGTGAGGGAAACCCACTTCCTCATCACCTCATATGGATAGGGACCCAAGTAGGGATCCAGCTCTCGCAAGGTGCTCCGGATTCGGTTCACCTCCTCGTCATTCTTTGAGGCTGAGAAGTCCAGATCCTCTTCTTTGGGGTCCCAGTGGGCCAACAGAATCTCTCTGGGTTTAAGAGTGAGGAAGAGGCCTGATTTAGGACCAATTTCTCCACCACAGCTTGGAGAGTTAACGGAGCAGAAATGGAGGAAGTGGAGACCCGGAGGTATCATCTTCACTCCTCTAAAGCGAGGACCCACCTGCCAGCTCTTGCAGTCTATCCCCAGTTCTGTGCCCTGAGGAACACCCAGCAAGACCAGGGTGGCTCCTTCTTCAAACAATCTCAGAGCAACATCTGGATCCATGTCCACACAACTGCTGCCCGCCATATTTGACTGAGAACTTCGCACCGGGTCCAGAAGGGCAGCTCAAAAAAATCGAGGTCTGTTCTCACCTGTTCATGTCCGAAGTGCTTCGCCTCTAAATATGAAAACACACACCGATGCTGTTCAGCTACACAGTTAGAAAAATAGCCGTTCACTCGTGTACTCTAAAATAAATATTTTCAGAACAACTTTAATGTTGTCCATAAACCACCTTAAAGTTGGCCGGTTTCCCCCAAAACGTTGGGAATTCGTTTGCGGTAACACTTGTAACACATTTTTATTGATCCGGGCGGAAACTGCGTCGTTGTGGAAGAGTTCCGCTCATCTGGTAGCGTAGAAATATAGTTGAGAAAAAATATTGTAATAGTTGAAAAACAAAACTAAACGAAACAAAGTTTGCATTTTTACACATTCTATAAGGATTTTAACGTTTGTAAGGGATTTTACTGATCCAATCTACCAGGCGCTATTATTAGTAAAATTAGGGTGACCATATTTTACTTTGGGAAAACCCGGACAGCGGTGGGGAGGGGGCGGGGAGGGGGTTCTGGAGAGAAAGTCTAAAAGCGGGAAAACTACATAAATTTGCGCTTTCTGATTAAGAACAGGGCTGCCCGCAGTGACGCGGCTCAGGGATTACGTAATTTGCAGTTGACCAAAATCCCGGACGATTTTTAAATTCCCCCCGGACATCTTTTTAGGTCTGAAAAGTAGGACATGTCCGGGAAAAAGAGGACGTCTGGTCACCCTAAGTAAAATTGTACAATGCAACACATTGCAAAAACAGGATGGGTATGTAATCTGGGATGTTGACAACTGAGAAAAATAGAGTAAACATTAAAAAAAAGCACATAGTTTCAACCTAATGACAAGAACAATCTATTGATAAATAATACAGGTACTTTTAGTGTCAATCTATTATGATAATTAAATTATTCCATACCATATACTAATCTGCATCATAATTTCTATATTTAAAAAACATTAGATGACTATCATTTCAATCAAAGTAATTAAGAGCTGTTTTGGAAGTTAAAGTGAATATACTTTAAGATTTTTTTTCACTTTACCATTAACTTCTAAGGTTTTGGGGGATATTTTGTGATAAAGCTGAATGATAGAGTTGAATAGCTAGCTACTGTTGAATAGTGTGGTGTACTCTTCCTAAGTTGATGGACAAAAAAAGTGTTTTTTAAAAGTGCAAACCCTATTTGACAAGTTAATCAACTTGTCAAATTGGACAATCAAAGAGAACTTCTACTGACAAGTCTTTTGCATTTTTATTATGTGGTATGAGTATTTTATGGTTACAGTGGCATGTGGCTTACAAACATGATACATAAATGTTACATCAGGAGAGACCTTGACAATGTGCATATTATTAAAGTATTTGCATGCACTTATGATACTCTTAGCTTATCTGTGGTTATGATGAAACATATAATGAGGAGCAGTTGGTGAGATACAAAAGAGAGGCAGATTTTATACATGAAAAACTGAGAACTTAACAGCAGTAAACATTCGTTATATTGCATTAGAAAGAGAGCTGTGCATAAAAAAAATAGGTCATTTAATTCTGTAGTGGTGCTGTGAACATTCTTGCAGGTCATCTGGTATCTTCATGAAAGGCTGGCACAGTTTGTCCTACTTAGAGAGAACATGGACACTCTGAAGTTTCTTCCAACAAGTGATCATCAGCTTTATAACTCTGATCAACCTCAGTCTCCTCCTTTTTTTTCCTTGTATTTTTTTGACAGCTGAACATGAGGTTGTCTTTTCCTGTAAAAAAAAAAAAAAACAAGAAAATACAGCAGATTTATTTGAATTATATTTAACTCAGTGAATATTGGTGATACCTTTAAAGAGCAGCCTTAAAACAGTTTTTTGTTTGTTTGTTTGTTTTTGTACCATGTAATTAGGACTGCAGTTTTGAACGATGAGCCGCTCCATGCTCCCGACTGGCTTTTTCAGGTCAGACTGCTTGCCAGTCCTCTGACACAGAATCTGCTGCGTCATACCATAGATGGACATCAGGATGCGGCGTTCCTGTCGAGACATAACATAAGAAAAATAAAACAACACAGGGACAATGTTTGAATGACTTTATCACGCCTGACAGGTTATAATCAAACTATACGAGATTTTCAGATAAATATTTCTCAACATTGCCCAACATGAGAATTATGAGACAAACTGTGGTAGATTGTTTACCCTGTCCATGGTGCTGAAAGCACCTGTGAAAGTTGCAAACACAACAAAACTGAAGAAATCAAAACATCTTATAATGGACAATTTTGCAGGATATATTATTAACATAAAAACGAAGAAGGACTCAAATTATTCATTTTACTAAACATGCATTGGATCAATCATTTCAAACAGGAAGTAAGTTGCAGAGGAGAAAACTAAAAGTTGGAAAGTAAAAAATGAATATTTAAATATGACGATAAAAAATAAGTACTGAAACAATATCGAATGATAGGAAAGAATAAAACCATTAGGTTACAAACCCACAAAAAATTAAAATACATTATAAATACAAATAATTCTAAATGCACATATGCATAAGTAAATGCACAGAATTCAGCTGGATGCTAATTTAAATCTTGTAAGCTGTTCATATTTTGGTTACTGTTTGTGGGTCTGGTGGACTTTCTGCATTTTATTGCTGAAATTTAACCCAAACAAAAAATGCTTGTATGAAAATATAAAATAGATGTTCACTTGATCTTAACTACATCAATGTAAACATGATGTAATGGATAGGTATACATTTTTGCCTTTTAACTCTGAATTTTTTTTTTAAAAAAGTATCACGTTCATGTTTGCTGGATGTCGAAAACGTAATTTTAAAAAGAACAAAAAAAAACATTTATGTTTTTATGATGTTTTTGTTTTTTATCTTTATTTTAACTTTTATTAGAAATTTCAACCAAATGTACCCTGTTGCTCACCCAAAGATTGCTTAAGATCAGCAAGAACAAATGAGCTGCTGAAAGCCTGCAGCTAGAACACCTGGGGTCAATGGGTTGCTGAGTACAGAGCTCCTGACATGATCATTTTCAAATGGTTACATTTGCTCATTGACCCTCCACAAAAAAGTATTTTTACGTAATCACTGTATCTGTACAAATTACGATGTTTGTGTTGCATCTATTGATTAAAAAACAACAATCCCCATTTTTCAAAACCTAGTTTTTGGCACAGCCTGTGGGTCAACTTTATGGTTATTTGAACAGTTTATCTCAAAAACAAAAATTTTATTATATTTAGAACTAATCCAATACAAATACTTTAATTAAAATGTAATTTTGTCTGTTGTAAATGTTTAAGAAATGCTTATTTTACCATAAGCATCTACACAATTTTCCTATTAAAATCTGTATGAGGTTTTAAAGGATTAACTGCTTCGCAAAAAAAGTCAAAGCATTTTAAAATCAACTCAGTCCAACTTGATTATTTCCCATACACTTGCTTCTCCAGTTTGCTTGTTGTTATGCCACTTACTTTTTCTGAGGGACAAGGGTCTCTCTCTATGAATGTAGTGGCTGAGCCAGTCAAATTCTGCAGGAAGAATTACAATTAGTATCTGTTCTGTCTTGAAAGAGAAGGAAACAGATCCCCAAGTTCTACTTGCAAATCACTGGAGGGCGGCCTATCATTAAAAATCAATCATGATCCGCTGTACATGACAGCTAAACGTTGAAAGAAAGCTGATATAATATTTAAAACAAGCAAAACCTCACGATGTGCTATTTGATCCTACCAAATTTTGCAGCTCAACAAAGATGACCTCTCGGTAGGAGTCCAGTATTTCTTTATAGTTACATCCACGTTTACCACAACAGTTGGCCAAAATAAGAACCACCAGGACACTACGGAGCAAAGATCCGGTCAGACACTGAAAGAGAGAGAGATGCGTGTGAAAAAAAAGACAAATCAAATTATATAAATCTTCTTTAGATTAGAGTAAAAATAAATATTCACAGCTCATCTTGCTCCTAGTTCTTTATTAAAGTGACTAAAGACAAATAGTGCCTCAAAAAAACCTCACCACGAACGGGGCGACCTTCAAACATCTCGCCTTATCGCTGCGTAAATACGCGCCAACGCACTTACCATTTATCATGATTTTCTGCAGGATCCTCAGACGAGCAAACCCATCTCTGTTGGTGACTGGGAGATCCGAAGAATTTCTTTGGATTCTACAGGGCTCATTGTAACCTTCCTTTTCTTCAGTACTTTTGTACTTCCTCCGATGCAGAGGTTAATGTTGTCGCTGTGAGCGTTTCTGCGCGGTGCTCCGTGGTTTCCAACATCACCAACGTAACAGCTGCTCCTATTTCCTTCCCCGTCATGGATGGTTGCCGATGGGCTTAGTGTTGCACCAAACTCCTGTCCGATCAAGTCGAGGAAAACTTTTGCAATAAATCACTCGGCTTTATCCTTTCAGTTTCGTTTGAAAGACTTGACCCCAAAATAAGGATAGATTTGGTACCGCGTTTAACTATAGTATATGTCTATAATAAAATGAAATAAAATATTATATAATAAACATCACATAATGAGTCAGACTTTCAGTCAAATCAAAATATCCAATGTGCAAACAAAGAACAAGTATGGGAACTGCATGGGGGGAGTTTGACACGGACCCAAAAGGTCTGGGAAAGATTTCTACTCAATAAAGCCATTGTGCTCTCTCAAAAACAATTTGACATTTAAATCCCAACAAATATCAAGTAATATAACTTGTTTGGAAAGAACTGCCTTTACCACAACACACTTTTTTGTTTTCATTGGAAAATGTAACGTACAAGACCGGAGCGGAAAAACTAGTTTTAAAAAGCAATATAAATCATCCACGATGGCTAGAGAAATACACCAAACATTGAAAAACACCTGGTTCATCATCTAACTCTGTAAAATGTGTGTTTATTTTTCCCTCATTTAAATGAGATTTAAAGTTAGATACCAAGCGTCGGAAAAGCAGACATTACTGTAAATTTAAATGTTTCTATTTGCATTTAATAGCATGAGTCATTTAAATAAGAGATTAGTTTACTTGATTTTAATAAAAACCCCAAATATTTATGGTGACGTAAAAATTTCCGCTCAGCAGTCAAAACTGCCTGAAGCTGTTTATGACTTGACTCACCTGCTTGCAGATTAAATAGGTAAAAAGTGAACACGTCGTCAAAACAAACAGAAACAATGAAACCTGAAACATGTTTATATCTTTCTCTGAAGTTGCATATTATTGTTTAATCAGGCTTTCTTCATTTTGTTTGCATCCACAGTACATTCCAGTGGTTAATGTCTATTTTAAAATTTCTTACGGTTATCGACTTGACAGAAGTCTGGGAATCAGTTATTGTGAAGGATCATGGTGGCTCATGTAGAAATTTATTCCTATTTACACTCCAAACCTTTCCTTCAAGTTAAGACAGATATTTTGATTAAACATCAAGACTTTTAAATTCAACATTGACATTGATTATGCTTTGAAAAAGTCAGATCTTCAGTCAGATTTTATGTTGGTTTCTTTACCTAGTTAAGATACAGGGGAGATTATCAATAAGTTATTGATTTTATAAGTAAGACAAATAAAATCTATTTCGACTGAAGAGGAAATATTGTAATTCTGGAATCTATTTTTGCAACATAAATTATATTCCTTTCCATAAAATATCTACGGAATTCTCACGGATTAGATGAATTAAATAAAAGAATTGATTTCAGCAGACTTGATCAGATATATTGAGACTGATTATCAAAAGTCATTTATCGATAAGTGGTTAGATTTTTAATATATAAACAATGCCCCACTATTTAAAAATCTTTTTTATTTCCAACATATAAAATATCACTGACAGGTAGGAGCATTATGATGTGGATCAAAGCTTTAAGTGTTTTAAAGCTTTTCCTGGAAGATAATGAAATAACTGGGAAAAAAAAAGAAACACAGAGAACATCATTAGGTTAAGTAAATTGCTGAGGGGGTTTACTTTGCAACAAGACAAACATGAGAAAAGCCTAAAAAATTAACAACCTTAAATGTCTGAGCCAAGACCTTATTCCATGTGATGCTGAGTCACCCAATGGCTAGTTCACAAAAACTGTTGGTTTTTACCAAATGTTGTTACTACAGTCATATCCATATGGATCCAGCATGACCTATGTCATTTTTAGATCGTCATTATTTTCTGCAAAAAAGTCCATGTTTGTAAAATGATAAACCTAAAAAAAATGAATTTTGTGTGAGCTGGGAAAGTCCAGGTAGAGAATAAGAATGTCCATAGCTGCTCCTGGTGAGTGCCAGAGTCCTCCAGGGATTCTTCAAAGTTTCAGAATGTATTCTTAATCTTGCTGGCGACCAGTGCTAAAATCTCTCCTGTCTTCCTCTGCCAGTTCAGGACGTGTTTGGACTCGGCACACCACAGCTCTCCGTGGCGAGGCTCTGCATTCTCACATCGTTTCCGCACCTCTTCCTGTTGCTCCTAATGGATGCAGACCATTAGAGTTAACGCTTATGATAAAAACACAGGAAGAAGCCGTGAAGCTTTTGGGAAATGCTCATAATACTTTAAACTGTGTGGCGCTAAAAAGAGAAACTGAAATGTAGAGTTAATGATTCACAAGGTCGCACAAAAATAAGTTGGAGATCAGTACCTCTGTGCCGTGCTGCAGCTCAAACTTGTAGAAGAGAGCCCAAGCGTCTCCCAGGTCGGGCTCAATCTTTACTGTCCTGAGGAACCACTCTCTGGCTTTGGTGATTTTACGCTCACTCCAGAACAACCTAATAATGCATAAGTTTAAATATAAAAATATATATATATAAAACATTAAAAAAAAAATAATCAAAAAATAAAATTTCAGTCATTTGATTATTAAAAGTATGTTATTTCTGACAAAAGCACAAAGCGGTAAAAAGGTTTTAGACGTACTTTGCCACAGCGAGCAAGACATGAGGATCATGTTCACACTTCTTCAAAGCGTCCACACTCTTTGTCTTCCTCTGGGGTCTGGCTTCCAAGAATACGGCCTCAGCCCACAGGATGCCTAACGAAGAACAATGGGGAAAGAAAATTTGACTTTCTAAAAATGTACATAAAGTGAGCTGCAAAAATGTAGAAGCCTATTCTGTTGTCAAGAATAAATTATCAGTGAAAAAATTAGAAAGTACAGCCAAAAATAGAGTACATTGTGATTATTTTAGTTTAGTTTAATTTCAGTGGAAACATTTAAAAATTTATTTTTTTTAACATCTAGTTAAAATTTGTTCATTTTTTAAACTCACTTAAAGATCCAATGGGGTTTGTGACCAAAGGAAATAAAAGCTCAAAATTAGTGTAATGATTGAATTATTCTTATTGCTTTGGACAAAAATTAGCTCAGGACCCAAACTAGTTTAAATAATTTCTATTATCTTTATTCACCAATAAAGAATTACCAATGTTCTTCAGATTTCTAAGGAAAAAACATTTATTTATTGAATAAAAGAATGTGTTTTTTTATATATATTCTTACCTGAATTTGGGCACTCCTGCAGAGCTTTGGCCATTAATGTGTTGGCTATGTTTTTCAATCCAGCCCTGTACTCCAACCTGACAGACTCAAGCCTGGTAAATAAACACTTAAAATTATTTCAAGAAATTCCTGGGTGAATGTGTTTTTGTATGTGGCTAAATTTGGCTTTCAGTGTTACAGTGAAAATATTGTGCATTATGGAGAAAATCCAATAGCTGATATAATTCAATACTTGGTCCAAAAATTATAAAACAAAATGTAGAAAGTTGTCAAAGGAGATCCTTTAAACCTTGACCTCAGATAAAACACATTCACTTGTGTTTTCTCACCACAGGTCAGGGGACTGAGGGTTCTTCAGTCGTGCTTTCTCCAGGATCGCTCTGGCTCTGGTCAGCTGGCCGACTCTTTCCTCGAGATGAGACAGCAGCAGCCACAGAGGAACCGAGTGGGGGCATTTTTTCAACTGCAGCAGCAAAATAAACATAAATGAACAACTCATTCCACTTATACAGACACACACTGTGAAAAGTACCAATCGTAAGCACAGCTTTTACTCTGTCTTACCCCTTGGTTATAAGCCTCTCTGGCCTTGTCCATGTTTTCACACTGCTCCTCTATCTGGCCTCGCATCATCCACAGCTTGGGGAAATCCTCATAATGTTTCAAAGCTTCAGTGCACAACTCCTGAGCAGCTTCTATGTTTCCCAACACCCATTCCAGTTTCACTGATTTCATGAATACCTGTGAACATGACAGAGAAAAGATTTGCCTCGGCCAGAAAACAAGGATGAATGCATTCCAATGGACTGCCCTCCCATCAACAAAGACATAAAAAAAACAACAACACACACATTGTAAAATAATATGGCATCCTTGCTAGGAACTTAACTGTGTCATTACCCCATAAATGTGTCGCATCCGATATTAAAAGTAAGGCTCTGTGAGCCTATAATGCAGGGATGAAAAGGGAATGTAGCCAGGACAGATATGATCGTTAATGAGCTCAACTAACAGCATCTGTCAAACTGAGTGTTCCTGTTTGTAGTGAAGACGAACTGCAAGCCTGGACTTGAAGAGACCAGAATGCTTGAAGAGGCCACATGAAAGATGAATCACTAATAGCTTGCTTTTAAACATGGCTTTCTACGACAGAGATTAAAAAGTTATCACTGAGTCAATTGTGAATCACAGGTCACTGAAAAGCTCTACTGATAGCAACACAGGGGTCCTGGTTATAACCGCTCCATAACCAGGAGCGGTTATGGTGAATAGGGGAATCCTCTTAAAGAAGCTTTTATCTTTCAGATCAAAAACCAAATCATAAGGCTTGTTTAAAAAAAATAATCCTCCTAACATCGTTTAGTAATTTCACCACCCCCTTTTCACCCACCCGGGCTGTTGGTGCGCTGCTGCGAGCCTTGGCCAGCAGTCGACGGGCTCTTTCGTATTCGTTATTTTCAGACTCCAGTTTGACGGCAGCCAGCCAGATCTCTTCACTGTTGGGATTTGCCTGAAATAGACATAAGGAGCAAGACAGAGAGGGACTGAGTGTAGCACAGGACAAGCAACAAAGTGTGATGAGTCAATTTCTGCATGATTTTTGTTTTCACCTGAAAAGCAAGAGCAAGGATACTTCTTGCAGCTGGAACATCATTGGCCAGCCACTTGGACTTGGCGCCCATAAGCCACAGCACCTCCGCTTTGGGACAGTGAGCTACTGCTCTCTGCAGAAGGGCTTCCAAAGACTCCCTGAGATGAATGGAGGGAGGAACAGATGCAGTTGATGTGATCCATGAGAATAGAAAACTTACGATACTGACAATCAATCAAAAGAAGAAAAGAAGAGTAGTAGATAAAACTGCTCACCTGGTGCCGTGGTTCTTCTCAAAGTAGGCGGCTCGTAGCCAAACGCTTTTCTTGCTGGGAAACACCTGCAGGGCGTGGGCATAAATGGCCCTGGCACACTCTAATGCTCCATGGGCCACACACTGAAACACAAAGAGCAGCTGTTACACTTCCAACAGGAAACTCGTGTATAAAAAAAACATCTGCTGCACAAGTGAGGAGTTTACGAACACTCATAATGGAATAATTATTTGCAGTTTTAATGATGATTTGAATAATTTTTCCAAAGTGGACTGATGATACAAAAAACTTAAATGTGTTAATGCACAAGCTTGAATTTAACGCAGCATTCACATTCAAAATTATACATAGATTCAGATATATAATCCCAGAAATAACATTCAGTCCCTCAGCCAGGTACAGACAAACAGCACACATTTTGTAAACATCAATAAGGTTCTAGCATTATTCTGCCAGGATATTTGACCATTGCTTTTATCAGGAATGGAAAAGCACAGTAAAACTGGTGGCTTTTTAGTTTAATCATAGTTTTGATGTGTGTTTCTATGTCTGGAGGAGTCATAGTGAGGCTTTCAAACTTAACCCTACATGTCAAGAATGGTGGTGATAGCAAGTTCTTTAACTTTACCAATCTTCAAACAAGATGTTTGAAAATTGGGACACAGGGGGGAGGTTAATGATCCCAACCACATACTGAAACAGTTTTTTAGATACAGAAATAAATCAAGTTTATGGACTGGCAATGACCTCAACCCTGCTGAAGTGCACGGTGTATGATTGAAAGTCTATGATTTAAAGGAGCTGTGCCAAGTCCGAAAAGCTGAGTGGTCAAACGTAAACCCAAGATTAATGATGGCTACAAAAAGCATGCGATTTCCCTATAACTCACTAGAGAATATTTAACTTGTTCATTGTGGGGTCCAGATGCTTGAATGAATAATTTTGAGCCTGTGAGAATCAAAGAAAACCAACAATATATCCAAGCTATTTGTTGAATAATCCCACCCAACACGTTATTAAAAGCTCATGCTTTATACTGATGATGAGTTTGTGTTGTGTCATCGTTCTAAGAGACGACCGGTGTAAAGAAAATGTTAAAACATATTTTTTTCTGAAACCCACACTGTCTGCATCCTCCATCCACGTATGCTTGCGGTCCTCTTCCTCGATGCCAATCCCTATGACAGCCCTGATAACCGCTTGGCAGGTGGCCACACTGCCTGCTTTGTCACACTCCTCTGCATCCTGCGTGACAAGCAGAAACATTTAGACAGAAACGTCTCTGGGTGAAGAGGAAGAATGAAAAAGCACTGAAGGCATGAACTGTTGGCACCCATTTTAGTCTAGTAATCAGACTGGAATTATGAGGAAATGTAGACACCTGGTGTTAGAGGAAACAGTGTTTCATGACAGATACCGGAGATCCTTGGATGAACCCTGGTTACTGATTAACATCCATGTAGATGACTTACGGTTTTATATATACATAAACTGTCTTTTACAGAGAGCATTCTGCTGTAAGGAAAGCCAACTACCTGAGGATAACATGAGGTAAGGTACTGATTAACCTAAAACCTTAAACTTTTTGCAAGCTATAACGGGTGTTTTTCCACCATTTACACTTAACACAAAGTGTAGGTAGACAGAAAAAAAGCCAGTTACTTTAGGAAAAGAAAAACTATTTGACAGTCGGTTATTGCAAAATAACTGAACACTAGACGTAAATGTCACTCAGTGTGCTGGCATTCAGTTGAAGTAACACTGGAGCACTTAGCCAATATCCTGGCATTCTGTCAAATCAGAATGAATCCAAGCATGCCACAGTTTAAAGGTGCAGTCATGATATTTTCCACCTTATTTTGATATGGTAGTCTGAGGTTCAGAAGGAAAATAAAAATGGAAATGATCAACAAGGATGTTTTTTGTAGATGTGATGTTAAGTTAATGCATTAGAACAGAACAAAAGTGTATTGAGGTCATTTAAAGCTAATGTGTGTTCTGTCTGAGAGTGTAGTCACACCAGGAATGTCCTTTGGTCTGTTTGTTTGGTACACACTAATTATTTTGGTATGGATCAAATAATTGAAAACATCCTAAACAAGATCAAGTTTGTAAAAGTTGGGAATATAAAAACATGTGAACAATAAAAAAAAATCTGCAAAGACTCAAGCATTTTGAGTCTACCAAGTCATTTGAAATTTGATTTTCATCTGCTCTATAATGACTGACAGACCTGTATCCACTGCTCTCTGTTGATTTCCACACCGTTGGCCCGCAGAGAAGTAATGGCTCTGTCAATGATCTTTTCCACCATCTGAGTGTTGCCATTGGCCTCTTCCAGCTTGGCAGCAGTGATCCAGATGTGGCGATCGGTGGGGATATTCTCTCTGGCTTTATTCAAGACACGGCGGGCGTTCTCATAGGTTTCTAGACGGGCCAGAGCCAGCCACAGCTGATGAAAACCAAAATGTTAAAGTTTGTAAAAACTTTCCTGTGTGGCTAACTGCTGCACAAAATCTAGTTCAAAATGAAATGTTAATATTAGGAGTGCAGTGATCAGAATTCTGCAAACAATTTCCAGTTTTGGTAGAGCTTTGGCCTGTTGACAATGATTTGTTTGTAACATAAGAAGAAATAAGAACTTCAATAAATATAGTGGACCTTCACCATATATATTCTCTGATTACTGGAAACCAAGCATCAGGTGAAGGAGAGGCGGTTTGAAGCTTACCTCTACGCTTGTAGGGCAACACTCAACAGCTCTGCTGAGCATGATCCTGGCATCTTCTGGCTCCTCAAGCTCAACAGCTGCCTTCCATAGTCGAACTGACTTTGACACGTTCTCCAAAGCTGAAGGAGACAAACACACACTATGTGATGACACCATATAAAACATTCTGACACATGATACACAAATGTAATAGGTTAATCACTCTGTTAAAGACACAAACATTCAGCCAGTCAGATAAGAACCATTTTTGGAGAAAAGCCACTACAAAGCTCTCAACCTGGACCAAACACTAAGCTGGGTTGGAATGCAGACCTGGAAGCTGAAAATGAGGAGAGTGAATCAGAGCAATGGGTCTGCCAATTTAGCACAGCAACAGCTAAATCTAAACAAAGTACTTGTGGTCATTCACCAAATGCAATCAAAACAGTATGTGTTTCTTATTTCCTTTAACAGTTTTACTACATATGTTTTTATGTGCTGAGTGTCTACCATCCACTGTTAGACACACGGCTTATTAAGTGAATGCAACTTGTCCCAAAAGTGGAACAACAGGAATAAGTCTGATGTGAGAACCTATAAATCAAGTCTTGTTTTAGATGTAGAATTGTGCCTAGATCCAAGTGAGACTTAAAGTTGTACTAATGTGTACCTAAAATTATATTCAACACTTTTTTTTTTCATGAAGACATCAGACATGAAACGGACACACTGATTAACTGTCAAATTACCATGGAAAACACTTCTTGTGTGAAAGCAGTTCAAGTAGCACATTCGTAGTCGATTTGGGTGGGAAGCAGAAAAAGAAGTATTATGTACGTAGTCGGGGAAGGCAAAGCAGAGACGTTCAAACATGTAGAGGCGGAGAAAGTTCCTCCTTAGAGACTGCTTCCATCCATCTCTGTCAGTGGAGTATGCTGCTGGGAAACACTGGTGCATGTGTGCCTGTGCGTGCATGTGTGTTGGGGCATTGACACCATGGTTAAATGCAGGGCCCGGCCTTGAAGACAAGCCAGTAACACAGCTGCCAAATGTTACTCTGATAGCATTGTGTGGGCTCTTTTATGAGACAATCAACAGATTGGGACTGGCCTTGAATTCTAGCCTGACAGAAATTAGCGTCTTCGTTTTGGCAGCAGAGCCAAACTCAAGGCACACGAAGCTCATAGCAACGTTTATTTCCAAAACAACTACTTCATTAGACGACGAGTGCAAAAAGAGGAAAAACACAATAAGCATAATGAGTTTATTGATGTTTTTTTTTTTCTTCAGAACTAAGAAACCATGACCATACCCTTCCTGAGGACTCGCTTCTTGGCTCTGATGTCTGTCTCGAGCTCAGCTGCTCTAATGTAGATGCGGACAGACTGCGGTAGGTGGCGGACAGCCTGAGCAACCACGGCTTTAGCTGTGTCACCAGGTTGGAGCCTTGCAGCCTCCAGCCACACATCTTCACTCTGGATGAAAATCAGATCAGAAATGTTCTTCTCAGCAGAAATGTAGAGACTCTTTCACCAAATGTATTTTTCTCCAGCAAGAATATCAAGTTTTAACTTGTCGCGATTAGTCACTGAACTAAAATGATGCAACCAGTGAAATATAATTTATTTTGATTATACTATACCATATACGTATGTGAGACTTTTAAAGTCTGAACTGAGTTTGTTTTCAATCTATCTATTATCTTTACCTTTGGACACATCTCTGTGCCCTTCATGATCAGGTTTCTAGCCACCTGCAGCTTGCCTGTCACCTCCTCCAGCCTGGCAGAAGCAATCCACGCAGGTGGATGGTGGGGGTTGGTCTCTCTCACTGACTTCAGCAGCAGCCGAGCCTTTTTAATGTCACTGGACACACAGCCAAAAAGTAATCATCAAACAAGAAGATGAAAACAAAGGGTTGCATCTTCTTGATTATCTTTAAGAGCAGCTTGTTCTTACCTGATGTCTCCTCCGTAGGTGGGAATCATGGAGTTGAGATCTGTAAGGTAACCCTTGGGATCAACAACAGTCTGTCCACTGACTGAATCAGAAACCTGGAAGGTAAACAAGGAGAGAAAATAAAAATGACACTTTAGATCTAAAACCAACATGGCATGAACAAAAGTTCCGTATTTCAGAATGTATTAAAGGTCACCTGACTGAGCCTCATATCCATAAGCGTGTTCCTGGCCTGGCCAATCTTCCTCATATCCAGCTCTCCTGTCCCAGGAGTCATCAGACCAGGGGTCATGTTTCCTGGATACGGTGTGTTCAGTCCTCCCAACTAGCAAAGACAGGAAGCAATAATAGAATAAAATGCTGCATTTTAGCATACCAACATCACCTATGAAACAAAGATTTCAATGTTAAAATAATGCATTGCAGAACCTTTTTACTGAATAAACTATGTTTGCAGTTCTTTACAGTAGACTATCCTGCAACATGCACATCCATGGTGTATAAGCAAATTGACTTTTTTGTGCTTCATTAAAAATTTCTACTACGGCTTATATGATTGTCGATACCTTCTGCAGTTATCTCTCATCAAGATAACATAAGGCAGACAACACTGAGTGCAGTCCTCACTGAGACATCCTGACTCCTGCTGGAGCTGATTGTAACTACAACATATAATGTTCAGTGGCAGGCTTTTATTACAACTTATTTGTATTTGCATAAATACTGACCCCCTGCAACGGATCAACAGAGGTGTGATTCTCTCCGCTCTGTAGGTGTTTAGAGAAGAAGCTGTCAGGGACGGGGGTCAGCTTCTCATGGCGGGGATTCCTCTGACGCTTGTTCCGTGCATCTCCGACTTCAGGGATGCTCAGCCATTCCTCCTCTGACACCTCTGCCAGCTTCCTCTATAAACGATTAGAAAAAATTAATAAAGGTTCTTCCTGGAAACAACTATGACAGTAGAGCAGCTGTTATTTTTATTCAAACTAACACTGAAATGTAACCAATGAAGTAAAAAAAAACAAAACAACTTTCTTGCTGCAAGAATAAAGAAAATAACGACAGGAAAAACATCAAAGCTGAGAAAACCTTACTTTTTCTGTGACCCAAGACATAGCAAATATCCAGAGCCATGTTGTCACAAAGGAATAGAAACAATCAAAAAGTAACATAGGAGGCAAACTAAATTTGGATTTATAAATCTAACTTGTGAAAAATTCAGGTTTGAAGGATAAACCTCTGCATTGGTTGAGTCCTTTTTTTCTTCATACAAACTTGTAGCCAAACACCTCAAGTTTATTATGACATTCTAAACAATAAAGCAAAGTCTGTCAAGTTTAGAGTAAATGTGTGCCATAAGAACCAATTATAAGTTTCAGTAGATTTATTTTTGACAAGAATCGGTGTAACTTTCTTAAAAAAGGTTTTGCTAGCTTGTGTATTTTACAATTTTACAAAGCAGTTAGACAAATACAGCAAAATAAATGCTTCATTCTACCATGTTATCTGCCATTCTGCACATTGAAACAGTTGAATTAATACAAACTACAAGGTGGTGGATATTTTTATGTAAAATACAACAGAAGTACAGTATGTCAAAAGTTTAGAGACATAAAAAAACATAAGAAATTGTCCTACCTTCAGATCTGAGAACTGCTGCTGAATTTTTGGTCGCTCCATACGATATTTTTCAATTTCTTCCTTTTCTCTCAGTTCCCTATAAAAGCATGTAAAACAGTCAAAGTTAGAGACACATGCAGCACCTTACCTAAAGGCAAGTATTTTATTTCCAAGTTCCTCTAGTGACCTTCTTTCTTTGCGTCTTTCATCCATCCTCTTGTCCAGAGCTGCATATATAGCGTCTGCTTCTTCGTCATCTTTCTCATAAGGCCCACTGGAGAACAAGCTCCCTGCATAACCATTAAACTTTAGGGATAAATGAGACAAAAAACAGTTAGGTTTGCCACAGTTTTGTCATCTTACATTTTTGAGTGAACAATGTAAAAAATTGAACTGCATCATGAAGTCTAAATGTGAAATAATTTATTTGCAGAAACCTCATCATAGTTGGTGTCGTTCAGGTCTTCATCATCATCATCCTGATTCTTTTTCATCTGGTCCCCAACCGTCCTTTTCCCCGGAGGCGCGTGACGGTCATCAACAGGATCATTGGCATCACGAGCAGGACCGATATCCGACCGTGTGGTGAAACCAGTAGCGCTATGACACAAATATTGATTAAAACCTCCCTTCAGATCACAGAAACTATGGTGGCTTGAGCATCAAGAATAAAATGAGATGATTGCTGAGAACATTTTGTGTTTAACAAGTTGGCAGTTCTGTTTGGAGCCATATATTTAGTACATGGAAGTATTAAGATCCTAGCTGCCTGTTTTACCCCTGCCTCGTTTTTCAGTAGTGTTTTACATGTGTTGTGGCGTATCCCTAAAATACATAATTTTCACTTAAGTAACAAAATGGTTACTTTAAAGACTATGTAAGCAGAAAGTTTTTTATTGCACAAAAAAATAAAAAAAATAACATGATCTTTCCCTGAATAAAAGGGGTATCGTGTTTTTTTATTATTATTTTTTGGTGACTTAACCCTTCATTAAAGCCTATTAAGAGGCTCAAACTGCACTGAAGGTAAAACATATTTGAAACCTAAGGGGATTGGAACAGTAGTTTTCGGTCCTTCACATTAAGTATCTGCCATTAGAAATCTACTGTTCTTAAATTGTTTGCCAAATTACAACTTATAACCATGTAACTTGTAATGACTTTTCCCCAAATGGTTGTGAATGATGAATTTGTTTTGGATTATCATTTTTGTTGAGTTGGACTGTAAGCAATTAGAATTTAGACAAAACTGGATCTTATATAAAGCTGAATATAAACGAGGCCTGTTTGTCTTGTAAAGTGCATTGAGAAGACTTTCGTCGTAAATTGGCGAGTTTTAAATAAAATAAAATAGGTCAGCACGATGAACTCAAAAGCTTTTGACTTTAAGTTCGAAATAAACTTTTAACCTCATTAAGGAGAAATTGGAAAGTCAAAATAACGGTTGACAATTTTATTACATTTTATTAAATTAAACCAAGTTCGTTTTCGTTATGATGAGCAAGCAACTATATTTTAAATTGCAAGTATAATTACACGACACACATAATCTTAACGTTTCATTTCATAGAATAACAACATTGGTCCTGTAGCTAGGCTAGCTCCTTAGCATTAATTTAGCTTACCCTCTGCCTAGACCGGGAACGTAGCCCAGCGGAGCAGGCATCCCCAAAAATGGCTTCTTCTTTTTCCCCATGAGCGGAGAGGCAAGGGGCATTACAGGGGGTCCTCCGCCGGCCCCCGCAGCGGCAGTGCCCGCCGCTGCTGTTTTGGGGACAATTTTAGTGGCTTGCTTTGCAGCATTGCTAGCCATCGTTCCTCTAACGACGAACCTCCACTGGCGGATGAACAACAGCTTAACTTCCGCTCCAAAGAAACGGCAACGAGTCTGCCCTTCTAGAAGACTCTGTCTAGGTTAAAAACAGCGCCCCCAACAGGTCGAACTGATTGTATCTCATTTTAATTCAACCTACGTTATCTCGTCCGTAAAATTATTAGGGTGAAAAATGCGTGTTATTTTTTTGCTTTTTTTTTTTTACAAACATGGTTCTGTGGTTCGGCGAATGACTGATTTTAGATTGTAAAAAATTTATTCACACATGTATGTCAACCGTGTTTTAAAGTGGCCACAAAAGGGCGCCACATCCATAAAGCAAGATGGCCAAAATAATGTACTTTACTTTACTTTACTAAATATGTTTGTCACAAAAAAGGAAGAAAGAGAAAATAAAGAAAAAAGTGTGAAAGAAAACAAACATTTTTAAATATGCATGTTCCATTATTCACTTATACTATAGAGAGTTTTCTTAGGAAGAGGCCACTACGTTTTTTAAAGAGAACATTGGCAAAAGTTGAATATAATGAGAATTATAAATAAATTATTATTAATTTTTTTTATCATACATGGTATCAGGAAATTGTATGTAAACCGGTTGGCACAAGAAAATGATTGGGAATTGAAATGGATTCTTCAGTGAGCGCTATAATGTATTAGTATCAGTCATAATTTTTTTTTGAGAAATTTCTGCTTTGAAAGGCAAAAAACCCAGTTCTCAGCTAAAGAAGTTGATCACTATTGCTCAAAATGTAACTTTAAGAATAATTTTTTTTTTTTTACAGAGTAATCTTAAAATGCTATCTTCTGGGCCTCTGCTCATTCAAGATGTACTGAGAGAAAATTAAAGACATTACTGTATCCAGATGAATAAAATAAATTATAGTGAGTCTGGAATCCACTCACACTTCCCACTTTGTCTGAGTAAGATCTGGTCCATTCATCCTGTCTTTCAAGAGTACAAAGACCAAGAGCGGGTACCTACAGTGCTATATGGATGCATTAGAGCACATCAAATGGGTAACTATTATTGGAAGTGACATGTCACATAGAGTCCTTTGGACATATGCACAACCCAACTTTTATTTTTTTCCTAGAAAAAGAAAGCCTAGTTTGAATTTATGTGACTATGAAATTACAGATCGCACTCTTTTCTCAAAGAATAAATGTATTTCTTTGAATAAATTGACAAAATAAGCGGAATACAAATGGATAAGAAAACCCTGTCACAGCTTTTATATATTGCTTGAATGACGTCCAAAGTGAGCACAAACAATAAGCTGTTATGTTAAACAAATGGCTTTTCAAATCACAGCTAACTGTTTTCACACGAAAATGATTGTTGTTTAAACAAGAGGATTGACTTGTAGATAACATAGACAGAATTTAATGGACAGCTTATCAATAAACAGAAGTTGTATTGGCTTTCGGAATCATGCTCCTTTGTTAAATGCGCTAGTACCATGCTAATTTCTGCTTCCTCATCTTTGGCTTAAGTGAAACTCACCCCCAAATCAACATTTTTCTTTTTGCTGATAAACTATCTAAGTGGGTTATTTGAGGTTCTATATTTATGGTGGAAATGTTGACATTTTTGTGCAATTTATTTTTAGTTCTGCATTATTTTGCCTAAAATTCCATCACAATACTAGCCTCTTCGATCAAGCAGTTCTTAAATAGTTGAATTTTTCTATTTGTTGCAGCAGTACAGCTTGGCACAACTTCATCACAGCAGCTTTTACATCAAAATCTCTAACACCCTCATTTGGCATGTCTCTTCGCTCCGCCCACTTTGCTGGAATTTTTCAAAAGTTGCCATATATATCAAAAGCCCTCTCCTATGGTAAGCATTTACTTGTTATCGTAAGCTGACCTCAGACCAAGGATAGTCTTACATTCCTATAAGATATACATCAGTGCATTACATCAGCAACTGAATTACCGTTTTGAAGTAAGCATAGTCAAATGATTTGTGCTGTAGATTTGTACATGAGACATGAGATTGCACAAAGTAATTACAATTTAACATGACATTTCTGGCTCCTATCCCATGAGATGAAGTGTAACCATACATCAATTAGTTTTTGTCACGTTACCTTCACCCACCCACAGTCCTAACCTGGTCTCTGGCCTCCACATTTTTCTTAATTTGCATGAGCTGAAGAGCCAACTATATTTTACCAGAGGGAGGAGAAGTTATGATTTCAGAAAATTGTAACGTGGATCAGATGATATATAGTTCACACAGCCAAGGATTGATTTAAACATGAAGGTTAACCCAAGTTGGGCTTTCACCATACTGTAGTTATATATATTTCCCTGGGGTTAAATGAATGGATTGTAAATAAAAATAATGGTTTTTCAAGCACAGGTTTTCAAGCACATATAATAATTAATTTGCTCAATAACAATCATTCTCATGTCTACTTTGCTATAAAACAGTCAGGTGGTTCCTAATTGGTGTTTTGCGCAAGTGGAGCAGTGTTTTGGTAACAAATGTGTTTCCACGGGCAGCAGGAGCCCAACAGCCTCCAGCACACACAGTCTCTCTTTCATACACATTCATCTGCTTTTTTGGCAGATTGAATTTCTATGGAAGCAGAAGAAAGCACATATCAGCTATGGATGTGAAGTCTTTCTGAATTATGGTAGTCTTTCCAGATATCATACTATCATCGTTTCCACCAACGCGCTACCATAAAACATTTGGCAGTGCTTCTGGAAAATGTAGCGGTGAGCTGGAAACTGTCTGGAGTTAATAAACCTTATAAAGAAATAACTTTTTTTTCTGGCTCACTGTTTGCCATAATTCAAAAAGATGAATACAATATACTAATGTGTCCTCTGAATCTAGTTTGCATGGATATTTGGTTTACAATGTTCTTGACCAAAACACACACAAAATTCACACACTTTTCTCCATTACAGCCACAAATCTCAATGTATTTTCCTATTGGATTTTATGTACATAGACCAACACAAAGTAGTATATAATAACGAAGAAGAGGGAAAAACGAAAACTATTTTTAAGAGAAATGTATAACTAATGAAAAACATGTTTCATAGCTGTTTAAAGGTTGTTGTTTGTAAAAGGTTTTTTTTAATCTGACCAACGGGCCTCACTGCTCCATTGTTTTTCTGTAGCTTTAGGCAACAATCTCAATTGTTTGGCAGAATCTTGCAGGTTTTATTCCAGGATGACTTGATCAACTTCATCACTAATGCAGACCAGCTTTCCTGTTCATACTAAAGAAAAGCATCCCCAAAGCAGGATGCTTCCAGTAATTTGTTTTGGTTTGTTCAGAGGGTGAGTTTTCGCTCCACACTTTGCAGTTTGCATGTAGGCCACAAGCTTCAATTCTGACTTATCAGTACTTGCATCTGACCAGAAAAGTTCATCCATGTATTTACTGTATCCCCTGCATGACTCAAACCTTAAATATGATTTTGATGGATTTCTTTCAACAAGGGCTGTCTTGGTGCCAGTTTTCCATTAAGACTAGATATGTAAACTGCACAATAAATAGCTACTGTGAAATTTCCCACTTCAGGTGAGGATCTCTGTAGCTTCTCAAGAGTTACCAAGGATCTAATTGCTGCTTCTGTAATTAATGCTCTCCATTTCTGTCTTGTTAGTTTAGGTTATAGTGTATTGGTGGCTTTGCAGTTGTGCCATACTCTTTTTATTCTCAGATAATAGACTAAACCAAACAGGGTTCTTAAATACCTTCAAAGCTTAGGATATTTTCTTTACAGCCCAACACTGCTGTACTTTCCTCCTTATCTTAAGGCACAACATGACTCTGTGTTCCTGTGTCTTTAAGATAATATTCTTTTTAATACTGTTCTCTAACAACCATCTGAGGCCTTCACAGAACAGCTGGATTATTATAAGATTAAATAACATATGAAGGAAAGTTGTTTAATTTGCACCTGGTCTGGTTCTTGGCACATGCAAGAGAGTAAACTCACCATCAGAGTAAGCGAATAGTGTGATTTATCCATGCAAAAAAGCAGATGACTGGCCTGACAAAGTGGTTCAGTTTGTGTTCACCACTTGTCCCTTATTCTTATTTCTGATACATTTACTATTGGTTGAACTTGTTTATTTTGTTTCAGAATATACTCATGGTATTTGTGTTTTAACTTACCATTGTTTGTCCCTTGTAGATCTGCAGCAGGGCAGGAGTATGGGAGGGTATTTCCTGCTAAAATGGCTAGATGATGTCACTGATTGCCTTGCTGGGTTCTACCAATTAGAGGGTTTTCTTTGAATATTGAGCTGTTTGTTTTTCTTTAAAGTAACTTTTTGAGTTATCTTACAGGGTTTATTTTGCAGACTATTTCATTATGTAGATGAGTTTGTAAATTAGATTAATAATTATATTTTTGTTTCTGTTTAGACTTTTTTTTTTTTACCTGTTTAATTGTGGCTTGGTCCACTCATGTGCAGGTGTGTTGCCAATTGGCTATAAAAAGAGTGTTTTTGGGAAGCTCAAGAAAAGAAAAAAAAGGAAAGGTGGTTGTCAGAGTGTGAAGATGCAAATAAAAATTAATCAAAAGACTCTGGAAACTGGTGGCTGGTGCTGTTCATTTTTGTTCACCTTGTGGCTCCTTGACCACACTATTTTACAAATGGTGGCAGCGGTGGTTCCAGGCCGATAGGTGACGGATATGCAGAAATCAGCCAAGACAAGGAGGCATCTGGGGCCAGTGGATTGTTCCACAGACAAGGCCCTTGATGAGGAAAACCAGCCAGAGGTTTCCGGTGAGCAGCGCCCTGAGGCACAAAGTTTTTCTGAATTCTCATCTTTATTGAAAGGTCTGATGCAGCAGCATGCTGACCAGGAAGCAAAATGAGAGCAGGACAGACAACGCCAGGATGAATGGTGGAGGAAAATGCAACACCAGTTCAGTCAACTTCAGCAGGAGGTCCAAATGGAATGCCGAGAGCATCAGATGCAGCTGGAGGGTGCAGTAGCTGATCCCGGAACACTTCCCGGTCCTGCAGTAAGACCAAAGGTGCCACAATTAGTGCAACAGAGAGGAAACCTTCCCAGCACTTCTGAGGAACCACAAGCATCCAGTCTGAGACCAACCAGTTGGAAAGGTCCAAAGATGCAGCCCTATGGTGAGGATGAAGATATTGAACATTATTTAACAACGTTTGAAAGAATTGCAACCAGATGTCAGTGGCCAAGGACAGAATGGGCCCTGCATATGGCACCACTTCTCAGCGGTAGAGCAAGAGCTGCTTATGTAGCTATGGCCACTGATGACACACTGGACTATGACAAGGTAAAAACTGCTGTGTTGGAAAAGTTTGAAATAAGTACTGAGACTTACAGATCAAGATTCCGGGCCACGGCGGTAAAGGACAACGAGACACTCAAAGAGCTGCGGACACGCCTTAATAACCTGTATGAAAAGTGGATGATGCCAAAGAAAAAGACAAGAGAATAAATAGGACATGTCATGGTGCTGGAGCAGTTTGAGAGTTCTCAGCCTGGATCTTTGAACCTGAGTGATAGAGCGCAACCCCACCACTTCAAAGGAAGCTGCAGAGATGGCAGAGGCATTCCTTGCAGCCTGTCGCCCACAGAAGGGGTAAATGACTTTGAAACCCAGTTCAGCCCCTTTTATGGTGGGTAAGTCAGGAGAGGCGAATGGACACAGATCTAAATATCCCAAAGAAAATTCCACAATCAGTAGCAATAACCATGTTAGGGAATTTAAACGGGGAGATCCATTGGTTTGTCATTCTTGTGGCCAAACTGGTCATTTTAAAGCTGATTGCCCAAGTCAGTAAGACATTGTTTTTTAACAAAGCCAATCCCTTAAATTGCGCAGAAAAGCATTTCAGATGATCAAGACTTACAAAATAATACCTCTTAATTAGTGGAAAAACTCCTTTAATTTGTGCTAGAATCATGTGTTGATGAATTGGAAGCTGTGTAAATGGTTAAAAAAATAATACAGTAGTAACTTCACATCTAATGATATATCTGATTGAATGTAAGACAATACTGCATGTCCATTCAGGTCCATTCAGGAGCTTTGCATGACTGCATAGGGGGTGTGACAGTGGTCAGAGGGGAGCACCAGTGGATGAGCCGTCTTTGTATCACTGCAGATGTCAATTGGAAAGAGACACATATTCCATTTATTCTACATGCCAGTAAAAAGCATTGTGTCCTCTTCTCTGTCAGCTTTCTGAGAGATAGCTGCACACAAATATTCACCTACAAGCACAAAGAAATGCAGACTTGCATGTAGTTCAGGCTGCAATGGGAGGTAATTACATTGAGCAATGAAGTGTGTGTATAAGGGCAAAAAATAGGACAGGGACATAGTTTTTTTGTTGTTGTTTTTTCTTTAAATTACACACCCATGTTAAACTCAATTATAGCCCTTGGATGAAAGCGGTCTTCTTGCTGAATGCCTGACTTTATACACACACCACAGTCCTGGGAGAATTAATGATTAACTTTGTGCTGATTACAGGCTGTTATGTTCTTATTGAAAGAAAGGTGTCCTTGTGCAGAGATAACAGTTAATTGCCATTCGGACCGTCCATTAAGAGTGCCCATCCAGATTTATTTTGAGTTGTAGATATTCAAGGGGACTAGAAAGCCACTCAGAAAGCTGGGGGAGACAACAACGCCTCACAGTGATTACTACCCATTATTAAAAGAATCGACAAGTTCAGTTTAATGGGGTGGTAATGGACACAAATGTAAATCAGATGTACACAAAAGGATATACGACTGATCTAAGAGAATAAATCAAGATGCAAAGAAAGCAGAACCCAAGAATTAACAAAGAAACTCAGTGCTATGGAATGAACTAATATGGAAAGATTATACAAGCAATAACAACCCAGAAAAAAACAAAGCAAATACAAAAGAAAACACAGACACAGGTGGGTCATAAAACTGTCATGTTTTTCCTAAATAAATGTATTTTTTTAAGTAAATAAAACTAAATGTGATATTCAGAAGTATTTAGAGTAAAAGTAAATATATGCTCATTTCTAATAAATGTAAATCTGTAGTTTTGAAATCTAAAGCATGTGTGGGTTTCCTGCTGTTCTTGGGTCTACAACAGTGTTTCTCAATCTTGCTCCTCAGGATCCACTGCCCTGCATATTTGAGATGCTTCTCTGCTCCAGCACACCTGATTCAAATCATGGCATTAGCTTCTGTATGTCACCAAGTGCTGGAGAAGCTTGTTAATTACCTATTTATTTAGGTCAGGTGTGTGTCAGAAGGGGAACACTAAAAAAATGCAGGACAGTAGTCCCCAAGGACCAGGACTGAGAAACACTGGCCTACGGGCAACTTCTTAGTTTTCTTTGCCTTGGGCTGGCTTGCATTAAATCAATACTGAAAATGTGTCAGTGGTTTCCATCTTCAATTTTTTGATAACTTTCTGCACGAGGTTAACACCTGAGTGAAAAAAATATTTCTTCTTCTCGAAATGACTTTTAAAAACAACTGTATGGGGATGACTTACTAATGCTCCACAGAATGTTTTTATCCTATGATGAGAAATAGTCTGCTGCTTCATACATTATTAAGATTTTCTGTCATGTTTGATCAAACAGCATTACACTGATCTTCAGCTGAGCAGTTTTCCTGTACTCCCCCCAAACCTCCTCTCGCCCCGAAGTTATAACATGCAAAATGGTTGAAGCAGTTGTCATTATCTGCCAGTTGTATTTTTTTTCAAACTCTGTTAGAAGTACTGAGTAAATGCAATCCTCCCAGGTGAATGTTGCTTGTACTAAGATGGAGCCTGTGAGGAGATGGCTTAGAAGTGCAGCACATAAAACTTAAAGTGGCACACTGTGCTAGATTTTCTGTCAACAGAAGAAGAGTAAACATGAAGAACAAGGCAGAAAAGGCAAACTAGAGCAAAATGCAGAGTTATGACATTTTAAGTTTGTTTCTAGTATGTTTTGAAGAATGACTGGTCTCTTTAAACAAATCATCGAAA
The DNA here is from genome assembly GCF_002775205.1 of Xiphophorus maculatus. Taxonomy (NCBI): domain Eukaryota; kingdom Metazoa; phylum Chordata; class Actinopteri; order Cyprinodontiformes; family Poeciliidae; genus Xiphophorus; species Xiphophorus maculatus. Next base: position 18,722,817 of record NC_036443.1, read on the forward strand.
ATAATCCTTCCTCGTCCATATTTTTATTGTCTTTTAGTTGTCCAAATCTTCTTTCTAAATAGACATTTTTTTAAGGTAATTTAGATGCCTATTAAGTTTAATTATATAAAATTTTCATTGTGAGGTAAAAGAGTCTGCGGATGTGTATTAAGTGTTTGTTAGATTTCTGTTGAAGCTGCTTCAAGAAATATATTTTGTCTCTCAGAAAGCAATAGTGTCTTTCAAAATATACCTCAAAACAGCCATAATAAAGCTCTTTCTTCTGCTGCAGTGTTTCCACCTGTGTTCATAGCACCCCTCTCTTACTGTGTTAAAGATGTTTTTATAGTTTGCTCATTTTAAGAGAATAAAAAAGCTTGAGGTTTTCATTAATCTTGGTTTTATGCATGATTTTGTTTTTCTATTTGTCCTTATGAAAAGCATGTTGCCTAGTGTAATCCAAAGCAGAGCTGATTTATTCCTCTGGTGGGAGACTAGATAAATGAGATTATTGAGTGAAGCTGTTTTCCTGACCTGTATTGAGACTAAGACAGCTGTGTGTTATTTGCGCAGAGTAAATCAAATTATGCTGCTTTCTGTTTTCCATGACCCCGTCTTTCCACAGCCGAGATGAGATGAGAGCAGACTCTGATGCTTCCTGGGTTTTGACAGGTATGAACCCAAAAACGCGGTTACAAAAACTCAAAGAGACAGGGTGAGATAAGCAGAAAATAAAAACGCACCAACCCATTTCTCAGAAGTATGAAGTTTGAATAATCTGAGATTCTACTATCAGAAAATGCCTTAGCATAAACAACACAAGTATATTCATTTAACAACAGAAAATTTGACTCAGTCATTTGGATTCTATTACTAAATATTATTTCCTACAGTGTTAGCCACTAAATTAACTGGACATAAATTAACCAACACTGAATTTTCTAAGAAAAATCAAATAAAAGAAACAGTAAAACTGAAAACCTTAAAGACACAGTTTATACTCAACATATAAGCACTAAAGTTTAATTTATTATTTTTTAGAGTCAGATTAAAGTCAAGCTTTTGTAACATTCTGAACAAATCCCAAAAGTTTAATATATAAAATACCCAAATATTTAGCATTTCACATGAGGATAGCATTTTTGCAGCATCTTTGCTATTCTCTGTTGCTTTTTTAGATGTTTATATTTGTCTATGCACAAAAATTGATTATGTTAGCAGTTAGCATTGATTAGGAATCCATAATCCTCAGTTAAAAATATACATATTTCTACTTCATAAGTGAAACAGTTGGAAAAAGTTCATCCTTAAGCAAAATGAATCCTGTGTGAAAATCCTCCATGAATTTTAAGAGTATTAGTGGAGACTTTGGATCATAAATCATTTAAAAGCTTTAATATTGTTCCTTTTTAGTAATTTTGGTTCCTTGTACTTATATTTCTTTAAGAGGCTGACAAAACTACTTTGTCCTTTTAAGACATTTTTGGTTATTTATTTTATGTAGGTATGTATGTATGTATGGATGGATGGATGGAGCTGTGTGTGTTTCTGCTGCTCAGCTGCTCAGTTTGCACTCTGCTCATTTGCATAAGAGTGAGGTCACCATCATAGACTGAGTGGAATGACAATTATGTTTTTGTCTTGTCTCTTCCTCTGTGCACACACATTCGCACACACCCATGCACACGCGCACACTGCACAGCCGAAGACAAGAGGAGACAATCGGGAAGTAGTAAAAGGAAAATATCTCTCAAACATGCTCTGAATCTAAATCCAGGTTTTCCAATAGGAGCTTCGATTTAACAATATGCTCACAGAATTACCAAAAAACTCCTTGGGGTCTCTTATTAGAAAAAAGGGAGACAACTTATCACTATGAAATGGGTTCCTCTCTATCATTTGCACTCATCTCTTTGGAGTAAAAGGCTTCCTCTGGGAATTCATTAGATTGCTTTCACTTCCACCCGAAGGAGCATTCCCTTTCAGATCAGATTAGGACAGGCAGAGGGCTACTCTTATGTTTTATTGAAATCCAGCCTCAATGAACCTTAGCTGAACATTTTGATGCTCCAAAGCTTTATTCGGTCCTTCCTCAACCATTTCTGTGTTTTGCTATTTTCCATTCTGTTTGCAAGCGTACTTTCTCAGTGTCAATTCAAGGAGAGCCATTCACCAAAAGAAGCCAGCTCTGGCACAGCTGATGGTACTTTCCACTTAAGAATCAATACATTCTCTGTTTATCTCAAGGAAGAGGTCTTTTTCCTCCTTTCCCTTTGAAGAGAGCTTTGACAGGAGCCCAAGTTTTTTTTCACCATGTTCGCAGCCTCTTCCAGCCTGTTGAACACCACAAATATACCTTTTCATTGGTCTGTATTTTTCCCACAAAAAAAAACACTTAAGTAAATGAGAGTGAGTGGCTCCATACATGGATCCACCATAATATGAGGTAATGATGGATCTGCCAGTTTTATACTTCTACTTACTATCTCAAGGATAAAGAAAGGACCTAGGTTTGTAGATTAATACATTTCTTGATCAAAGAGACAAAGGTAAACAAGATACCTGGAGAGTTTCTTTGATTCTTTCATGCATGTTTGAATGAGAAGCATTGTTGTGAGGACTTGCTGAAGACAAAGTGACAGAAAGAGCAGGAGCTTCTAAAAGAGAAAGAAGCCTAGTTTCAAGGCATCAAATTACAGAGATAAATTTCTTTTAATGATGCAGACAGCACTCTTATAACAACTGAAGGTAACATAGTTACATTGACTTTACTGTAAAATTGCACTCTGTGCCTTAAAAATAGTACCACCCTTGACTAAATAGCTTAAATAACAGCTTTGTCCAACTAAATAAACACAGAAGCATAGCCGAGTACTTTCTATTCTAAAGAAAAACATTTTGAGAAAAAAATATTGAGAGCAGCAACAGCTCTTTCAATTTTTTTTTCCATTTAGGACACAGGTGTCAAACTCCAGGCCTGGAGGGCCACTCCCCTGCAACTTTTAGATGTGTTTCTGCTGCACCACACCTGAATAGAATAATTAGGTCATTAGCAAGGCTCTGGAGAACTGATCTACACAAGGAGGAGGTAATTAAGCCATTTCATCCCAGTGTTTCATACATGTGGCACATCTAAAAACTGCAGGACACCGGCCCTTGAGGACTGGAGTTTGACACTTGTGATTTAGGAGTTCTGCGATGATGTAATGAGTCAGCAGTACATACTGTGAGAAAGAGCAATGAACACAGAACACAGTTAATGACAGTGAAAGCTTCATCTCTAGCTTCATTGAGGAAATGACTAAACACAGAATCACTGAGCCAGGGATACTTTTTCTGGGAAAGAAAAATACAGAGTGTACAAAAAGTTAACAGCAGCATTAGTTCCGTCATTGACTCTCTCTAAACAAGAGAGACACAGATAAACACAGACCGACTGACTCAGGCGTGTCTATTTTGAAAAAACAGAGAGAAATGCAGAGTTAATGGCAAAAATTCTAACAAGAAAATGCATAAAAACAAAGCAACAGGAGTACAACATCAAAGAGCAGCGTCTGTGTATGTGTGACGTTTCGAAAATGGTTGGACTTCAGGGACGAGCCTGTGACTCCATTCATCAGAGATATACATTTCTACTAAAGTCTGTTGGCCGGTGATGCTGCTCAGATTTCTGAGGTGTCTTCTCAGAAGAAAGGAACCAAAAAGAAACATGGGAACAATAAGGAATCCAATGCAGTTTTTGTACATATGTTACGCCTGAGAGATATATTATTGTCACTGAGATGAAAGCAGATCTCTGCTAACTGTATTTTATATAAACAAACAAAAAAACAATTTGGAGTTTCCCTTTTTTCTTCTGCTCTGGCAGAATTTGGTGCTGCCCACCCACTGACTGGAAGTACCACCGTCACTGCAGATGCACACAGCCAATGTGGAGGTTTTAGAGCTTAGGATGCAAGTACAGATGACAAAATTCATCTCATCAAGTTTTCAGGAGAAGAGTACTGTCAAGTTAAATAGTTTTACTGCAAAAATCCAATTATTTGACACCTAAAGGGGACTACAAATGTTTTTTGTCCATGTAATGACTGGTCAGAGATATCACTGGAGGGAAAAAAGGGAACTTATTCAAACTCCTCTGAGGGCAAAATGTATATTGAATTTATGTAAACCAGTTCAAATGAAGATACTTAAAAAATGTTATGTTATGGAGAAAAGACAATGTAAGACAAGAAAAGGGGCTGGGGATCTTGGCACAGTGAAAAACATATTAGAAATGCAAGAGGGAGGTTTACACAGCATCATGCTCAGATATTTTCATATTCCTATTAAAGACAAAATGTAAATTTCTTGAGTTGCTCATTGGGCACATGTTTCACAAATCCCAAATGATGAATACAAAAGAACACTTCTTCTTATGGTCAGTCTTGTTCCAGTTTCCAATACTGATTTAAAACAGTAGATATCAGCTCTGTCCCCCGAACATGAAGGAATGGACAGACGCCATGGTGGAATCTGAGTCTTACAAATCTACGATCCACAGACTCAGAGAGATGAGGAGGATGGGGCGAGCCCATAGGACCTTCTCTGGCTCAGCATTTCATATCTTAAATCAGATTCTGTGTGGGTTGCAGGGCGTTATTGTGAACTAAATTTCCCATTCATCATTATCTTAATTGTTTTGCACCTTTTTAGGCCTATTTAAATAACCCTATGGCAACATACCAAGTTTGTTTATTAATTCTAACAATGTTTTTAACTGAAAACTTTATAAAAATGTAATGTTGTGCCTAGAGATCAACACTGTGTTATACTATTCATACATTATGCTCATCATCCAATGAAAACTTACAGAAGAAATAATAAATATTTCACTAGCAAAGAATGAATGAAATTTTACATACCCTGTTCTCCACTATCCATTTATTTTTTATCTTTAGCAAAATACTACATCATTGTACATTTCTTTTCACAGGACTTGCTTGTATTAAAACCGCTGCTTCTGTGTAACTTGAAACTATAAGCCAGAGCTTGGCAAGTCCCTTTATCTCTACAGGTCCCATTCCATTCATTATTCACCACACTGACCACCATTCAAATTAAAGATTCAGGCTTTTGCTCCTCAATTTTTTACACGACAAAATGTCTTTACAGGCACCCAGAATCAGACTTCTAAATTAAGCTTTGTCTGTGACGACAAGGGAGGGCATGCAAATGTGTGTCGGTCTTAACGTGCATTTTTAAAGTCATGTATAAATGTGTATGAGTGTGCACTTGTGAGCATGCAGTCCTCTTTCCTCCCAATCAGCAGGCTCTCTAGTGAAGCCCTGATAGACCAGCCGGTGCTTTGTTCCCCTTTGATGATCGAGTTCCAGGGCTTTGGGGAGGGTGCGCATCTTTTTACGTAGTCCTTCACTCGCTTCAGTGTTGTGCAAAAAAAAAAAAAGAAGAAGGAAACCATTGGTGCAGAGGAGTATGCATCCACCCGTGCAAATACATACTGAATTAGCTGCGATGATTTGAGATAATTCTGACAAAGCCACATTCGCAGCTCGATGGCAGTCTTTTCTTTGATGTGAACCCCGGCCTTTTGATGAGCAAATAGCAACTGTCTTGAGTTTCCATTCAGACACAGCTACAGTACATTTTTAGGTTTATCTGCTCGTGGATTTCCTCTAAGAGTATTTTTCTTCACTTAAAAAAAAAAAAATCACTAAATCACATTGGTTTAGAGTCACATTGATCCATTAGGTGGCGCTCATTGTTGTCCATAGTCACTCAAACAAATCCCTCAATCTTTCACAGAAAGTAAATTTTGGTTGCTTAAAGCACCTGCCTTAACTTTAGTCCCAAAGGTGGAAATACAAAGTCTACATGATGTTTCAAAAGTAATCTCGGGTTTTTTATTATTGCTGTTATTGTTATCATTCTTACATGGGTGTCTATGTTGCAAATTCTTGTAAAAAAAAAAAAGTTTTTTGTTTTTTTTATTAAAACCACAAACAATCTTTTTCGTTTGGATTTTATGTGAGAGACCACAGTGGAACCAAGTGTTTGCAGAAATCACCCAAATAGTAAATGGAGTTCACAGTTAGTCCCAGTATATATACAACTGTACTGTAAAAGCCTCAAAGACTTGTACATTATTTAACAAACAGAAACCTGAAGACCTGACGAAACTCACTAAACTAACACACTAAACTCCTAAATATTTAACACATTGTTTGGTTATAAAGAACATGAACATCTCACAGAGCTCTGTTAATACCATCATCCAATAATGGAAAGAGTATGGAGGTAGATATGCATGTTGAATATATGTAAGCCAGACATGTCCACAACAATTTCTTAAAAATGTATTTCAAAGAACCACAGGTGTTTTGGATGTTAAAGGAGTTAAAATAAAATTTCAGTTTGAGATTTTCAGAAATTTAGATATAGTAGTGGATGCCTTCATTTTCTGCACACAAGCAAAAATGCAATAACAAAACAAGGTCATGCATCACTGTGGTTTGCAGCTCAATCAGATCCATTTTAGATGCACCGATGTTGTAGTTGGGTGAGATTGTCGATCTGTATAAAAAATAACAGTTCTCACCGAAAAAAGAACATCAGATTTCATATGTTTTACAAGCAACTATAAAAGATGTTGTTCAATGATTTAAAATAGTTTCCTGAAAATGTTTTTCAGACCAAACATAAGCAAGAAAGTTGTTTGAATGTCTACATCTGATACTTTTGCCAGCTTGTATTGTATGTTGCAATGGCTTCAGTAGGTTTAGACCCAAAACACAAACCAAATCACAGAAAGAGTCGAACAGTTTTTATTAACAGAAATTGTATGCATGTGCAAGCAGGGATGGGGTTGGGCGCAAAAGCAAAACAGATCCAGAATCAGTAATCAAGGTCTAGGTACATAAATCGAGGCTCCGAGCCAAAATCAGAGTAACTCAGTGAAACAGAGGCAGTGGTCAGGAGGCGGAAAACAGGTCAGGTACAAAATCAGGAGAGCAGAGCAGGAGTTTTCATAGCCAGCAGCACAGGTGAGAGCCAGCACTCAACAGCAGGAGGAGGAACAAAGGCCAAGGCAAAAGCAATAAGTTAATCAGCAGGTTAAGGAGAGGCTGTAAGCAGAGGAGCAGCATAAATCATAGCAAAAATGGTTGCTATGATTTATAGCAATCATCTTTGCTATAAAAATGATAGCAATTACATCATAATTACATCATAAGAATTACATCATAAGCTTTTACATAATGAGATTTATCCAGCCATTTCTCTTGGGCATTCTCAACCATTCATTATTATTGCAATTGTCATTCTTTTTCTATCATTTGACAAGAACCCAGTTTGACTTATGGGGACTTTGCTATTGTCAGTCACACCTAAATTGTGGCTGCAACTTTTGTATAATCATCCTCCAGACTGGCAATGACTCCAGTTAGATTAAAAGGGAAACCTTGGTTAGATCATCCTTATGCCTTTCTGATCTCAATGGAACTTTGTAATTGAATAAATGAATATAGACATAATTCAGGCAGGATCTCTTACTAAAATAAAACATTTGATTTTATTAAAACTAAGAAGTACATCTGCAAACAAATATGTTTAATTAATCTGTAGTTTACATTAATTGCCAGTTTTTTTTTTAATAAACTTCTTTTTACAGAGTAATTGTATTATAGTTACAACAATAATTGACATGTTTTTTTCTCCTTTTTGGGGGGGTAGATTTTCAGTAAACAACTGATCCAGTGAAACAAACCGACAGGTGCCACTTTAAAGCAATTAGTGGTTTTATTCAAATGTGTGTTTGTCTTCAGCGCCAGGGACAGACGGGTTGCTGTGTCTCTTGTGTACCCACGAACAGCTGCCGTCGGGGCGTGATGACCTTTTTGTCTCCCGGCGGTCAGGTATGGAGAGGGGGCGGAGACACAGGAGGAGCAGCCTCGTGTCGGACTGGTCCCGACGTCCGGGACAATAAATGGCCGTGAGCCGACAGAGAGCGGCGGTGTGAGGCGAGTTTCCTTTATTCTCAGCACGGCTGCACCAAGAGCTTCCTCCATGCTCACATAGCGGGTTAAAAGGGGGCCAAGAGGCGCGCTTCATCCTCTCTGTCAGTAACCTACATTTTTTATCTCTCTGGGAGGATGAGGGAGTCCTGTTGACACCACGGAGAGATACACGCTGAGACCGACTATGGCTGTGGACGGTAAGAGCGCTCAGTTTGCGGAGCATCTCAGCCGGACAGTTTTCTGACAGACTTTGTTCGGATCTGACTTGTGAGTTGAGACCGTAAAAGCCTCACATCAGAAGATCCGCACAAATAGAGATGCCTATTTATTCAGTCATTCACAGCATGCCGATAATTAAAGTTGTTGACATGGTTCTTGCTAGGGGTTTTTGTCAATTAAAATAAAAAGAAAACTTGACGCAATTTCTTCTATCTTTGCTATGTTATGCATTTCTAAACTGTAAAAAGTGGAGCATAGAAAGGATTTTGTGATATTCATTTAGGAGTTGTAATTAAAACACAGCATTTAGCTGGCAAAATAGTTTTCCTCCATTGTATATTTATGTAGTTGGGTTCTGGATCCAGGAATAATGCATTTTGAGACTAATATTCAATTTAACTAGAAGCATCTTCATCCCTCATCTTTTGTTTTTTTGTTTCTTTTTCCACCGTTTCAAAAATGATTAAATTATATTTGCCACTTTATGACAATGCTTTTTCATGTGTTTGGTTCTATAACTATTACATTTAACAAATTAATTAAACAATAATGTTGTTCTAGTTTTTCTTTATTAGCCCTAAATAGAAAAAGAATTGTCTTGTACTGTTCTACAATAGTTTCATCTTAAATAAAGAATATTTTCATTTCTATTTCTTAAAAAGCAAGAAAAGAGACCATGTAATCATACTCACTATAGTTAGTAAATCTTGCATATCAAACACAGAATCCTTGCAACTTCGATGAATAAGTGATGAGGTTATATATTTTGCTGTCTCAGCTTGAAATTTATGCTTCTCTGTAAGTCCAGAGGTTGTCTTCTCCCACGTCCTTTTAGCTTAAAGGCGCAAAGACACACAATTTTTCTTTTTTCTGTTTTAAATTCACTTTAACACCTATGCGCTGTTTGTCCTGTTTGTTTTCCACACTCTTCCGTCTGTCCTTTGCATGGCTGGTTGGTTTTTATTGCAGGCTAGCAAACTTAAGTGAAGTCTAATCAAAGCTTATTTTTTTCCTCCTCCAGGACAATAATGTGTGTTGGAACCTCTCTGTTGTGCCGCGTATGTTTTCTATCTGTGTCTATTTAGGAAAATCGGTCAAATATACACTAATGCAATGCACAAGTTGGTATACCTTCATGATTTTCAGCTTCTCCTTTTCATATCAAAACCGTTCTGACCCATTACCCCATTTAAAAATGTTTTGAAAAGTGTCAAATATCGGGACATCTTCCATATGGAGTACATTGCTCTACAATAAGAAGATCAGTGTTGCTCTCTTTATCTGTCAGTGGTTGTAATGTCATGGCCGCATGGTGTCTTTGCCTGAAGTTATACATTGAACTATCTATAATTGAACTGAAGTTTGCTTAAGCAGCATTGATTTATGCAGTGCCCTGGGCACTGATGTCACAAAGTGCCGCTGTTCCACTTAAACTTTAATGCATGTTGGTGAAAAGAATAAAAGAGAGTGGAAACCATATTTCTTTTACTGTTGAAAGTAGAGAAGGACACCCTGTGAGACACTGGATGCTAACATATGGTGTATGAGTTTATATAGGTCAGGCTTGTTCAGTAAAACATTTAAGTTCAGATTGTTTTCAATTTGCTTTTAGTTTGCAGTGTCATTGTTTGGCAGACTGTCACCTGCTGACCAGTAGGTACTACAAATTACAAAGCCTTCTTTTTGTTTGTTTTTTTTACATTTACACAAATGCTTAAATGGCTACTTAAATTACATAGACATCTCAAATGTTGTGTAAGTGTATTTTACTGACAGAATGATTTTTCTTTCTCGCTGCCATGCTGCATAATTATGCTCTCATCCATGTTTGGGAATTTGAAGCAGATGCAGTTTTTCAGATATTTGCCTAAATTTACCAGTAGGTCTGGAAGTATTGCAACATCTGAAACAAGAGTAAAAGTAATTATCCTTAACAGTAATGTGCAGAAAAATCGACTTGTGACTGGAATTGGCTTTGTCTATAATCAGCTTGACTGATCCTACTCTGCTCAGGATTTAGAAAAAGTTGGATCTTTTTGAGATCCATGATCCCATCATATGTAAGCACTACTAAATTGTACTTACAACAACATTCTTCAGTGTGCACACTGTGATTGATGGAATGAGATTTAATAGGACTTACACTTATCAATTTTTCAGGCAGGGAAAAGGCAAGACTCTTAGTAGATGATCGGAGGGCTGCTTTATTTTATAGTTTTCAAGCTCTCTATGTCATAGAATATTGTGGATTTGGAAATCCACAATGTTCTATCATTACAAGATGTCAGAGCTAAGGTAAGGATTTATACTCTCCAGCACATATATACAGATACTGATGTAGTGATTAAAGCTCTGCTCATTTCTAACATAAGTTAAAGACAGCTTAAATTTTGAACTGATTTTGAACTGTTCTTTTTAAAGACATTTATGAAACTGTGTTTAACAGTGACAGCTCCTTCACACGTGTGATGTTGCATTTCTAATAAAAGACGGCAGACAAAAGGAAGGGTAGAAAATGTTGAATTGAAAGCTGCCTTTAAATCTTAATTGGATCTTATGTCATTTACAGTAAAAAATATTGGCTGCTGGTCATCAATGTACTCTACATAGCTATACGTTCCTTCATGTTAAAAAATCTGAGCAGGTACATTTTTTCTAGAGTGTTGCCTTACTTATCTCTGAAACTCTGGAAGTATAGTCAAATCAGAGATAAGCAGCCAATGCAAACACATCAATCTTTGTCTCCTGCCTCTCCTATACACACTTCACCACTGCACAGACCAAAAGCACATTGTCTAGCAGAAGAACTTTATTTTTAGAGAGAAAATAACCAAAAGCCTATTGTTTTTATGCTCAAAAAGACAAGGCTGACCAGGCTCAGCTAGATATCTAAAGATTTGTGGCGATGCAGAGAATGTCAGAATGGCTATCATCCATCCTCGTGCTGCCAGAAAAATGTACGTACACATAGACACACACACAGCCGTGCTCATCAGCAACCAGACAGCCTTCGGGGAGGCGACTACACAGTTGGAACTCAATCAAAACCCAAGCTATTTGTTTATTTCGACCTCACTGGGCATGGCAACATTCAATGGACATTTCATTGAGAACTGTATAATTGAAATGCACGAGGCATTCTTTCTCTGAAACACTGATTTGTATCTTCAAATAGTGGGTATGTCTTGATGAAGGATCATCAGGAGTGTCACATAAACCGTCACTCCTATGATCAGGTGACACCATTGTTCAGCTGTGAAACAATTCCCCACTTGCAGGAGAAGCCTCCTAGCAAAGTAATTCAGACTCAGTGTGCGTCTGACCATGTGCATTTCTATTCTGTGGATATGTTTATGTTAGATGAAGCAAAAGAGGTTTTTTGTGTCACAGTCAAGGAAAAGCATGGGGGAGGAGCAGTAAGCACATGAACACACCCTTGTTGTCTTTTCCCTGGTGTGTATTGCATCGCCTGCTAATGATGGTCCATGTGATGCATTTGGTGGTGGAGCCAAATGGTTTTTAGGTGTTTGGAGTTAACTGATTTGGTAATAGAGTCTTAACCTCCTCTGTTCCAGATCTGCTGTGAGGTTATACAGGGATTTTCTATGTGGACATGCATGTAAGGCTTGCAAGAGCCTAACCTCATTCCCCACCATCCATTATCATCCCTCACAGCAGGGGGGTTGTCATTTTAATGCATAGAGAGTCCTACTAAATGTGTTCGCACCCACACAGAAACACACCCACTCACAAGCACTCCTATCATCCATCATCAACACCCTGATCCTCTGCTGGCCTGTAGTTGCTCCTGACCTGATCCTGTGGATTTTAGACCCACAGAGAGCAGAATAAACATGATGTGGACAGAGAAAGAGAGAGAGCAGACAGAGATGGATGTGTTTGCATAAACTGAACCAGGAACAGCACGTTTCAAAATGCGCTCACAAACCTGGACCTTAAGTGTGTATAAACTTGTCATTCAGCTTGAGGGCCCAGACATTGGCTTTTGCTATTATTTCTTGCAGGTATGTTTAGATATGCATTTAATGAAAGGGCATCTTAAATGCAGAAGAAGAACCACAAACACTTCAGAATAGGTTTTCTAGACTGTGACTATTGTTTGCACTAAAATGTCCTTGGTATTTCCTTTTCTTGCTTTTAAAAATTTGTTTTAAACTTGTGTATATGGTTAAATTTGTTTTGCTTTTGCGTAACAAGGTTGCCGTGTGTTGCAGATTTCTGTCTATGCTCTCTTGCAAATGAGATCCGGATCTTCATTGGATTTTACCTGGTTAAATTAAAAAAAAGAAAGAGAAAAATCTAGTTTTTATTCTGCCTTGTATGCAGTGAGTATTGAATTTTTAAAAAATATATTTGCCAAAATAGCTATCAGCTTTCAGCATACAAGATTTATACTCTGAAAACTGCATAACACAAAATGCTTTGGTCTTTGACGATCCCATCTGCTCCACCAGTAATTTACATAAATAAAAATAAATACAAAGTTTTTCTGTCAATTGCATCTATAATGTCTCATGTGCTCTTTGCCTAATGACATACTTTTAGAATCAGATTTATTTTTAGGTCTAGTTCAGAATTTACAGCATGTGCAAATTCATTTTTGCTCATGTTAATTAGCACCAGCAAATAAATTTACCTGCATGTACTTGAAAGTCATACTGGTAAGACTTACAAATACCTTGAACTTGTTAAGTAAGCCTGAGAAAATGCCTTTTACTTGGTAATGTAATCCAAATGTTCAGCCTCAGTGATAACTTGCTGTAGATGGAGATCCAACACGGTTTAAACCCTGATTGAGCATTTAAGACTTTAATGGATATAGAAGTCTCTGTTCAAAAGAGAGAAATAGTGGTCAAAGAGGACAAGATCACTGCAGGATAAATCAAGAGTGGATTAGCATAAGCAGGTCGAGGTGCGTTTTGGATTATGCCCTAAAGCGTCCCACCTTAGATGTCTCTTTTGGTTAGTCTTCTGCCCTCACTGTTGCTACATTTTGCCATCACTTAAATGCTTACCCAGAGGACAAGGCGTTACCTGTCTGATCCTGTGTCCTCGTCTTGGGTCTGACATTTCTACCTCCCTCTTGTCACTTCTTTTTTTTTTCTGAATTGGAGTGCGCAAAGGCCCATATCCAATTTCTTTCCTTTAATTAGCCATCTACTCAGCAATGGAGCGATTGAGGAAGGAACTGGAAGGGGTGCATTGAGGGGGGAAAAAAGAAAGATATAATTTTGCTGAAGGATTGCACCGATTTAGATACAATTTCAATCATTTGTTGATTTGAAACATGTCAACTCAATTATTCATATTATTTTACTGTTCAAGTAAAGTGACACATGTCCTATTAAATGAAAGGAGAACTTACTGAATTTAAAGTTTTCACATTTTATCTGCTGTTGCTTTCTATCATCACCATCTGTCCAGACAAAATGAGACACACTAAATGAGACGAGGGCTTGTTGGGCTATAAACACGTTTTTGTTCTTTGTGTTATCCTTGGCCAGATGTCTTTCAGCTCACAGTTTCAAGGAGAAAAACAACCTTCTCACACGGTTTGCTGTCCTCTCCATTAGAGTGTGCTAAACAAACAGCCTAATTAAGTGTGGCCTTGTGTGAGAGCGCAAGCGTGGAGCTTTTCACTCTTTGTTAATAGGTTAGGCATCTCCTCCTACTGAGTTGCTGGGGGTCAGTAAACCCTTCTGTGGAGATTGTCCATCTAACCAAATTGCTGATGGCTCCAGTTACACCCTAACAAGCCATACATCCTCTCGCATTTAGGAGCAGAAGTCATGCTCATCCACTCGAAAAGCAATTAAGTTCCTGAAAGCAATCTCGTTGCGTGATCTCTTGCAGGTCTCATCGGCATGTGAGATTATGTGAGTTTATATGGAAGAAACCAAGTGTGTGTGTTTCTTCGATGTTAGTTCAAATATGTTTTAGACTTATTCCAGAGGATGGTCTTACCTCCTCCAAAAATAGAAATCAATTTTCTGTCTTCCCCTCTTATCACACATTTAGTGCTTCCTTCCCTTCGCTGCTCTCGCTCTTCCTGCCTATATTTTCATACTTTTTAATCATTTTTACCTCTGCATGGCTCACCTTCTGTTGCATTCATCTATCTTATATCCCTTGTTCATGTTTTGCTGCATTGCTCTCTCTCCTGCTCCTTCTGTGTATGTATTCATGCAAAGTTTCCATATAAAGCTCTGGCAAAGTCCAAGTCCTCCCTTGGCTTTCACATTTATGCTAGAATGAGCCCTCGATTTACCATGTCAATGGGCAGCCAAGAGTCAGCGTGTCACCTCGACAGCTGGGGTGTTGAGCAAGAGTTGCTCAAATGTAGCTCAATGCTCTTGTATGTTTGCTCATGTTTACTGGATTTAATGTAGGAGTGCATAATCTGGAGGTCATGAATGTCTCAAATATGTTTTTTTTTTCTTTTTAGGTATGTATATTTTGGTGAAGTAAAACAATGTGTAATTAAATTAAACATATGAAACGGTAAAAAATAGACTGTCTTGCACTGGTCAAACAAAAAACCAATCTCTGACTCATGGTTTGTGTACTTGTATATTAGATCTTTGGTCTTCTGTCAAGTACTATTACCTCGAGCTTCAATTGTCCATTTTGAAAAACAGATCTAGCATAAACCAACAAAGACAAGCAGCTCTTTAAGCAGCCCTTTGACATTCATAGATCACCAATAATGACACTCATGTCTCTCACTCATGTAAGCTTATAAGGTAAATCCAGCATTGTATAACAAAAAACATGCATGGAAAGAAACTCACCACTTCTGATGAAACTGAACTTAGCTGTGGTCCAGTTATCTATTCTGTCATAGCGCACTTCACCACGATTTGTGCAATGTGTGATACTGATAAGACATTATGTCCTGTTGTGTTTTTGCCTTGCATCCAACAGATCTTCATCAGTACGTCACACTTAGGGGTCGGCTGTTACAGTCGCTTGGCTGCTAGGAAGCTTGAAGGTTGTGTTGAGCCCCCATTCTCATACTCATGGTTTTAAGACAATTTTTGAACTTTTGCTTCTAAGTTAAATAGCTTCAAAACTACTACATTGTGGAAAAACACATTAATTATACAGGATGAGGAAATTCCTTGTCACATTAAATGTAAAATGTACCATTCGACCTACAACCTATTGTATTGTTGTTCTACAACATTTCATTCTGCCTGCCTGATGCTGTCCTTTAAATATCACTGGAGATTCTTAAAATAGATATATGCTTCAGTTTTCAATTTGTTCCATGCTTACTGAACATGTGACATTTTCAAAAACTTATTTTTTCCCTCACATGCTAACTCATCTCAAGGGAACTAATGTCTTTTTAAAAGAATCATATGGTGGCATGAAAAGTCACAATGGGAAATACATGTTACAGAAACGCGTCCGTCAGAGTATAGTGGTATTTTGTAGTAGCTAAATATAACAAGCAAGTTTCAGCACATAATGTAATCTGATTTTCCACAGATATAAACTGACATTAATGCCACAGTCCAGAAGATGTCCTGAAGGCTGTAAAGAAGACATGCTGTTTTTAGCCAAGATGTACACATGTCTTCATGCAGCTCTTATTAATTTCTTTTTTAAATTAATTCAAAAAGTAATTTAGAGTGTAACATCCTGTTACCAATCTGGTACCAAATAGGTCTTCACATCTAGTTATAGAGGATGCAACTAAAATATATTTTTCTGGGATTTTTGAGATATGCATAAAAGGAGTTGTGCCTATTTATGGCTTTAAAGGAAAGAGATAAATGCTTTTTAAATTAGTTTATACATAAAAGTTGAAAATATATGGTTTGCATTTGTTCTCAGCCAACTTGAGTCACTACTTTAATTCAGGTGTAAGACAACAAGCCAGTAAACACATTTCTGTAAATGACTTTTTACATGAGCTCCTGCTCAGTAAGTACACATCACTTGTAATTACACATTATTGCCAAGCTTGTTCATTTCAGAAAAGGTTCTTTTTAACATTTAAAATTCATAAACTGAAGCTTATGTGCTGTAGTCGAAGCCTCACTACAGAAAGTTTTCATCTTTTAGGTGGAGTTGTATTTACGTCTAACTCAATTTGGATCTAGACTTTGCTCAACTTGCTCTTTCGATATGCCCTTACACCCTAACCCAAACTTTTCTATGTATGAATTTTGCAAGATTCATGTGCCACTAACATGAGACATATATATAATCTATCTCCTTTCTTTCTATTGGCTCTGGTTGTTTCTGGCTGAGTGGTGTGTTTATTTCTGCAGATGATAGGACTATGGGGTCCATTTTTTTTTTACAGATTATCTGTCAAGACATGGTGACAGTTTTAAGTTTTAATATGTAAAAAAAATATGTATTTTTTTTTAAATAAAAGTTACACAATGACAGTGCAAATTGTATTAACAGCCAGTATCTAGCATAAATATACTTGATCGCTTGTTTTTGATTTTCAAAGAGCACCTCAAAAATTCACACTTGTTGATTTTCGACTGCAGATTTTGGAATCACCACTATAGACTGTAGGACTGAAAGACACTAATGTGTTTGCTTTGTGAATACACTGACAGAATTAAGAGGGTTTTACACAGTGTGACTCCTGTCCTTAAACATCAGATTGCTAGAATACTTTGAGAAACAATATTTTCCTTCAACCTGACATTGTTGTTTCCTCAAGTCATGATATTATATATGAAAAGTTTGCTTTTGTGAAAGCTGAAATGACAGATGCTAAAGTGAAACCGAGACTGAGTTATTGTCTCGAGAGGCAGCCGAGGTTACCGGACTGCCAGTCAGTGTTAGTGGGGGCGGGCTCTAAGCTGTCATCCCAGCATTTCGGTCTCGCCCTACATAACAGGTCACTGGAGCACTGCAGGCTTTGGGTCTTGGCAGGAGCAATCACACATACTTTTACAGACACAGTTAAACTGTATGTGCTTTTTGCACTTGTGCTTCCTCACATTTACATTTTGCTTTTGATGGGATGAGTCACCAGCTTTTGGAAAGAAGCATTTTCGGGATGGGACCGATCTTAAGTTTGTGAAATGTTTTGTGGTTTCTGTAAAACAGAAAGGATTTTTAAAATGTACAAGTACAAATAAAGCTGCTCTTCTTGAACCTTTCAAGCCTGTGTGGATTTAGCTTAGACACACTTTGATGACCCTGTGATGAACTCGGCAGAAAGTGATATAATTAAGGGGTAGATAGTGAAACTCTTTCCTAGATCGTCCATAATCATCCAGCATATTAACATGTAAGGTTATAATAGCATACTCGTGGAATTATGTATATGTCAAACAGAAATAAAAAAAATGTGTTAAAAAGGCTTGTTCACCCATGTGCTATTAATAGCCCATTTGTTAAAATGACGTATTTGTGGGATAATTAGGGTATGTTTTTGTGTGCTTCAGAGTGTGTGTTTGATTGTGTGTGACGCATGGTGATAATAAGGGGATGATTCAGTGGAGTGGAAGATAATGGGAACTAGAACTGGTTTGACACCGGAACATTGGGACAGAATAAATGAAACCGCTGTGACACACACACACTTAGAGCCAGCAGTATCATTAAAGTACAAGTATACATACACTCACATCGTCCTACAAATAGGCTGATTAACTGGTGGCTACATGAGAGAAGCCCACAGCAGCAGTGTCCAAATCACCCAGCTGTAAGGAATATATCTTGGATTGTTTTCATGTCAACAGAGGGGAAGTTGGAGGACTGGTGCAGATTGGGATTGGAAAAAATCATATTGACAGAGATCTACTGTGTGAACCTGTAGATCTCTGTCAGTATGAATTTTGAGGGCGTTATATTGCATTATTTGAAATTCACCTAATTTAAAATGATATGCAAGTGTTTGCAGAATGCAGAAGCATGACAGTCATGAATAGAGAAAGCAGACGACTTGACTGTCCAGTCATGTTTGCAGATGGATAAAAAAAATAGTAGTCTCCTATTGTTCTTGCTTTCTATCTACATAGCTGAACCTATCAGGTGCAAAAAGGATTTGCTTTCTACAGAACATTTCAGACAGACCATGCATTATTTCACACCCTTACTTTCATAATCCATGATTTAAAGTAAGTTTCTT
The DNA here is from genome assembly GCF_002775205.1 of Xiphophorus maculatus. NCBI lineage: Eukaryota > Metazoa > Chordata > Actinopteri > Cyprinodontiformes > Poeciliidae > Xiphophorus > Xiphophorus maculatus. Next base: position 18,741,162 of record NC_036443.1, read on the forward strand.
CAATATTCTCATCGCCTGCTTTAAAGAAATGTACTTATGTAATTCTGATAAGTTATTTTTGTTTGATTAAGAGACAGCCTGTTACATTTCATAAGATTAAACTGAGCCAGACAGGGATAAAAACCACAGTGAATAGAAACATGTTTGTCTTCAAAAAGTAATAAATAAATTAAATGATGCCCGAATATTGTTATGAATACTTTGCTTGATAATTCTTCAAAGGGATTGAAAACAAAGAGAAATAAACTTAGAAACACAGGTAAAGTTCTTGAATGAAATGGTTTGTTACAGGTACAAAAAGGTAGTGCATGGGTAAAGACGAGGGGAGCAAATTTGCCATATGGGGATTTGACCCTGAGCCGATGTAAGGTGCCACTCCGAAATAGTATTTAGTACATGGAGATGTGGATTCAATACTGTGTGGACTGCTTTGTTATGAAAGGTGAAATTAATCACATTTTGTGCTTACTGCATTACTAAAAGGATGTGAGGCATATCTGCTGCTTGGTATGAGTTCTCATTTATTTGATCTGTCAATCATGTTGCATTGTGATTAAGGGGGTTATTGAACTGGATTGTGTACATTTTTGCTGCATGAATATTTTGTATCTGTTTGCAGACAGTATTGGCCAGAGACATGTGATGCTTAACCCTAAATATTATCTGGATGTTCGCCATTTGAAAATTTAGCATAGAAAGAGAATCCCGGTCCATTTAAGCACAAAGAGCTAAAATGATTTAAGCTCTTGGTGGAGTAATAAGTTTGTAGCCTCTGGCTGTTATGAGCAGTCCTGCTTCAAATTCTCTCAAGATCAGTGTACACAGGTGAGCAAGCCACACTACACAGCAGACTGACAACTGCTGCTGCCAAGCTCCTCCATGAAGCACCCAGGATGCATTATGCCAGTGTAGGCACACTGTCCTACATGTTTTAGAGGTTTCCCTGCTTTAATGTGCCTGATTCAACTGACTGTAGTTCAACAAACGCCTGTTAATCAGTCATCAATTGAAATCAGCTGGACTGAAGCAAGGAAATACCTAAAACATGCAGAGCAGTGTGCCTTGAGGACCAGGGTTGGGAAACACTGCATTATGCTGTCACGGTGATAATGAACCACCACAATCTCACTGTGTGAGACTGGGAGTGCTCTTAAGCTTGATCATGCATATGGGAGAGCTGACTGCATTTCTGATGTGCCACAGAAAACCTCTTCAAGACTCTGCAGAGACCATCTCCATTCTGGCTGTTTTTGTTTTTTTTCTATGTATGGAAACAACATTTTAGCATCATCTTCAACTCTTGCTTATCTTCCTGCAAACAAAATTTTGCTGAACAAAATAACAAGACAACTTTGTCCTCTGTCTAATCCTTGTGTAAAAATGGCTGAGAAGGTGGAAAGAGCCCAAACAGGGATGTCATTAAAAACTTAAATGTGATCGAAAGTTCATGATGTTGTTCAGAGGACTAACTCACAAAGTTAGCTCCTCCTTGGAGCTGCAGTCTCCAGCCGAGCTCCCGCCTCACAGAGCAGCCCTCCCCCGTACCTCTCCCACCCAGTTTCTCCAGACTAGCAGCAGCAATTAGAAAAGTCCTGGTGGAACTGCAAGTTTGCTGAGTTTACCTTACAAACTACTTCACAGTCAAACGCTCTTATGAACTGTTATAGAGAGCATAATGGAGGAGCTTCGTTTTGATGATGTTCTGAAGGCGGCGTGTCGGAAAGAGCAGGAACTTCTTAAAGAGACAGAGGCCAGTTTCAAGGTGTCATGTTGTGAAGTTAAATTTCTTTTAAGTTATAATTGATATATACAGCATTTTTATAACAACTGACAGTAACAACATGGTTACCTGATTGTGCTATGAAATGGCACAATGTGCCTGGAAAATACATAATACCTCTCCTTTAAGATTAAATTTTGACAGTACATTAGACCAAAATTGTTTAATTAATGAATATCTATTAAAATGTACATTGGAAATCACAGTTGCCAACATATTTTAGTTGACCAATTTACAAACCCTTTCATTCTGTGCTTATTTGGATTTTACATAGCATCTCATCATTTAGGAAATAATAGAGTTTTTTGATGGCTGGCTGAGTTTTGTTAATTCCATGCTTAATCCAAACTGGTATTTACTACCAACCCATGACAGTCGTATCACTTTCCTCCTGTAAGTGAAAGAAAGTGCAAATGGAAATATGGATATTTCAAAACTGTTGGATTGTGTCTGCTAGCTAAAGATAAGCTAAAAAAAATCAATAGAAAATCACGGAGATGTGTGAATGTGTGGGAATGTTTGTAAGTGTTTACAGGATTAAGAGGTAAGGAAATAGAAAGTTTCCCTCGGATCACTTGGCCTGGACAAGAAACTCCAGCTGGGACTTTCTTTGTGCCCGTGCCTGTACTTGTCTAAATGTGTGAATAATGGCAACAAAAAGCTTTGATTCTTTTCCCCGTTTCATCCGTAACTGCCCACTTTGTTCCAGCTGCTGTCTACTTTGTTACCTGATGGTGCAGCCTCAGGGAACCCTGTGAGGGATCAACATCTAGTGTGTGAGTGTGGGGGTGTGTGTGTGTGTGTGTTTGTTTGTGTGGAGAAGCTGTAATTGGCATGTCCGTCTGACTGAAAGGACGGGACTTGGTGGCGGTGCAGGAGTGGCGGTGATAACACGGCAATTAAGCTCAGAGAGACAGACCCCAAATCACTACAGTTGGGTGCTTGGAGACTCACAGCGATAGGTTGGACTGTTGGGAGTGAATACAGAGGAGAAGTCCAGAACGGATTGTACTGGACGAATTGCACACAGAAGACACCTGGTGCAGACTGGATTCTGGCTTCTATGGGTGACTCTACAACTAAAAATATCTTGACGGTGTATATCACATGCCCTTGATTTTTATGAGAATCACAGACAGCGAGTAAATGTACTGAAGTTTTTACAACACTTAGGATTCATATTGCATTGCCTGTAGGGTGTTTGCAATGACGACAAAATAAGAGCTTTTATGGCGACTCATGCAGGAATGTTGGTGAAAACTAGTATTAAAAACTGCAATTAAAGGAAGATCAAAGAGTTTAGAAATACATTTAATCGGTAGACTTTAAGTATACCTCATGAAAGTGCTATAAGTGCCTTGGCTGCCTAACATTTCATACATGGATATAGAGAACTACTTCCTAATGTCAGAAAACCACAAATCTAGATTACGTCTAATTGGAAAGTAAATGTGTTAGTAACCTACGCATAGGAAAATACAGCTGTTACTGTAGAAATCTTTGAAGATGATAATCTTCAAAAAATAATAATAAGCCCATGCTTATTATTATCTAAGCACTTTGGATTGTGCTTATTATTACCTAAGCATGGACTTAGATAATAATAAGCAATTTACCTTTCTAAAACAAACATCCCGTTTGTTTCTATTAAATGCTCTATGGGTGTTCTTTGATGAAGCAGATGCAACAGTAAACCTTCAACAAATTTGACAGTAAGAGTAACAGCGATAACATTACCAGATTGGTTTTGTCTTCTTAATTCTTCCATTGAATCATCCCAGTTTGTGACTGAGGATGCCACAATGTTTTACCTCATCTCTCTTTCTCTGATTAACTTAATCTTCCATGAAAAAATCCCTTTGTTGTTGCCTCCAGAATGGGGGATATGAAGTTAGCTGACGTACTATGCCAAACACCTTATTTTGCACAATCCTGTATTGTTTCAGCACCTACATGTCCTTAATTTCCATGAGACACTACGTCATGTGCAGCAGATTTTGCCTTGTGTGGACAGACAATTTGCCAGCCTCTGTCATCCTTTGCTCTGTTTTTGAGACTAACCTAAACATTTCACACGTTTAATTGAGTGAAAAATATAAAGATTTATGTTGTGATTTATGCTGATTTGCTTAAAACAGTTTTGGAAACCTGAGTAATGTCAGGCAGCAAATGAAATTTATGATTCAATAACTGAAGTTTATTCTTTGTAAACAATATAATAAAGATTAATGACCATGGAAATTAGAGGGAGTTGCTGGGAGAAACCCAGGAAATAAATGAAAAGTGGAACATTAAATCACATTCAGATGGATTTGTAGCATCGGGAAAAGAAAAAAAAAACATGTGCCAGGTGTTTTGATGGGCATCAGAAGCAGGTCTTAAAATGTGATGGATCTTTGGGAGCTATAGGAAATTATTTACCAACAAGTCTGAAACCTGAAGTGTTCATCCAGACAACCCTGGAAAAATGCAAAATAAAAAACATATAAATAAAGAACAGAAATATCTGTTTTCCTTCCTTCCTAATATTACTTTTAGTGAGTTAAAAAAAAAAAGGTTTATAGCTAAATACATTGTAAAAGTTCATTTTGCCTAATGATTCCATTTAGAGAAGAGCTGAGGCTATGAAATCCTGGATTTAATTGCATCGCTTGCTAAAATTATATGCAGAGCGGAGATAGAGCAGAGTAATTTCATACATTGATTGTTTATGCCAGTGGCACTGCTGATATTCTCCCTCTCACCTGTATCAGCAGCATTGCCTGAGCGTGCCTGTGTGGCCTCCCTTCACACGTTTTTTTGCATTCTTTTCCCCTTCATTTCTGGTTTTTCTGGTTTCTTTCTTTTTCTTCCTTACCCTCCTTTAAAGGAAAAAAAAGAAACACGGCTGTCTTGATCACTTCAGACCGTACTACTGCAGCCTTCAAATCTGTTATTCATATAAATTTCCAAATTAATTCACTACTTTCAGTTTTTTGTGTGTGTGTTTTCTTTGTATTTCTTTGTATCTCCCTCACAGATGACCCATTTACCTTCTCTCTGCAATGTGCTTTTTCTCTTTGTTTACTTCTCAGCTCCTGTCGAGCATTAACTTTTATCTTTTTCTCCCTTTAGTTTAGTATTCCTGCCATAAGCCTATTTCCACATTTTTTTCCAGATTTTAATTTTTGTCTTCCTGATTTTATTTTAGAAATAGAACAATTTTTCAGATAAGCCCCACAATGGTTATTCGGTTTATGGAAATGTCTCTGTGTTTAGTAATACTAATATATGAGCCACAGAATGTTGACTGCTTACTTTAGTAACGCTTCACTGCTTAGATATTTCTTTTCTAATTTATTACAAAGATCTACGAGCGCTGAGATACATTAGCTAACACAGTGGACTACTCGCGTGACTCCCATGGTTTAGGGACACTCAATAATTTATTGACCGCTGAACCCTTCCTCTTCATTTTCTCTCATCAGGCTACGGGGTGAGGGCGCTTCATTGATTTATAGACTAGATGCAATTTTTAAATACAAGTGTGGTTAACTGTTATCTTTATGGATCAGTTGGGATCTCTAAACGGATTTACAAGTGACAGTGGAAGGGATTTCCTTATGGAAAGCAGGAAAAAAGATGCGGATATCTCCTGAATAGTTTTCTGAATGCATCACTGAAAGAACAATCCACAGTGGTTGTGAAATTATTCATGCTTGAATTTTTTACATTTTGTCATATTAAATCACAAAGTAGTGCATAGTTGTGAAGTGAAGAGTGAAGGACTCATGGTTTTCAAATGTTTTTCCCAAAAGAAATCTGCATTGGCCTAAATCATAAAACACAATCCACAAGTTATTTTGATGGCACCGTTATTGTCAGTTTTAAAGAACCAACATTTTATTTCATTTTTTAGGTTGTAGACTAAAGAAAAACATAAATATTTTCTAAAAAAGAGGAGGTATTCATTTTCTTTATGTTCTTTTATTTGATTAGGACATTGCATCAACATTACTGCAATTTATTATACTGTAAATATGCCCAAATTAGCACAATAACTAAGTTATGTTATTAATTCAAAATCATGTTTAAAAAAAGCACATAGGTTTCACATACTGAAAAAAGGCAAAGCAAAAATGCATTTTTCATTTTATCTACGTTGAAAACATTAATAGGTTCTTTATTTATTTTAGCCAGTTACGCAGATCCAGAGCCACAAGTTGCAAATCTCTGATCTGCAACCACAGATCCCTGAGGTCTGTGGTTGCAGATCCCTGAGCGACTTAATAAAAAAGTAGGAAGAGGAAATACATTTTGGTACAAACCATGCAGATCTTGAATATTGACCTGAACTCAAGCTTAGTCAGATAGAGACTAAGCTTGAGCAATTTTGCTAAATTGTTGCATTTTTTATAGTAAAAACCTTTTCACCATGCTTTAAAATTGTTCACAGCTCTGTGTTCATCATAAAGAATTCTAACAAAAATATATTAACATTTTTAGTTTTATTGTGGCAAAAAATGTGGACAAGTTCAAAGGGCTTAAATACTTATGTATGAGCCGGAAAACAAAAACTTGCAGCTGCGTGTGTGAAGTCTTGTTGAATCCTTTTCTTTTTTATAAGAAGCTAATGATAAAATCTGTTTCACGATGCGGAACACTATAAAGCTCATTAGTAGACCATCTGGTGTGTTTGCTCGTCGTTCCGAGTGGTCGACTTAAATTGCTCTTGAAATGAAAAGATGACTTGGTGCTGGGTTAGGGTGGACAGGGACTACTTTAGACCTTTAGGAAACCAAATTATCCTGTCACATTTACTGTGGTGCCCTTCACAAGAACAGCATTGGACAACAACCTTAAAATGTCAGTCTGGTTTAGAGGTTTGCACAGGAACATTCTGTGTCAGAAAAACTGAACAAATGGTGACATTTTAAATGAAAGCAGTTGCAACATTGAAGGACTGGGGAATTTATTATTATGATTTGACAGCTGAATCGACTGGTATTCAACACAACATAATGGCAAACATTTCTATCTAAAACTTTTGAAGCAGTGAACTTTCCTTCTGGAAACGAATCTGCAATAATTAGAGTTTTAGAACTGGATTTATTTATCTTTCTCCAAAGATCAACAAATATGAAGAATGCATTTACATAGACCAGTATTGTAGTTCCGGAAGCCATAGTCTGAATAATATGCAGTATTTAGTCTAAGGACATTTGGTGGAGTTCATTTAAACACTATAAAGATTTTGAACTGATCAGTTAAAAATATGTTAAAATAATGAATACATGATTTACTTCCCCATTAAATATATTTAGAAACAACTTCAAATGAATGAATAATGCAATCATTTTTACTGCAGTTTTACAATTTGACACTATAAATGGCAGCAGCCTGGGGTCCTTGTCCAGCCTTTTCTGTCACACTCCTCGCCTTTTTAGTTATTGCTCCAATTATTGATATGTGCACATTTTTAAATATTATAAAGCAGGAAATTGCAGACTAAACTTGAAATCTTCTCATTTTTGTTTTTTTGCCCTCAATGGAAAGACAGATTTGCTGCTTGCATCAACACTTTACTCATATTGTGACATTTTTAATATGTGAGACTAACCTGTGAAAGAAATATCCACAGCTCATTTCATCAGAGGAAAAAGAATCAAGTAGTAAAGTGGTCGGAACGTTTTCAATCCATGTATCTCATTTTATCGCTGCTGCTGCTTCCTCTGCTTACATGAGCGATGTGCTCGTACTTTGCATGTATATGAAGTTGTTCCCTACTTACTTGACCTTTCTGTGTAATTTTCCCCTTTTTCATGCTGTGCCCCATTTATTCTAATTCATCCCAATGTGACAATCAAACTAATTTGGATAAAGTTTGATGATGATTTTTATGTGAGGTGAATCATAACAGTAACATTTGTATGCAACCCGAATGATCTCCCGATTACTTTCACAGTAAGAGCGCTATGTTATTTAATTATTTAACACTTTATGGAAAAGATGATGCAAACATACATACATGTTATATGCGGTGAAAGAAATAGTACTTAACTCTTCATTAGAAAAGCATTCATGCCAGGGTTTTTTTTCTTCTTTTTTTTGACATCCACCATTCTGACTGCATCATTCATTATGCATATAGCTGCCTAATGGAGCTTGTGTTGCTCATCGGTGTGTGAATGTGAGTACAATGTCTGGGTAAAGCTAACATAGAGCAAGTGGTGCAAAGGTGTAGCAGTGCTTAAATCGTAACACCTCTGGAAAAAAACAAAAAACATTGTATACATGGGATTGTGCTGCTTTTACTTTTGCCTCATAAATCAGAATTTGGACAGTTCTCCCATTTCCAGTTTTGATCTGGAATCGTTTCCTAATTAGTATTCTTTGTAATATGTGTAGATATCACAAAACCCATCTTAGCAAATATCTTGTTTACCTCAATAAAATTTCCAATGAAATATTAATGAGATAATCTTTAAACAACAACGTGTCTGGAGTAGCGACCTACTAAAAGATGGAGGTGTATTGTAGGAAGGAAAATATTAAAGACTAAGAAAAATTTAAAGAGTTATGCAAAACACCGTACGTACAAGTGAGATTGCATTTTATAGTCAATTATATTTAAAAGTATATTCAAAAGTTTATATTGCAGATTCATATCCAGGTTTTGAGGCTGTAAGTTAGTTAAAATCTCCTTGCAAACTCTAAAAGAAAATTTGGTTTCGCAAAAACAACATGGTGTCCCTGTGGTGTCCAAGCATTTTGTCACATGGGCCAAAATCATTCAGCTCAAAGTAAACAGCAAAAACAAATAAATGAAAAGCATATAAATAAAAAATACATATCTGCTTAACAATAAATAAAATTTATTGGATTGAATAAAATAGTTTGTGTTTGGAAGACAAGAGATCTTTAAATCATTGTAAATTCCGAAACATAATGAATTTTGAACTTTTCTGTTACTAAAGAAAGGCATACAGTTTTCTAATTGTGTTTTGTATTTTTTTAGACAAGGACAACTTTTCTGTTTTCAGTAACAAGAACAGGATTTATCTTTCTTTGAGAACACCTTCCTTATTTAGCCTAGTTTAATGAATTATTTAAAAGCAGATCTTGATGGACCCAAGTCTGCATCAGTTTCCTGTCCTATAGGGCCATATTTTTACCATTCCAGTTGGGGCCCATGGTATATATTTAAGATCCGCACATGGCCCCTGAGCCGTGCATTGGATACCCCCAATATAGTACATAGCTTTAGCAAGAAAGCAGGTGTCACTTTTTCTTTCAACAATGTTGTTTCCATTTATCAATTTTCTGCAATCCAGCTCTTCTGTGTATTTGGAGTACATGGATGACAAATGTTTGCACAGCATTTAAAAATTATTAAAAATCTATAGATATTAATTTTCAACTACTGCATTAGTTACACTATGCCCTTGCCATGGATATAATAGTTTTTGTAGAACAAATGATTAGCCGGAGTACTCTTTACCTTAGTGTTGTTCAGGTAAAATGTACCAGAGCAACACTCTTTATTCATTGCTTTAAGTCTTCCTGTCTCATCATTTATACCTGTTTGGTATAAATGACAGGTATGCTGCCTGGATTTTTGTGACTAGGCTGACTACCCTCTTTCATTCAAAGGGTGGTGGCAAGATCACAGCAGATATAGAAAACAATCATTATTTTATAAATAGAAGAAGAAAAATAGCAATGCGTTTAAAAAGTAAAGTGCAGGTAAATTCTGATATTTTCTGTACTTTCTCCAAGCAACAACAAAAGACCAAAATAGTGCTAACATACTGATGAGAATTTTTTTTCTTCCTTTTCACACCTGAACAGTCCACATACAATGCATTATCATCCCCTATCAAGCTGTAGTGAACACATTATATTTCTGTGCAGAACAGTGTGTTTCATCTGATCTGATGAGGGCATGATTACAGGAGCGTTTGTATCAGACGCACAGAGCTATGTTCAAGATTTAAACCTCAAAATCAGGTAACTTCTGTTAATTCAGATGGACTCGTTTATATCCTTCCCTGATTTTATCAAACTTTACCTCATATCCTATTACTTAGATTCATATCCTCCTTCTCTGTGTCCTTCCTCTCCCTTCCTCTTTGACATTCACTCTGGATTATTGATAGGCAAAGAGATCTAATCTGTCCTCCCGTGTCATCATATGAGGGCTTTGGCTGTGAAGGGGAGACGGTGAAAAACACTGCGTCTGATTACTTTAAATTATTGTTAACCTTTTCTTAATCTTAATGTTCTGCACCTTTTGGTCTGTTCAATTTATTCTGGCTTATTCTGCACCTATTTTATGATTATTTTCTGCATTACTCTCTGAGCTCTAAGGTTTCCTTTCCACATTCTTTCAGTAAGTGTTAAAATGTCCCACCTCTATACTATGCTTACTCTTCTTTTCAGGGGTATTTTGAGTTGTGAAAAAAAAGAAAGAAATGAAGTCATATTTATTTTAAATAAGAGATTTTACCACTGCTTGTGTGGAAGAGACACTGTTTATCCACCTTGTCTTCTCTCTGTGACACATCAATACCTGATCAATAGTTCTGTCTGACTTTGTGAATGTGCTTGGTCTTCCAGACTTGTTTTCCTTCACAGCCATGCGTACAGAGAGGAAACTGGCATTTATCATGTCAGCAGGGTTACGTTCTCCCAGGAAAGTGCTTCTGCTCAGTTTGTAGAATCATAAACAAAATGCCATCCCCACCTGTGTGCTGGGCAGCTCTGTGCATCCTGAGGCATGGCTGCCCTGTGATTTGATTCCTGGATTTGCTCTCCATCCACACGGCATTCTCTCTGTAGCTTTGTTCAGCCTCAATAGCCTGGATGAATGCTGATAGAAACTCCACAGATGTACGACTGTGCGACTTGGCACTCACAGTAATGCATGTATGGCAATGCTGACCTTCATTCTTAGTGGTATGAGGGAATTTAGCTTGCGTTTGTGCATGCTGTGCCACGATGAGAGTTGAATCTGTGCTTGTTTACTATCATCCCATTATTTACTTGCTTTCGTGACACTGATAGTTAGTGAAAGGTAAACCTTAGCCCCATCCTCAGCGAACGCGCCCTGTCAGAGTGGATAATAGACTGCAGTGCATAATGTGAACCATCACGGGGTTCTTGAGTATATTCGAAGCTCTAAACATATTCTGGTATTCTGGTCTGCAAGGTTTATTCATTGGGTTCAAACTGGGTTCTAGTGGACTAGAAGTGTTGAAAGGTCCACTTACTTTACCAGCAGCATGCATAAATATTAGTGTGCTCAAAGCAGTAGTTGGGACACCAAGCGCAATGTGTTACACAAGCATTAAATGACTGCATTATGATGTTTCACACTCTGGAAGATTACAGGGTGACTGTACATATTTATGTATTACTTATACTGCAAATAGAATGCTTTTATTACTGGGGTGTTGGAGCAAGTAAATACCCATATCAAGCAGCTGAAATGCACCATGGTATCCTCTGCATGTTGCCCAAAATAAGGTGGATAGACCAACTGCCTTCCTCTCAATGCAAGAGGGTAAAGTTAATATGAACTGCTAGGTTGATGCCAGCGTTATCAAAGAAAAAAGAATCAGGCTTCTGCAAAAGAGCCTACACAGCAAAAATAGACCATTTTAGACACTCTTTGGAGTCAAATGAGTAATGCTGGACGATGCCATGTTAATCTACTCTGGGATTTGGCTCGAAACGACCTTCCAGGGTGCCGTACCTAACATCTTAATTACCTTTTCAAAAGGGAATACCTCTGAGATTTAACTATCCTTCCTGCACAGCAGATAGGTTGTTCAGTCAAGAGGAGGTGATATGAGGTTACACTTCACTGGGCTGAGTCGCTTTGACCTACCTACCCTCTGTACGCTCATGTAAAGCTTTCTATGACACTTTGCCCTTGGTTTTTGGCACGTCTTGTTCCAACTGCCAGGGATCCTATGAAGTCTTTGAAAGTGTGGAAAAGTATAGAATATGGTTGAATCTCTTCCTTAGTAGACAAAGGGCAATGTGAGATTTGAATTTACATGGTCTAATAACGTTGAGTAAAAAAACGGCACATTTTTACAGTATTTGTACAAAATGTCTAAACTGAAATGTTTAACATTATCTAATAGTTTCTAATTAAAACCGAAAATCAATAATCATTCATATTGCTTCTAAAATTAGTTATTTAACACATATAGTCATAAAAATCCTACTTCTTACATGAATTGATTGTTATATTAACTTTTACATTTAAAAAAATATTTTTTTTACATTTACATTTTAAAATTAAATTCAGAATACAGACCTGCTAACATTGAGGATTTAAAAATGTGTATTAAATATCTAGTAAATAAGTCAGGCTATCTCCTCAGGAAGCTAGCAGTGAGCTGCTTAACAGACGTGTCACTCAAACCTTTACAACTGAAGTTTGATTTAATAAGAAAAGAGTGATACTCCTTTAGTTTGGACACCATGGCAGTGATTGTTTTAAAAACACTGTTCTTCAATACAAGAAAAATCTGTAGGCAGACAAGTTTGTTCTTGCTAGTGAGAGTCTGTGTAGTGGCCTTCATAAACTGTAAGAACAGTAAGTTGTAGCATTTTAATGGTTTTGAAGCTATAACTTTTTAAAACCTTGGAATGTCTTGATTCTGATAAATGTTCCATACCTGATTCTGAGACATCAAAATATGCATTAGAGAAAATCGAGTACAGCAAAAAAAATTGGGGGTTTCTGGACCTAAATCCTTATTCCATTGTGTAAAAAAAATCTAAAGAAAGTGCTGGGTTATTGACAGAGAACTCACAGATAAATGCAAATCCATTAAAAAAATCATAAGATGGAAATTTCAGTGCTTTTTTGGCCTCCAGCCAATGGATGTCCAACTCCATTCCTAAAGAGCCGGTGTCCTGCAGTGTTCCAAGTTCAATGCACCTTAATGAAATGAACCAGGCTTCTGCAGAAATAGTTGATATTCTGAGGAAGTAATTCAGACATTACTTTTGGCTTGTTGGAACAGTCACATCTGAAATATGGAGCACAGCAACTCTCGAGGACTGAAGTTGGACACCCCAGTAGAACTGAGACTTGTAGGTCAGCATTTTAACATTGCTGTGGTCTTAGCATGACACTCAGGAGGTGTGCGGCAAATATCACGGCCGGACAGCGGGAAGTGGGCAGTTGTCCCGTCAGACTGTCACTTTTCGAAACCACACACACACACACAAAAATCTCATAAAAGCGCACATGGAGTCGATGCGACCACACCACACAGAGTAGAAAACTCATGGGGTCTAAATGACCCGTCTCTTAGTGCTGGAGTGTTGATAAATTCAATAAAATTATAACAAACATAAATTTTAATATACTGAGAATTTCAATAAAAAACACTGCATGAAATTATTATGAAAGGAACTCTGAGCAGTCCTCTTTTTTTCCCCTCTTTTTTTATCTAAGCACGGCAATTTAATTGTACGCAGTTAAAAAGAATCCTCATTTTACTAGTATAGTTTTCTTTTTTATTAAAACATTACATTCTAACTCCCATCGTTTACTCTCCATCATCCCTCGTCCTACCGCCCCCTCTCTTGGGTGGAGGTGATAAAAGTCACTCACAAGGGTACTGAGAGATAATACAACACTAGATAGTGACAAATAGGGCAGTGGGGACTTGGCAGTTGTCCAGGCTCATCGTGCACACGTTCTGGCAGACGAGGAAAGGTGAGAGATAACTCCTAAATCTGATTGAAATCACAAAGATATAACGAGATTTAGCAGAACCTAAATAAACGTCAGTCCCATTTTCTTAAAGCTTTCAGTCTCGCTGCCATGCCGCTTCAAAGGGGACATTAGTTTGAGTGTGTGGATATTTAATTATCTTTGGCTGATCTTAAATTCTCTTTGGTATCTTGTGCCAGAAGGTTAAGCCAACTAAGTCCATTAAAGACTGCAGAATGAGTGCTTTGCCTTCATTTTTATGACTGCGTTAGGAGAGGGAGTCCAGCACTGTGGAGAGATTTAGATTCTAATAGATGAGAGAGGTCATAATCCAGCAATTCTTCATTTTAAAGGTTATGTCTATCAAGTGTGGAATCATTGTTTATTAGCAGCAAAGTTTTGGCTTGTAACATTAACGTCTCTTCCTCCTGAGATCTTTTTACCTTGATACAGTCAAGGTAGGTTTACAGGAATCCAGGACTAATTTACAGCTCAACTCCCTCTTTCTCCTTGTCAGTCTCGCTCTCGCTTCTCTGCTTCCTCTTGTCTCTTTCCGAGAGATTGGCAGGTCTTTAGGGTTTTAAGGCGCTTAGTTTTCCATGTTCCTTCCTCCTGTCTCCTGCCGTTAGGCTGACTGGCAGTAATTATATCTGAGTTGGGCCCTGGTTGATCCCGACGACCCCAAGGACGTGACGACAATAAAAAGACAGAGAAATGCAAAAAGATTACAAGAAGAAAAAAAAAAATAAGATAATGAAAAAAGGAGTACACCGCATAAGACAGCGAGGCTGAAACATGCAGAAAAAGGAAGTCGGGAATGATGCACATCTCTGCAGAGTAAGAAATAAATGGACGGAGATAGGCTGGACAAGGTTACACTTCACTGATTCCTGACAGGGTTTTTTTTTTATATATATTCCCTTTCTTCCCCCTTGTTCCTTCCTGCATCACAGGTATGAGAACTCAGTATTCATCGTTGTTCACTCGAGCAGCCTTGTACGCTAAGAAAACGTGTTTTTGTCTTCACTCTTCTCAGCTGCAGCCAGGTGTTTCTCCTCAAACATCAGCTGTCTTCCAACAGGTTTCAGTGCTCTGCTGTTAAATTGTGAAATAAAATCAGAAGAATTGTTTTTCCCTTGATGGATGAAGTTACATTTCCATATACTTTTTTACCAGTTCTGTCTGCAAATATAACCATCTTGCACAGTTAGAAATGTATATTCAATAGTCAATAGCATAAATGATATTGGTTTGAAGCTTTTCTTTCCTGAGGGGAATGGTCATAAAAATTGACCTTTGATAATTTCTACAAACAAAAGTTTTCTGTGTGTTTTACAGTGGGCTGCACTCTTTCTTTGTAGCAAGAAAATCCTGTGAATTTCTCCATGAAGTTTACATGTGAATGTGTGGGTTCTGTCCAGGTACTCCAGTTTTCTCCTGCAGTCCAAAAACAAGAATGTTAATTAGTCCCTCTAAGTTGTCCTTAGGTAGGTGGTGTGTGTGTATGTGTGTGTTGTCCTGTTATGGACTGGTGACTCGGTGTACTCTTGCCCAATGACCACTGGAAATAGACACCAACCTCCCTGAGATCCTGCTAGAATAATCAGAAATAGACGATCAATGAATTTGTTTTGAATTTCTGAGCTTATTTTAACCAGCACACCTTCTTTTTGTTTATATAAAGTCCAGAAGAGTCTTAAATTTAACTCGCATTGTTGTTGAGAGAGTAAAAATGCACTGGGGAAAATGAAATTAAGTTTCTCCCGCTCGCCTGAAAGCTTTGTCTTACATTGTTCTCTTATAAAGATTTTTTTTTACATCAGAAAGAAATGAAAATGACATTTGTTACGCCTTGTTCCACTTTTAGTTCTATAATCAGCAAATCTCCTTTTGTCTCAATAACCATATTCACATGAGCTGACAAGATTTGAAAAGGTAGTTCAATTAACACAAAAGAATTGGATGCTGCTTTGAATATGCTGTGAGTCTGCAGTTACTTACAGACTCGTAATAAACTGAAATCATCTCCTGCATTTTCTCAACCAGCTGAGGTGCAGTCAAAATGTCGTATATTGTTTTTACAACACTTATCCATTTCAATTTTGTTCAGGCTTGTAGCTCACATTCGTTTTATTCATTCCAATTTTCAGGCCTGTAATCGAGAAATCTGTGAAAAAAGAAGTGTTAAAGAAAGCATGCAGAAGACAGTGCAGAACTGATCTGAAAGCAGGTGAAAAGTAATAACATTACTGTGAGAATATGAACTTGGGCCTCAAATCAAAACACAATGTGCCACATAGGACAAAAACCCCAAAACAACTAGTTTCCAGTGTTTCCAGCTCAAACGTGAGTTCAGAACGTACAATTTATGTGATTTTTTCATTGATAGGGAGCATATCAGGAAAAATGCTATGAGAGCAATAAAAACTTAGCAGACTTTCACCTTACAAAAGGGATTTAAAATTGCTCTGTTTTTTGCTACATTGATGAATAGCTGATGAATTCTAAAAAAAAAAAATGTAATTCTTCTATGAAGTAGTGCAGTTGCTCAAATATCTGCTCTGGCTCTGAGCAGCAATTTTTTTTTCTTTGATTCAAGCAGACACCGACACTCACGTATATTTATACTCTTACATTTACATCATTACGTGCAACACATTTTAATCCCAACTGCAGATTAACTGCAACTTAGGCTTCAGTTACTGTAGGTCTTTGTGTCAAAAACATTAAATTTTCCCCCCAAAAAGGATCCAGGAGTTAATGTTGCACTGCTAATTGGAAGCTAAGTAAAAATACTGATATCCATTCAGACAGAAGCTGCCATCAAATTCATCACTGTCTGAGCCTTCTCCTGGCTCAGACAATGAGAAAAAAAAAGAAGACGCAGGATGGACTAGGTTTCTCAGCTGATCAGGAAAAGCGTTGGGATTCCCCTCATGGATGGATGGATGGACGGATGGATGGAGTCTTTCTATAAAATCTCTGCTGACTCGCTACTAGAGTTGTCACCATGGCATAAACTGTTATGTCCTAATCCCTCACTGTTGTGTTTGTTTTTTGAAGCCAAGTCTCCTGTGCTATATAATCCTTTGAGACAAAAAGTATTTCCAATAGTGACTGTCTTTGATGGGTGACAAGGATCTACCCTCTTAACCTGTTTATTTTTACGGAGATGTTCAACTTCTTGCAGAGAATCTTTAGTTTGGGGGAGGGGGAGTTGTCAAGAACACAATCTATTCCCTGTTCATAACAACAGACACACTGTGTCTGTGGCACAGTGCAGTTCTGGAGGATATGTCATTATTCGACTGTGGGGGCGACTGTGGCTCAGTAGGAAGATTTGAAAGTTGTGTGTGTGATTTCAGCTTCCTCCTGTCACATGTCGATGTGCAGTCCCATTGGACAAGGCACTTTACCCTAAGTTCTTCATGTAGGAATGAGTGTGATTAGGTGAATGTGGCTCTAGGTTGAAGTGCTGTAAGCGGTCGCTATGACTGGAAAAGCTTTTGATATAAATTCATTTAATTAACCATTTATATGCATATAGAGTAATGCCTTCTTGCTTTGGAAAGACAGGCTTTTAAGAGTCTAGTTGTGTCTAAACAGTGTGTTTTAAAATTAAATACCTGCTTTATAAAACCTAGAACAGGTGTTTGCAATTTGTTTGTTTCATACTTTGATATGATGTGGTTGTATGACTATTTGATAAATACAATTTGCTCTTTTACATGTACTCAAATATGTACTTTTTATTTCTGTATCTGTTTTAACCACTGATTATTTTTAATCATTTCTGCTCCATGGAGCCTTTTCTTGAACAATGCAGCCATGTATAAGTGATTTACCAGATACTGGCTGTCTGCGGCACAATCGGGTTGCTATTAACCCCTAATAAATGGGCTTCTTGCCAATCCATCCAGGCATGAAATAACACTGCAACTCATGCTAGATGTTATTACTATTCACTGTTTTATCTTTGGTTCTCTTGACAAATGAGTTTTGGGCCTAACAGTAACTCGTTTGTGATTTAACACGTTTAAATAGATTCCCAAAGATCTTGAGGTAATGTTTCTCCTCCTCTTTAATTCACATTACATTGCATTAAATTACCCCTTAGGGGAATAAAAGCCCTACGACTCCATTTCACTGTTGGATAATGGCTCCGCTAGAGATGACAAACCACAGGTCAGCTTTGATTCAGAGTGCATAAGATGCCTCATGGCGTTCACTCAACTGCACTTTGACCCTAAACTGACAAGTTGGCTGCTTCGCCATGTCACAGCTAACACGTCTGTCCATCCATCCAACATTCCTGAGAGAGGAGGGTGAATGAAGGACAGAGAAGAGGAAGAGCGGAGGGCAAGATGAGTGAGACACATTCCAGATATTCATGATATAGAGGTTATATAACAGGAACCAGTCTGGTAAGAGAGTTACTTTTCCAGAAATTATGTGCTCCCTCTTTGAATATGCACTCAGCATAATTAGAAATCACAGTGAAGTAGCTCAATCTCCCAGAATCATCATTGCATCAGCCATCTGTTTATAGCATATCTAGAGTTGGTAAGCAGTGTGCATACATTAGAGTAAATGTCAATATCATTCATTGTAAAGATTTTATGTGAGCAAAGATAGAAAAAGCTGATTAGCTAAAATTCTCCCTTTCTCTCCTGACCAGCGGCGTCCAGCTTCAGTTTTTGCCGTGCCTCCCTGGAGCACACGGTGTCTGCTGAGGAGCTGAGCTACCAGCTGCCGCGTCGGGCCGGAGGCAGCAACCTGACCTGGCACGACGGCCGCGGCCAGAAGACAGCGCACACGCGCACCGTCAAATTACTCCAGCAGCCGGGCACAGAGGGCATCCAGGTAGAAGCATTTCTGCACAAACAGAGCAGAAACTGAGTGCATCCGGTCCATGAAACTAACCCCAAGTGGCGGTTTTGCTTGGAAAATAAGGTCAAACATATTTCGGTAATCAAGTGCTCTTTAAGTAATCAAGTGCTCTTATCAGAAATACGTTTGACATTCTCAACCGTCTTTTTCTTCTTGCACCTCACTGCTCACATACACTTCCATATCCCACTCCAGTATCTACAGTCAATGCAGTAATTCCCGATTTAAATATCAGAAACAAAAATTTTTCTCTCAATGAAAATGCCAGTGGTGCGCCGTTAGGGCCTGCAAGGCCTTCTCTGCTGGCTTAAAAATATCTGAATCACAGACTGATGTTAATTATATTTTGTCCATGAATATGTATTAAATAAATCCAAATTGTTTGTCCGCTTCCTTTCATTGCTAGCTCCCTGGTTGCGCTGCTTCCAGAAGTGTATTTTCATATTTAAGCATTTAACCAATCACATTTCAGCCACTATTTGTTGCCAGGGTCAAAGAAATCTGCCTGGAGGCCTTCATAATCAGTTCCGCGGGCCCTGTAGCATAAAATAAATGTCGATCAAACTGTTGCTTCAACCAATCAGATTTTGAGTTGGCGACACCAAGGCCCTCTAGCAGGCGTAACGTCAGCGTATTCACACGCTCTGATTGGATAGTCAAAGCGTGTACTAGCCAGAGCTAGCAAACTGCATCTGTAGCGAGCTGCACAAGCAAAGATGTTGTTGTATTGATTTAATAGCTGTTTTGTCAACCCACAATGGGTGAAAGAGGAGAAGAAATGGATTTGGTTGGAGATTTACTGTCAAAGCCATTTTCAAGACGGACTTTTCAAGAAAAGCTGGACGTTGTTAAGCAAGGTCGGGCAACTCCGAAGCTAGCAAGCCTGTCACAACCGGGAAAAGGATTTGTCCGCCACTTTCAGTCTACTAACTAAAACTTATGCCAGAAATACGACAGGGCAGGCTGGACTTTCAGCATTAGCTTCGATGGCGATAGAAAAGGACTTCTTCATGGAACTGAAACGCACGGATAATCTGCACAACAGAGTAATTGAAATCTTCTTGAGGAAAGAAAGGAGGATGGATTTTGTGTACATATAATCAGGATTTTTGGTGAGTAAAATGTTGCTATATTCGTAAATAATATTGCAATTTTATCAGGTTATTTTTGATGCTTTTTTTAATGTGTGTTGCAGCTGTTTTATAGCCATGAAATAGTTATTGAGGGTTGGATTGATTCAGACGGAGCACTACTGAAGGCCTAGGTGTGAAATGCACGGCCCGCCACTGGAAAATGCCAAGAAGTCTCCTTGGTTTTTAGCACTACAGATCAGAGATAAACTTCAGAATGTCTGGGTATTGATGTGTGGCTATAGTAGGACCCAAATGCATACAAGACTGAAGTGATTACAGACAGATTTCATTAGTAGTAAACTGAAAGGAACCTAAAGGAACTCAAACCAGCAATGAGACAAAACAGTGATCATAAATACTGTGAAGGTGTTGTTAGTGACATGGAAACCAGGTGAGAGAAAGTGCTGAGCAGAAAGCCTAACACCAACTTAAGAGTCTAAACCAACAGAACACAAGAAAGAAATTAAACACATGGAGGAATGAACTTAAGAAGATGATAATACTACAATAATAATGAAAAATCAAAAAATGATCAGAATATTAACACCACTGAAAACCAAAAGCCATAATAACAGTCTGCCGCATAAAACTACAAATTTAGCTTATTCTCACAAGATTGTGGATACATGTTAAAGTTGTGGCACAACAGGATAGCCACAAGATCATAACAGTGCAAAAAGAAGCATCTGCATTGCTTGCGTCAGTCATTGTTTATATCCGGTTTTATCCCATTTGGCTGCTTCTGGTTAAAAATTATGCTACGTTTCATGTTCATGACATAAAAGTTGGACAAAATGTGATATGAACATTCTGACTGATGCACTGAAAACTCTCAGATACATATATGATTTAGTACCACATGTAAAAGTGGAGTAAATCATATCTTTGGGGGGTGAAGCGGTTGGAACTGGGTCGTTCAAACTATCATGAAAAAGTCGGGTTTGGATAATTGGCAAAAAAAAAAAAATTTGGGTTGCATTTCCCTGTTGTGTGAATTTAGCCGTGCTAATAGGTAACAGAAAATAGTACCTTGAATCACCAAAATAAATAGAATTTAAGGACTTAGTTTTTGTTATCTTTTGCAAGTTTTAAGAATTATTAACCAAATGACAGGGATTCTGAAGTCTTACCTGGAGCCTTCTGGAGTAAATTTTCTTATTAGTTCAGTTTCAAACCAAATTGAGAGATCTACCTGTGCGATGTCATTGGAGATGGGCCAAAATGTTCAGTGTCAGACCTGCACCTCCCCAGATCAAATCTCAGCCTTGACAGAATGCACAATAGCTTTAGCTTGTGCATATTGCTGCCTGATCTTGGTTGATTCTGCAGTGGTAGAACCACCAGAGAAGAACGGGTTATGTAATAGTCGTACAAGTGCTGATGTAATGGTGCTTGTGCGGTCTAAGTGAGTCAGAAAGTAAGAGATGATGTTTAATGTTAATTATGTCTGAAATATTTCTTTATTTTACAGATAAATGTTTCTCACCAGGGATTTAAGTTCTAAAAGCAATGAGGTTAAACACCAGATATAAAACTCATTTGAGTGCTGTCAGGCATGTGAGGAATACTTAGTGGCTTATCATCGTAGCGATACAATGCAGGCAGCCGCTGCACCATTTAGTTGGAAACAGTGCTTTATTGAAACTTTTCTTCCTTCTAAAGCAAATGAGAAGTGAATCAAAATGAAAAATGACTATATTAGAGCGGATTGAATGCATCACGCCTAAAACGGCATGTGAATCAACTCCCTCGTTCCATTTAAATATTTAAATGACAGAGAGCAGATAGCCCCGTGGATGTCCTTTCTTTCATTTTCCGACCGCTTTTTGAGAAAGTTTGTAATTGAGAGACTGTAAAACATACACACTGTACTCAGTTTGTTTAATAATTCATAAAAGAGAGTCCTCTTAGCTGCAAAAGCTGTAAAAGGCTTAATAAGAGACGAGTGAAGAGCTGTTTCCGTGTGATTACACAAAGCTTGGATAATTACAGCTCCTTTATACCATGAGAACTAAAGCTTATCACTTCCTTGTGGCGACAAGCTTCTTTTTGCATTATTTAACAAATGAGAGTGGAGTCCAGCTCTACGTGCATTTACAAAATACCACAGTCTCTGCTCATATAGCTGTAATGATAAGAAATGTGTGTTTATTGGGGTGCAAATGTGTGCGCACGTATTGTGTTAACTGCTTGTGTGTGCATGTGGTCCTTTCAGGACTGATGATTAGATTATTCTCCATTAAACTGGCTGGGCACACACAGGCCTTAATGAGGGAGCCGTTTAAGTAAAACACGGCTCAGTTTCTGGATGTAAGGTAGGACCTGGGGAATCCTTCTTATGTGCTTAACAAAGCTGATAAAGCACGTTATGCATCGCTGTGCAAACTCCCAGTCAGGGGGTGATGAGAGATAATGATGGCAGAGGAAGGAGAGGTGGGTAGTTTTAGTGTTTATCCATGCACAAACATGATTGTTAGTATCAAAGATGTCCACAGCTTCTAAGTGTCACTGGTTCAAATAGAGTGTAGCGACACATATGGTCACTAGCAACCATATATCCTGTTTTCAGTGATTTAGAAGAAATAGGAGGAAGGTGTACGCTTAACAAATTATAATTATCCAGACGATCCAATAACAAACTTATTTATTATTCTCTTTAAGTTTAACTGTGTTTTGGTTGCTGGATGTGAACCAATACACCGACCTCTCTGCTTACTGAATTTTTTCCAAATAATGAGGTACTGTCTCATCGGTGCACCTTCTGTGCCGTTCGTGCCTTGGCTGCTGTTTGGATAACCAGATGGGGGCTAAGGGAGGGTTTTCTGTGCGCGGCTCATTTTGCTGTCTGCCACACAGCTTGTGGGTGAACGTTTAGATGAGACCGGGGACTAGGTGGAATAACAAAGACACAATTTAAGAAGTCTCCTTTTCTCTGAAGCAGGACTGAGCTTGTTACAGGAAGCAAAGCTCCTTCTTTGTGCGCTAATTTGCTTTGCCTTGGTGGGCGAATAAGAAAGACTGCTTCGTGATTATTTTTCCCTTCTCATTACCCAGTGCTGTGGCTGACCTTTTGAGCTGACACTGACACAAAGAATTGAATTAATGGAGAAAACACACACGCATGTAATTTGCAGCCCTTTTTTTTTATTAGAGATTACATCTTTTAGTCATCTCTAGTCTACTTTATTATCTTTAGTCTACTGTATTCTCACCACAGTTATACATTTTCAGTATAAATATTTTCAATGTTTGTGGGGTTTTGTATTATTTTGTATTTTACCTTTAAGTAATGGTATTTATGCTGATTCTCTCTTAGCAGAGGGCCATTTCTCAGAATGAGAGTAGTTTATATTATTATGGCTGGTTTATACACACCACTGTTGTCCTTTCTAATGACATGGAAGCACATGATTTTGAGGAGCATATTCTCTTGTTTAGGTTTGGAGCTAGGTAAAGTCTGAAAGCCCTTCCATTTCTTACAAGCATTTGCAAGGTTCAGTATAAGTAGAGAAAAAACATTTTGCAAAATGGTTGGAATCGACTTGCAAAAATAGACCCGTAAAGCCAAACTTAGTAGTTAAAATTTAAAATGGGAACATACTATTTCTACATTTCTTCTTATGCTCCCAGTTGTTGACAGATTTTTTTCTGCAGCGCCGTCAACTGCGGCGCCTCAGCTGCAGCTCCCCTTATGACATGACAGACAGAGATTAAAGTCTCAGTGGGATAAAGCAAAGCATTCTCCCTACTCTCCATTCAGCCTACCTGTTACCTGCCAAAGTTCTGGCTCTGTCTTCGTCTGTCGAAGCCCAAATAAGCCACAGACTTTAATAGTTTCCTGCTTCTGTGTTTCCTTTGACATAATCGCAAACATCCCACTGATAATAACAAATTCCGTCACTTAGTTACTGCATTTGCACCAAAGAGTGTTGTTTTGTATTGTATTATTTTGTCTGCATATGGAGTCACAAAATCCTGGAAATCACACAGCCACCTGCAGGGATCCTTGTGGTCGACTGACTGACGAGTTCTGTGAAGCTAATGATCACCTTGGTTGTTTAAAACCGTGATGATGAAGTGCAGAAAACAGACAGACAGACACAAAAAATAAGAGCTGCTGGGCAAAGAGCCAGAAGTGCTTGAGTGTATATTGTCCTTGTCCTGGCACTCAGTGATGTGTTGCACTCTTCAAGACACATGTTTGACTCATGCTAAATAGAGAGCTTTGCGAAAATCCCATCTGGCTCTTTGTCCACCCACTGAGAGGCTGCTCATATTTGCATGAGTGCAAACCTTTTTAAACACTCAGAGTCCTGGGGACAGGCAAAAAACAGAGCTGCACAAAAGCTGGCCGAGGTTGACGGTTCACACACTTCCACAAAGTTACTTACACAAGAACAGTCAAGTAGACACTTGACAAAAAGCCACTGAAGCATTTACGGAATCACCCTGACACACTTAAACAAAGGCACAAGACTAGACTGAGCAGGTCGAAGTAACGGGGTGCTAAACGGTGGAATCGAAACTGCCAAGAAAAGGGGGCCGAGGAATGTTTCTGTGCACAGAGGGACGAAGGAGGGAGGAGGATGACGGAGATATGTTGGATCATATGTCGTGATCTGCCAGGGTCTTTGGGATCAGAGAGACAGATTGCAGATCCAACTCTATAATGACAGCAGAGCAAGAGTTCGATGGGCACCAAAGATTGGGGAAAGGGAAGGAGTTGTTTGGTCAGACAGCAGATTGCAGGGATGATAGAGGAGTGTTTAGTATCCTGCTGAGGGATGAAGTGACACCCAGAGAAGATTTACAGCCGAGAGAGAAAGTAAGGAGGCAGTACATGATATGCATACCATAAAAAAAATCAATCTATTCATCCTTGTACTGTAGAATTTTTACTGCTGATTAGCATTGAATCTATCGTCAATCTCATGCAGGGTCTAACAGGCAGCCATCAGAAGAGGTGTGTTATTGGTCGCAAAGAATGAATTTAGCAGATTCCCCACGCTCTCTTGACTTCCAGCTAATCCCTAATTAACTACACATGAAGACACTGCAAACACACACGTGCACTCTCAAAATTACTAAGGGAGGACAAAGCTCACAGAAGTCAAGGTAATGCACAGAGCGAACAGACAAGAAGATGAAAAAGGAAGAAAAAAAAAGATGTGGAGTGAGAGTGTCAGGCGGAGGAGCCTGAGATTTATGTGAAATGAGTGGAGGAGGATACGGGACATGATAGATCAAAAGGAGCAGTGAATGGCAAAAAATGCTGTTTCAGTACACAAACAGAATGATCAATTGGAAAGTACTGAGAAAGTCAGAGTTTGATATAGGGAAGGATGGGTTGAAATGCACAAAAAATACTCTGAAATACTGATATATAAACCTGCATATTTTTTATTCAGAATTTATCGGAGGGCTACAGGCTGATTCTTTTGAAATCAAAATAGTCTGGTCTCTAAAACAGCACAATGAGTTAAACATTTAGAATTATCTAACCATGTTTGTTTTCAACCTACATCAGTCAACTCCTACTTTGAAAGCTTGACACTTTCTCCTTTCTGGATTTCACTCGTAATTCTTTCAGTAATACTGTACCTTAAAAAAAAGAAGCAGTTAGACCTTTTCAACTATTTCACATTTTTGTCATGTTACAACTTCAAACGCCAGTGTAGTTTGGGGGAATTTTATGGAGTGGGGAGATCAGATGAAAGGCCCACGATGGAGGAAATGCAGAAATCCACAACTCAGGTGGGAGGATCTGTCAGCTGTGGGTGCTGAGAGATCCATATATGTGGCCTTTATGGAAGAGTGTCGAGAGGAAAGCTTTTGTAAAAAGAAATCCATAAGAAATCCTATTTATAGTTTCCCTCAAGCCATATAGAGGAAACAGTAAACACTTAGGGTAAGGTGCTTTAGTCAGAGAAGGAAATCAGACATCATAGTCGTCTATATATTTGTGTAAAAGTAATACTGCATTATCTTTATCTTTAGAATGAAAATGGTGCTGGCAGCTTTATGCTTCATTACAGAGTTGATAGGAAGATAGATAGAGGGCGGTACGAGAAGTTCACTTTCAGCAGGACAGCAACACTTTAATGATTATTATTGTCTCAAGTTATTTAACACCTTATTACAACCAATCAGGAGCTTCGTTAGCTGTACAAAGCGTGCTTGAGATAAAATATCTCAGATATATGGTCTGATGAAGTTTCATTGATTATTTCTGTACATAAGCTGTATTTTTTTTTTATTGCATAATGTCTTGAGACATTTGCTATGGATTGGCATTATATAAATAAACTTAGTTAGAAAGTGTTACATTAATAAAACAGAATAAGAACCTGTCACATAAGAGTTTGTCTTTCTCCAGATAGATTCGTATTTTTTTGCAACTGCCAGCTTTTTTCCTTTTTCTTCCCAGTCCATATCCTCAACATTTTATAGACCGCCTCAGCAGATGCAGCCTCTGCCGTGCCCCTATCCTTTCTGTCTTTTTTCTATATGTAACAAATGAGGGACCTCCTCCAGCTGGACAGAAGTAGGTCTCAGGAGGAACTGCGAGGTAGCAAAGGGTGAGCAGGGACTAGACGGATCTGGCCAGAGGAGATGCAGTCTGATGGATGGCCAACAAATGGAGCGAGAAGAGTGAGGGATGGAAAAAAGAGAGAGACAGAGGGATGATTGGGAACTATTATTCCATTTCCCTCTTGTCTGGCTTCTTGATGATGAAGGCCATTATTCACACTCAGAGCATAGCTAACTCTACAGCTCACAGCATTCCCTCCCTTTTTTGTCCTATTTTATATGCGCTCACCTTTTCTGTCTGTTTCACTGAATGCCATTTGCTACATTTTCATTATATATGTACAAGCAGATCTAAAACAAATGTAAACCATTTGAAATTTGCTATGAAATTACTACACCTATGTACTATATTACCAAAGTATTTATTCGTCTGCCATTATGAACTTGAGTGGCACCTCATTCTTAATCCATACATATAATAATAGGATTTTAGGTGACAGCTTGAATTTTTCTAGAATGCTGAGAGAATAAAACGGTTCCATATTGGGTTCAGTTATTTGGTTAATTTTAGTAATTTGCAATGTGAAAAGAATATAACTCTCTGGTTTCCTCTTGTACAAGCAATAATTATCCTCTGTTTATCTTATTTAATAATCCAGAGCAGAAACCAGTTCCACATCTTCTCAAACTCAATTCCAGCTAATGACTGGGCTCAGCTGTAAATTTTCTGAAGCTGACTTGCTCAGAAATATGTGTGTAATTGGAAAACAGGCACACTGGAGAGGGGAAATGTAGATGTTTTCAATTAAGTCCAATAAAGCAGATCACACTTGGTTGACCAGCCCTTAAGATTTGATAGCTTATTAAAAGAGAAAGTAATTGAAGCTGCATATACAAATACACAGTGTTTACTGCATGAGAGCCAAATTGAGATGTGCAGCTTTTCTGCAAGCTGACCATTCTGTTCTCGAAAGTGTGTCTATGTTGCATTTGTGCATATGACATTTCAGCATACTTAATCTCATTAAATGCAGTCAGCTATTGAGTGCAACATTTGGCAGCCGTTCAGTGCTTTTCCGTTGAAAATAAGCCAAAGTCTTTGTTTTAGAGTCAGCTCAGCCAGAACATAATTGAATGGATTAGCTATGAGAGTAAGTAACTTCTAATGAGAACTGAGGGGACAGGGTGATTGTTGTGTTTTCTGGTCTTATGAGCCGGTTGTCACTTTGTAATATCCATATTAATTTCCTTCAATTGACTCATGCAAAGGAAGGCCTGTGTTGGCTATAAGTCTGTGTAGGTTAGTGAACGGAAAACAAGAAATGCAAAAAGACAAATGAAAGTGAAACTATTAGACAAAAATCTTAGAAGAAACACCATGAGCAGTTTTTTTTATACGGTGTTCCTCTTAATGAGGGGTTGTGAGGTGAACATAAGATGCTAATTCAAATTTAACTCAACATCTGTTCGCCTGTTTATGCTCACAAGGTTTCAAACCTTAATCTCACTAATGAATCAAGCTACATGTGAGCTAATTGTGTTGATTAAATTTGTTCTGTATAAAGCAAATTATACCAACTTTTTTAAGCAGATAAATCAGGAAAAACATTTTTGGTTTGGTAGAGTTAAGGAAAAATGTCAGTCAATATTACAATTTGTTGGCAATTAGATGATTGTTTTCCTATTACTATTTTCCTGTCTCTGGTTTATACTACTGGGAGTAGTTTTCTTTAAAATTGTGGTATTTGAATGCATTCCTTCATCTTATTTCAACATAATGTGACAATCCTGCAAGGTGAAATGAGCTACATCAGTTACTGCATGTGCAGTTTATCTGGGGATAAAAAGAAGTATTTCAGTCTTCATATCTCATATGAAGACTGAAATACAAACATATTCACTTGGTCATACCCATTACAAGGACTGATATAAAATACCTTTTTGTTCTGTTTCAGCTGCATCCAGGTGAAGCCTTCACCGTCTATCACACCAGTCCTACGCTGTCCTGTTTGTCCAAACCTGTGGTGCTGTGGACTCAGCAGGATGTCTGCAAGTGGCTGAAGAAACACTGTCCTCACAACTACCTGACCTACGTAGAGGCCTTCTCCCATCACGCTATCACAGGTGCAACACACTGCAGAAAGATGCAAGCACACCTTCTTTATAACGCATTAAATGACATTAAATAACTGTGATTGTATGGCTGTACAAAAAATTTACAGTACACAAAATATTATTGAATATCTGGTATTTTTCTTAGTATTGTATCAAGTTTGAAATTATAGTATCACGACAACCCTAGAAATGTTTCAAATTAGTGTAGCGCTTTTACCTTTGGGTATTTGTATTTCTATCAGAATATTGCTTCTGAATGTTCCTCAGAGTAAACTATCATAGAAGTTATTCCATGACCTTTAGAGTTTGTTTTTTTTTAATACACAGTTTAGATGTATTTTTCTATTAAGGCACATCAAATGAATGCATTAAAATGCTAATAGGTGTCACATGGGTCTTTTCTTATCCTACAGCTTAAATTTTCAGCTTGAAGGGGATTTAAACTGAAAAATCTGCAACTGAGATTTAAAGTCTTCATTGTGAGGTGACTTATAGGGTAAAGTCTATATTAGGTGAAGAAAGAAAAAGCTGCAGAAAGAAAACAGAGTAATAAGTGTGTATTTGTTACAAAATAAAATCCCTACAAAAGCACATGCAGGCACCTCTACATTTAAAAACATACCACCAGCAGATCCAGATCCAAGACTTACACACATTTCTTTCAAACCTTAAGAGGCCAAATGGTATTTCATGGCTGCACAGAGAACAGATTGCTGAATGGTGCCGTAGGGTCATTCACCACTCAGACTACATTTGCATGTAGGCTTTTGAGCAGACACATGCTGTATGTACACATTTGCTTTAGGGTTAACAAGCTTGACAAAACTGCACTGACATGGATACAGTTTATAGAATTTGTAGAAAAAGAGACAAGGAAAGCAGCTCAGCTCTCATGTGCTCTGTAATGCCAGCGACACATCATTTTACTTAATGTTATTATTATTATTATTATTTTCTTTTGCTAAATTGCCAAATGAGTTCTTGTTTTTGGAGTCATCATGACACAATTACACACAAAAAGTGTTCTACTTAAACCCGCATGGCTTTTGTGTAAGCTATTAGTAGCTCCGTGCTAGATTCTGTGTCTGTACCACATTAGACCACTGACCCATAAGTAAATGTATCTATTTCAGTCTCTTTGTTAGGGCACAGTTACAGTGGCACAAGCTGCCTGAGGACAGTAATGGAGTTTGTTGTTTGTATTTACATTTGTGGTGTATATGTATTACGAAAAATCAAAAAAGTTAACTGTCTGTGTCTGCAGACCTTAGAAAATTACCTTTCAATACTCCTGCTGTCATTGTTTGTGAAGCCTTAGGTTATCAGACTGTGTGTTATGTAATTTTAACTTGGTTCCACCAAACAGTACATAATGTTTATATTATATATTTATGTATTCTGCATTTACTTAATATATACAGGCTAATTATTCTGCCATTTAAAGTTTCCATCATCTACTAAACGGTATTAATGCACATATAGACTACCAAAATAGAGGACTACCACAATCTCCTTTTCTGCTTATCCTTTTCCTAAAGGCAGAGCAGGGAAATGCATATTAATAACCATGTGAATTGGGACAGAGACTACATGTTAGTTTTGCATTAAAAAACTAATTTGAGCCTGAATCACCCGCCAGGGTGTTTATAGCTACCTCTGATAAAAAAAATAAATAAAAAGAGTTCCAAAATAAATCTGTATTCAATAGCAGTGGCATAATCCTACTCTGAAAAATGTTAAAAAGTGCAACTGTTAATTTGAGTGCTCTGATTCAGCAGGGGGAAAAAACTAATTAAGAACTGATTTTTTGGGTCTGCAAAGGCTATCAATACTTATGGCACAGGTGATTCTTATTAGAAGGTTTTATCTCATCACATGGGGATTTATAAGTTTACACATATTGGAATTTTCAACATTTTTCTGTGTGTGGAATTATTCTACTGCAATGAATTTATATTATTTTAATGTTTTTACATTTCTTTACCGAAACTTCCAATAACAGTGGAGGATACGGCAAGTTAGCATTTGAAACAATAACCCTTAAAACTTAGCATGCTATTTTTTTTTTTTTAGCTACAAAATGGTCCTGCACACATAGTCAGTCCTTACGGGACTGACTTTAGATACCTGGATATTTTTGTTTTCTCTTTGGTGGTAGTTGGTTACTACTTCCTCAGCATGTCAATGTTCTGCAGAGGCCTGCTAATGAGGCATCATTCGATCCAGATGTGTTGAACCAAGGAGAGAACTCAACTAAGACTTGAGGAGTGACTTCTGAGGTGCTGCTGTTTTACTGCTATGACCTTTTATATGAGCTATACATCTCGTTACAACTTATTATAACAAATTTATGTGTTTTGCCTTAATGATTTTGTTTTGAGAAGATCCTTTTTTTCTGTTTTACTTTATTATTCAGTTATTATTTATTGTTGTATCATTTTATCATCTGTCTAACCAGGCACTGACTATGCCTTTGAATTTTTATATTGAAAATACTTCAGCCATGTCTCCTGTGAGCTCTGTAAGTACATAACTCACTGAAAACATGGCTGGAGTACTTCACTTTAAAAAGTACTTGATGCTTTTAAAGTTTTAGAAAATAATCATATTACATTTTTGAAACTGAAAAGGATTCTTTTCTTATTGCTGTCTCAAAGCAAAATATATATAAAAAGAAGTGATTTACATATTTGTATGTATGTCCCCTGATTCAAGCATACTGAAAATGTATCAAAAATGTATTATGCCCGTGTGTGGCATAATGGTGCCTGAAGGTTGACGTTTGGAGCATTGAACTGCTACATAATGTAATAATGACATTTATTTGGTGTGTAAACTCTTTTTACTTGCTTAGTGGGTATGCATACATTTCTAAAAGATTTTAGAAATGTAATACACTGCTCAAAAAAATAAAGGGAACACTTAAACAGGTGTTTAACACTTAAAGTGTTCCCTTTATTTTTTTGAGCAGTATACTTAATGTTTGGCTTCAGGAAAAACAGGAGTTCTATACGTACAATTTAAAGTACTTTTCCTCTTTTATGTAAGGAAGTCTCTACCTTTCCGTGTTTTGGATTGCTTGTCAGACCACTTTAA
Organism: Xiphophorus maculatus; assembly: GCF_002775205.1. Lineage (NCBI taxonomy): Eukaryota > Metazoa > Chordata > Actinopteri > Cyprinodontiformes > Poeciliidae > Xiphophorus > Xiphophorus maculatus. The sequence goes on from NC_036443.1 coordinate 18,772,429, forward strand.
GAGTCATTATTGCCCTAGCCAAGGTAGAATTGCTTCTCATTTGCCCAAAGACACCATTAATATGCAATTTAGTTGGGAGCCAAGTTGAGGGAAGCGATCTCCATTTTAAAAAAAGCTTTTGTTTTTGTGTCTCTTTTCTCCCTTTGACGGCATACTTTCCCTATCTGCAGGCAATTATTAGGAGCTGCATTAAGTCTGTCTGAAGGGAATTGATTTGAGCTCCATTCATCTGCTTTGTCTCGTTTGTACACACTTATTCACAGCGCAAGGGCAGGGGGTATTCTGGGACATGCTGGTACCGCTGTTGGCAAGCTCTAGAAACGACAGGGCTTTTGAGAAGGCGAGGCAAATACGTTAATGAGTGTATATACACAGAAACTAGTTCATTTCAGTTTGAAAAATACTAAACACATGCACAAAATAAAACGTGTCTTGTTTAGTTCTCAAGAGTTTGTTTGCACATAAATTGGTTATTAGATACAAATTTTCTGACACAGTAAGAGAAGCAAATAATCATCCTCTGAACAGCATGAGCATACAAAGGCATAAACACACCATACAGCAGTTGTGAAAGCTGATAAGTGTCGCACTGCTTTTTCCTTTAAGGGAGGAGAGTTAAACTTCATCAGAGGTAACAATTGCTTTGTTTATAAAGCAGTTCCATATTCATGTCTTGTTGCATCCAAAGTTTATATAAAAATTGCTCTTTGAAATGATGTTTGTTGGTCTATTGATCCTTCATTTAAACTCAATGCAAATTTTTGACAGAAAAAGTGTATTCATACCTTCTGATTTTTTTTATATCCAATTTTGTCATTTTACAAAGAACCTTCAAGTATTTTCCTAACATTTTGTGTTAAACCAACAATAAGTAATACATGGCTGTGAAGTGGGAGAAGGATATAAAGTTTCCAAAGTTTTTACAGACAAGCTGAGCAGTGTAGTGTGGCGTACATTTGTATTCTTCCTCCCTGAGTCAAATCTTTGTAGAACCACTTGGTGCTGCAATTGGACTTTGACTGGACTGTTCTAACACACATATATACCTTGATTTAAACCATTCTTTTGCAATTTTGACTGTATGTTTAGGGTTGTTCTGCTGGAAAGTGAACTAAATTTTTGCAGCATCCAACAGATTTTGTGCAAGGACTGTCCTGTATTTAGCTAGACAGAATGCAGACAGAATTGCATGCTTAAGTTTTCAGATTTATTGAACTATTTTTTCATGACATCCAACTTTATTGGTTTATTCCAACCCCCCCCCCCCCCCCCCCCCATTTGAATAGATAGCCTGAGTTTGATTTGTGACAGTGGCACAGCATTGCTCAGAGATCTCTGCTAATGTACAGTGATAAAAGAAAGGATTTATTTACTTGAAGACTGACACAGTTCTCTGCAAAAACAAATAATGTACTTGTCCTGAACAATCAAAAATCTAACAAGCTTTTTGTCCAAGGCATCATTTTTTATCAGTTCCAAAAGGATGAGGCTTCCTTTGTTTATTGTGCTTGGGTTTTTTAGTCAGTTGTTAGGGGGTTTAGGAATGCTGTGTATTTCTTTATACATAGTGTAAAAGAACTGCATCCAGTGGGACTATTAGGGGATCCAGACAAACCCAAACCATCAAACCCTCAAAGCTGTTTTGCGCTGTGATGCCAATCTCATAAAATATGACTTCTGTTTCTCTGTTAAGAAAATATACCCGTATTTCATAGACTGGGAGATCAAAGGAAGCTGAAAGCTGCCTTTTAATTTTGGTTTTCTGGACTATCTCTGTTTTATCCCACTTCTGTCTCCACTGCTTCTGCATTCAGACCACATGCAAACTTACTGACTGCACAAGGAGGGTAAAATTGCACTAATAAATAGAGCTTATTAGGAGTTAGAGATGAAAGTTCATACTTTTGCAGGAGTTATTTAAAAGATGTACCTAAATAAGAGATTAAATAAAATAGCAGAAGAAGAACTAGACCAGTGAAGCAGAGGATGTGCAGATATTTAAACGGGGGAAATTGGAATGAATAGAATGATAAGGAGAGGGAGCCACATGAGTAATGAGTCCAATTATGTTTTGGATGTCGTACAGAGCTGCTGCAGGTATGATGGATTCCTCCTCTTGCTGCGCAACTGAAGGACACACTGTAGCTCTTGTTACCACAGCAGTATCTGTTCCTTTTTTGAACCTCCATGCAAATAAGCTTTCGTACCGTTCCCATCTACAGAACGCCTGGTTTTAAATTTTGTTTACACTGGGTAATGATATGTTAAATGTTTGTGTCTTGAGGGTTAATTGCCACACACTGTAATAAAATCCCACCACAAAAAACAATCTAGCTATTCATTAACAGTTTACCCCTGCTAAACAGATAATGAATCACCAGATCCTTTATGTAAATTATGCAGCAAGTCTACAAGCTTAAACATAAATTTCTTTGCAGGGGATTGTAAATGTCAGATATGTGTTTGTTTCCTTTAAACAACCATGTGCAGACCTCAAAACATACAGTTCTATATTTTCACAAGTTTTCTGTGTAATTTATGCCTTATCTCTCTTTTAGACCTGCAGTTTTGCAATACTCAATAGGGAAGTGAAGATGTTTAATCCTCACTGATGCAGTTTTGTGTTGTTAAGTACTGTAGGTTGACATTGAATTGCCATGACCTGCAGACAGATGGTACACATACACTCAATATAAGGATGATTGCCATATTATTATTTTAGCTTGTAAACACTAACTCTCTCCCTGGTAATTGGTAAGTAAGTTAAATTGATTGCTTCATTGCCATGGGTCTGGCTTTAATTCGTTGTTGAAAAATTTTCCATAGAGGTTAGGTCAGACCTAGCCTGGCCATTGCCTTCCTGTGCAATTTCGCTCAAGTAAAATCTTTCTTCCAGAACAGTCTGGGCTTCCCCCTCTCAATCCCGTTGGTAGATCTTTTACCAGGCCAATCAGCAACCAGCAGGAGAAGTGGCGAATGATGACATTGATTTTCTGTGCTGCTTTAGAATTGTCGTCTGCCTGTAGCTTTCTCAATGGCAGTGGAGGAAGTGAACAAAGTCATTAAGTGCGTATTGGCCATGCTTCCAAATGTTAACATTATTATCTAACTCTTTGAAGACTTTGAATTAATGAGTTACAGCAACATGTAATTTCCCTTTGGGATCAATAAAGTATTTTTGAATTTTGAATTTGAATTTTTGAACATTAACAGCCGTCTCGTTTGGATCAGCATTTCTCTTTTCGCAGTGAAGGATGGTTGTTTACCGCACAGGTAATTTCTGGTAAGCTTCATAACATTGAAAGGGCGCATAATATATGTCACGGACAAAAGTTAGCAACTGGCTAAAATGTAAAACCTCAACACAGTTCATGCCTGCAAGAAGCAATTGTTTCTCAAAAGCTGAGAGCCCAGACCCACGGTATGAAACTAATAGCTTAAGACAAGGGGCTGGTTTTTACCAGGCTAGGATAATCTTATCCTTCTTTTTCTAATTTAGATCCAGGTTTGGCCTGGCTTTGAGTTTATTGTCCTTTTGGAACATTTAAGTATTTTCAAATTATGCCTGGCCTAAAGGTATGGATTAAGATATTTGGCCACAAAACAATAGTAATGTTTGAAGCTCTCAAAGTGAGGCTTTCATGCCTAGAAAAAACTGTTTTAAGTACCAAACATGGTGGTGATAGCTGTCATGCCGAGGGTTTGTTTGACTACTGGTGGTACTGATGCTTTGCACAAAGTAGATAGAGCAATGAAGATGAAGGATCATCTTGAAATTCTTCAGCTTCATCAAAAACAAATGACAACATAACTGGAAACATGTTTAACACTTAAAAATAATTGTAGTTTTTTTTCCTGTAAATTAAGGGAAATTTATGCTGCTACTTATTGGGTGTATGTGAATATTTTAGTCTATTTGAATAACTGGTATTGATGTATGTATTGATGTATGGATTAGAAAAATTTGCAAGAAATTGCAGATTTGTGTACCAAGTATCCTTTTTTTTAAAGAAATGATTGAAGTCTCATGTTTCAGACTTCAATTACATAATTAAAAATCAAAGATTATTATGACATTCATGCTGGAATTGGGGGTATGTACAACTCTGAAGAGCATTGTTAATTTATTGAGAATCCACACTGACACTCAGTGTTGAATAAAAGGTATATCAGAAAGTCAAGGACAACTCTTAACTAATTCCTAACCTCCTGCTGGCAGGTCGGGCGTTGCTCCGCCTCAATGGGGAGAAGCTGGAGCGGATGGGAATCGTCCAGGACTCCCTGAGGCAGGAGGTCCTCCAGCAAGTCCTTCAGCTCCAGGTCAGAGAAGAGGTCCGCAACTTGCAGCTCCTTAGCAGAAGTAAGTGACCGCGTAACACTGTGTTCTGGTTCCTGTGCTTTGTTTCAGTGGGAGAGGGAACAATAAAGTCAGACAAATTGGTTTGAGATTTGTCAAAGTGGGAGGAGGCAGTGTGGGACCATGCATCCCTGCTGCGACATGCGTGGAGCCGGACAAACAAGCGCAGTTGTTTGTGGATTTTACTGGTGGGGGTTTCAGGAATTACTGCATTGCATCTCAGCAAGAGCTTCATTGACCGCTTTTACTACCCAGCCACAGGGAAACAAGCCCAGACAAACTCTGATTTCCTGAATTTTCTTCTTGTATAATGTTTCTTCTAAATAACATTTGTGTCCTTTAGGTTGTGCAGATTGAATCAGGGTCTTTTATACATATTTATTGATGAGAACAACGCTGGGTTTGTATTCAGGTTCAGGTTTCCCGTTAGGTATGATACATTGTAAATCCTTGACCTAAATTGAGCAATAGAAGCGTTTTTCCTGAATACATGCTTAGAATCAGAAGAGGGCAGCAGAATTTAGGATTGCAATAAGCTTCTGGATTTTGTATTTCTGAAGCTTGTTTTAATTTGTTACAGGGTTGTTTTGGTGCATGCTGAGTAAAACAGCTTTTTTTTTTTTACTGCAAACATGTCTAAAATAAATGCGGTAAATTATCTACCCTGTGCTTAGTTTAGGTGTGCCGCTTCTAAAATCATATTGCAAGGTTTTTTGTTATTACCATTTCATTATGGGCTGATACTGTAAACAGCTAATTAAGTAAAAAAAGTGGTGTTGGCTCAAAGGCATGCTCACACTTTCACTTCTTAAGCTGCTGATGCTGTTACAATTTGGTTCTGCATATCAACCACAGGCTGCTTTACAGTAACTTTTAAATCCACACACTGAAGACTTTTGTTAAATTGAGTTACTCAGTTATTGACTGAGTTTGCTCTTTTCTATTAAAGCTGGTTTCAAGTAAATTTTCACATCCACGTCCAGAATTGGACTAATATTAATAGTTTGTGGGGATAAGATGAGTCATCATGGCTGACTTGTTCAGTTTTTAAGAAAACCAGCCGAAATGGAACAGTTTAGAGGGTTTTTTTTTAAGTAATTGTCAGTGATGCATGAGCTAGGTATTGTAGCATATTTCTTCTTTTTTTAAAAGTTATGTTTTTGTTTATGTTTTGTTCAGTAACTGCATTAAAACTTGGAACTCCCAATTTTTTTCTATAAATGAATCTGCTAAGAACATAGTGCTATGACGCTCTTAATAATTAAGTAGGAAGCAAAAATTCACTAGGCACAGTGCAAACTGATCATTCATGACTTAGCTTATTTACACATTGTAGAGATATTGCAGGTGCTTTACACTTATAGATACGTTTCTCTCCAACTTCTTAAACTAACTTTCTACAAAAAAAGTCAGTCACACCTTTCTATCTACTTTAAGTGAGTTGGTGTGCACATGCTCCCTAATGGCACAATTCACAGTGTAAGGAGTGCTTTTGATGACCTTCAAATCACCCAAGCATGTTAGACAGAATTAAACTCAAAGATGCGAAACAACTAATAGGTAAGGGGAGAGTATTAAATTGCTGTTAGACACCTCCGTTAATTGGGCAGTGCCAATGTAATTTCTCAGTTCATGAGGCTTTAACTCGGAGCTACAAGGGCAGGCTAATTAGGGGACCTCATATAAAGCTTGGTTTTCACAAGTTTGGAGAAAAATGAGAGGTTACAAAGGTGTGGGACAATCTGGGAAGCTGTGGGGTGGGATCATGAGACAAGAAGTGAAACGTGCTGGATGTGAAGGTTGAATGAGGTCAAAGCTTTAAACTTTTTTTTTTTGAAATAACAGTTTTACAAAGTAATTATGTTTTCTAATCCACCCAAGTTATAAAATATTTGCTCATTAAATATAACTTTGTTTTCCCTCACTCGTGCTGATGGGGCAGAAGCTGCTCAGGGTAATGCCCAAAGGAACTTTGCCTGGTTGCGGTAGCGTTTCTGTTTCAAAGGCAACCCCACTTTTCCATCAGCTCACTAATTTTATCTAAATTCAAAAATTAAAACTAACATAGATCATACATTATGCAATGTGTTATATTTTAAAAAATTGGAAAACTAATTCCCCTTCCTCTTTACACCTATTGCCTGCTTTGTGTTGGTCTATCTATCACATAAACAGCCACTAGAATACAGCGCAGTTACCATTTATTTACAAAACTGTAAATGTTTAAAGAGAATAATTTCTGAAATAAAAAATATTTGAAGATAAACTCTTTGCCAGTTTCTCTCCTTATAAGAAATTGATGTGATCAGTTCTGTTTTTTTCCCTTGAATTATCTGAGCTGAATAATGCTGTTAACATAAAAGTAATTATAAAATTTCAAACTAGGTTAGGACTAGGCTGAGAAAATTTGAAGTGCTGTGGGTATGACTGTGTTACGTGGACGAGAGAACGAAGACGAGCCAGCTGGCTGTTCTGTGCTGAATAGTGTGGAGAGGCCTGGTCATGGTTAAATGGAACGATAAGAGCATGAAACAAGAAAGAAAGATGGTGTATTCAGACGGCAGCTCACACATATAGGCGTTGCACTCGCACAGCTCTGCACACAACTGCAACTTTTCTCCCTGAACGATTCTTCTAATACGCTCACACTTCTGCGGTGATTAAGTGGAGCCGCCATACCAGCTGTCAGACCTGATACATCTCCAATGGATTTACCAAAAATTGAATATTGATCTCACAATAAATTCTGCGAAGGGAACGAAAATACAGAGATGCAGCTGAATTCCCATGCAAGCTTGTCTCTGATATGAGCCATGACACTTTTACAATGCTTTCACGTTATTCATATCAGGAGTGTAAAAGGCTTTGTGATGCAAAACCCTTCGCAAGACGCAGAAATGCTGCATCCAGCTTCTTTTGACAGATGGCACAAAATATTAAATTACGCCTCACTGAAATGACCAATAAAAGACCTGCATACACGTTCAAATCCTTCTTTATTTATTGAGTTTATTGAACTTTTTTAATAAAGACTCATTTTAAAGAATTTTTTTTTGTTTTTGTCAGGGGTTTGCTTTCATTTTCTGCAGACCAGTGAAATGTCTGCCATATAGATTAACCAGTAAACTGTAGAACAGTATACTGTAGCATCACTTACACAGCTTTTCTTTCGAGAGTGGTTGTGCAAGTTCAGGCTACCATGCAAATGAAAATTATGACACATCTGGTCTAGGTTGTGAAAATACCACACTGAGGATAGAGTAGCAAAAGAGCCAGCTGCTTGGTTATTATAAGGATTAAAACATTTTGGTTATGCCTAGGTCACATATCAGCTCCAATAACTCATTTGCCTTTGCTTTTCTGGGTTTGACTCAAAAAATAAAGTCCCCCAAGATAGAGGGCTTTGATGTATGATTTAATTTGTATAGATATAACTTCAGATGCAATCAGACTGAACTGCTTACAGGTTTTCTTTTGGGCTATGAAGGCTGAACTCCTCTGGCGTTTACTTGCATTTGTATGGTAAATCAGAAAACAGGTGAAGCAGTGAACATGTAATGTAGTTCTGGTCAAACGTTTATGTCCACTCATACACTTGAATATAGTCTTATTTTTGGGTTTTCATTAATTTGTTTAAATCATTCTGTTTCTGGCTAGTCTGACTGTACTAACATACAGTTAGTACAGTCAGACAAAATATACAAAATATAGTCTTACAGTATAGTAAGACTATATTTTGCTGTCAGTTTGAATTTACTGTCTGTTGTCTTAGATGCATACAAGGTCAAATGTTCACATACAGTGAATATCCACTAAGATATGAATGGATAATTGTCCCAGGGAAAGCTGCATCTTCTGCTTTTCTAACCATTTAAATTAATTCTGGCATAATTCTGTGTTGATATTTGGCCAATGCTCTTGTTCAAAATAATATGGTTCATTTAAATGGACTGTTTTCTAAATACATGGCTGGTTTCTAAGATTAATCCATATTAGTCGAGTTTGGGGCCATTTCAGAGGCTTAATGTAAGCCTTCTCCATTTACTCCAAACTGAGCCCAGCAATTATTGAATTCTATAATATATAAGCTCTTTGACCAGATTTGTAAATGTGCTCTGAATCAAGATCATTTACAGCATAAAATGTATACTTTGTGTTGTAATCATATTTGTAATAATTAAAATGTTCATCATATTTTTAAAATTCACTTCCTGTTAAATGTTGGATTACTTCATTGCTAAATAAACGTCTTGCAGCTTCTTTTCTTTATTTTATGGAATTCTCAAAACATAGTGAAACATTTGGAAGATCGTTGACTTCGCATCAAAGCTGAAGTAAAATGAACGTATGTACAACTAATACTCCAGAAAGCTCATATTCATCATTTTCTTCTTCAACAGAGCCTTATCATCGATTTAGAAAACCTTTGCCATTTTTTTCTTCTATATGCATATTGTATTATTCTATTTTTGGAAACTGTTTTGAAAGGTAAAGTTGATATCTTCCATAGCCCAGAGCCACAGCGCTCAGAGAGTAGGGAGCAATGTGTGAGGATTTTTATCCGGAAACTTTTGGGACTGAGGATTCGGATCAAAGCCCAGAGAGAAATCTGTCTTCCTTCTTCTGCTGAGGAACTAGCTGTTGGTTTATCTTTATAATAAACTGCCAATAACTCTTTGCTGCTCAACATATCAACTTTTGATCAAAGTCAGCCTGTGATTTTGTGTGAAGCCATCTGCCATGTACAAGAACCTTAGCTAATTAGGAAAAATTAAACCAACTGCAAAGATTGTCATTAAAACATCTGATCTTCTCCCATCACAAAAAGATGTGTTGCCCGTACTGATTTGCTGAGAATACTGAAACTTTACAGCTCTAAAACTCTTCTGTTATAAGTATAAAAAAAAACAGGCAAAGGAAAGTCAGCCTCCGCATGTAGAAAGATGATAGAAACATCTGCTGTAATTGCAGTGAAATGAGATTCTACAATTTTTTTACTCAGTAGGGCTTAAATAAAAGGTAGACCAAACTTATGTAATTGTAAAAAAAAAAACAACCAAAAAATACTACAACTTTATAATGGTGTTGCTACTTTCTTTCACAGTAAAAGAAATCTATTAACATACAAAAAATGTTAAGGTTATAATACGACAAAATGTTCAAGGGGTTTGAGTGCTTTTGCCTCTCTCGATTAATCGTATGCTAATGTGACTAAACATGACTAGACATCTTGGGGAAAAAAAATCAAAATACATTTTTAAATGTGTATTGCTATTGATATTTTGTTATTTTATTCTAATACAGAACTGATTTGTAATTTGTTGGCTTGTTATTACATGCAGCATTTCCCATACACTGTGACTATCCATAATAATTACTTAAAATAAAATAGACGTCCATGGAGACCTCTGGCCACCAGTCGGCTAAAGGCCTGACGTGGGAACAGTGAATCGCTTCACTTAAAAACAGCACTGTTTCCATGTGAGGCCTGGTGATGCACTAATTTTTTTTTCCCCTTCTCCTCTCTCCACAGCCTCCTTTGGAAATTTCTCTTAGCTCATCAAAGGATGTGCTTGGCAGTCCTTCTCCTCGTCTCCTGTCACAATACATCTCCAGGAGCTGCAGAAGAGCTGCTATCTCCAGATATGTGAGCGGAGAATCAACGAGTGAAAGCAGGGGGAGGACGAGCCTATAGACTCTATGCCAACTGGTCTGGAGGATTCCCATTCAATGCAGCCAATCTGCTTTACAGGCACTGTGACAAAGACAAAGAGCCGTTCAAAGCAGGGAGACCCTCTGTAACCTAATGATGCAATGGAAGATTATCACTATTCCAGGGATGATCCAGACCTGGCACTGGTGGGATCATTAAAAATGTCCCTTTTGATTTTCATTTCGATTGAACCAACTGGACAGCTCTGACTGAAATTAAAGTCTGAAAAATTGGACTCATAGAGATCCGCTTTGATTTAGTTAAATAAATAGTTCTGTGGAGCAGCTATGAGTAGTCTGAGTCTTGTCTGCAGCACTAGCTCTTTGAACAGCTTAACTGTAGAGATCTGGAGGGTAGTTTTATCTGGAGAGTTAAACTAACTGCTGGTCAGGATTTGCTTAGTTGGAAAGCACAAGAACTTTGATCTCAAGAATCCTTGTGATTCATTCAAACACTGCTTTATATACTGTATGTAAGGCCTTTAGCATGCCTCTCTGTGTCTGCGAGCCACTTGGAAATATACAGTTTTCACTACAGCCTCAACGCAACTGTAATATGGTGCTCATTCAAAAGAGAAAGTAAGAATTAAGGAATTTTTCACCAGAATATCTAGTTTTAAATACTAGTTGTTTCTCAGACATACTTTATCCATACATGAAAGACAGCACAGTAGTGTCTCCATATGCTGTACTTCTAAAAAAAAAAAAAAAAAAAAACAGACATAGTTGTTGTTTTTTCTAATTGTGCTTGTGATCAGTCTCACCACTCTCTCTTTCTGCAGTGTGCTTTGTTCACCCTTTGCATGGGAGTTTGGTTTTTCAGCTCAGCGCTCACTCCGCATGATTACAAAAACTTGAGCTTCATGGTAACGCTGGTAGGGAGCTACAGATGACACTCATGCTGGCATTTATTTCCATACTGTAGAGGTGTATAGTTATATACACTGAAGCACCTAGTCAAGGACAAGTAATGTAAAACTTGTTTAGCCAAGTACTTCATGTTGTACAACCTTGAAGAGTAACTGCCTGGTGATAAGAAAAAATAGAGCAGTGGAAAACAACTACAATGTAACAGTTTATGTATAGAGGTATCTGCTGTGGGTAAGATATTGACTGCTCATAACCTCTGCACAGAACTACATAGAAGAAATCTGAACTATCCCTTTAAGACCACTACACCAGTGATTATGTTACATGTTTTTATATCAAGGAATTCTGGGTTAATTCCTTGAGTCATGGTGTGAGTACATATGAACAAACAGAGCTACTAACATAAAATAACGGAAACGTTCCATCTACAATACTATGAGATGAATGTCATTCCCACAATAATCCTTTTTGTATTGTGACTTCTCTGCAGTGTAGTACTGAAAAAATTAACCTTTATATATAATTGAGTGTAGTAGAGTAACAAACACTTTAATTTATGTATTTGTGATTTAATGACTGATCAAAGGGTTTCATGGGGTTAACACAATGCTCACTAACTGCATAGGTCTGACAAAGCAATAATTTGAATAGCTAGAGGTAAATGGGAAAGGACTATCTGGTAGCTAAATTAAGAAACCATTTCCACAGAGCTGTGAAGGTCTGCCAAGGGAAAGAAAGTCATTTGTGTGTGAATCTTTATATTTTACATCATTTGTCACTTGCAAGCACTGGAGGAAAAAAAAATACATCCCTCTGTTGTATTCTGTTCGGTTTCTTTCCCAGAGATGATGCTGAAGTTTCTAAAGCTCAGAAAGCAAGACTGCCAACAATGACAGCAAGCCAGATACCAGATTCCCTAAGTGACTGAAGCCAGATCTGCAGATGTAATTCCAGGCAGTAACGCTCAGCTTTGCAGAATGATGATTCTCATGTCACATAAATGAATAAAATAAACAAACATCCAGTGAAGAAAACCTGCCCATCCAACATCCATCCATGCATCCTTTAGCAGGAAGTCACAGGGAACAGTGAGTGACTGACTGTTAAAAGAAAGAAAACACACTGTGTAATTTTTAGTAGACCTAATCCACTGTAAATATCAACACATTCGGTTTCTGTTCACTGATCATCGATGAACTGTTTCAAATGCAGAAAAAGTACAGTTCGCTCTGCTCTACAGATTCAAACATAAATGTATGTATGGAACATGTCGACAGCTGTTTTTGAATAAACTTACTGAGAAAAACTGTTGACCCTGATGTACTGACATGGTGCATATTTGTCTGCATGATTAAGCTAATAGTTTTTACCAAACTGATGTTAAAACAACCACATGTGATGCAAAAAGGACAATAGAAAAATCATTTTAAAAATAGAAGGTAGTAAGGGAAAAAAGAATGCTCAATACTACATTTTTCTTTAAAAAAAAAAAAAACCCAAGTGATTAAGTGATGAAGATTTTGTCCTTATAGTACAGAATCCTTTACCACTTGTTCTTCAAACATGTTTATGCTATCGCTTCATCCCTTTTTTTCAGTTGATGAATATTTAAGGTTTGCATTGCTCTCATCAAGGGAAATAATGTCCTTTAATTGCTCAAAAGCTAAACTTGTTCATAAACATAAAAAAGATTAAAAAAGTGCACCACAATTTAAAATTGGATACATAATCACAGTTCCTTCTTTCATTTTGCAGTAGACAAAATGAAATTAGTGAGAAGCAAAATAGTTTCCCAGTTAATTGCTTACATTAAAATTAGTTTTTGTTTTATAAAGTGTTGCAAGTATAAAAGTACTAATTTGCATATTCAGTGGATAATTTAGTAATAAGAACATCTTAATTTGTATTTCCCCCTCCAGTGTTTCCCATTATATAAATTAGTGTACTAAAAAATATATATATATATAAATATAGATGTATCTGCAAGTAGAGATAAAATTACTATGATGGTTTTAATATTCATACAAAAATACAGCTAGAGAACTCATTCCAGTGAATCACAAAGTCTTCATTACACATAAATACATTAAGAAACAGTTTGTTTTGAAGGACTGACATGATTCATATCAGTGCTTGTCCTCAACTCCATCCATCTTCTAACTTTATTTAGTCCAGCAAAGGATCACCAAGGCCTGCATTTCTCCAGTGGTCCATGGGCAAGAGCCGGGGTTCTGCCTGGACAATTTAACAATCTATGAAATAGCAAACGGGCAACCAAAGACACACACATTATACACATCAGTGATATTTAATGCAATGTACGTGAAAGGTTTACACGCACTATTTAAGCGACTTAATGTAAGATTAATCCTGGTCTTTCAATGATGCATTTGACCCTTTCTTTTTTTCAGGGTGGACAACAACTTCAGTGAATTTCCAAAGCAGGCACAAGTTTGAATTTCACTAGCTTTTTTCTAGTCAATATATGGTCAGAATTACACATACAGGCCCAACGCATACACCTGCACTAATATTTGATTTAATGTCCACTCCACCACCTTTATATAGCCCTGCTTTAACAATTCCAAAACAATTTTTGTGTGTGTTTTGGATCGCTACTTTGTTTAAACACCCAATTGTATTAAAGTTGAAACTTTCTACTTGTTGAGCTGAGTCAAAGAACTTGGAGGTAGTTCTTTGTTTTCAGCAGATCCATTCATGTTGCTTTGTTTTCTTTAAAAAATACCCTTTCTGTAAAATAATTCCACTAAACCCTGAGCCAGATTTATTGTCAGAATAGCTATTGACTATATAATTTAAATATGCCTTAATCTTCCATCTGTTCTGAAACATTATTCAAGGTCCATGAGTCACAACTTTGACTCTGTGAAAACTAAGTGTTGCCCAAACAGATGATGACTTTGTCTCTCGCTGACGCATCATCACACGCATTGAGAACACACATACACACTCAAATAAATCCTATTACTGCAAGACATCAAGCATCTCACCTGTTAGTTCCAGGGCACATGTATGATAAACAGATTCAGTGAACAGTGACCTTCTCAACCTTGGTAGGGGAATACATCTGCACAGCAGATGGTTGGATGCTTCAGTTAATTGGAATCTGTTTATTATTATGTTTTTCTTTTTGTTTTCTTCTATTTACCATTTGGAAACTATGCTTCCACAATGGGAGCTTTTGTGACTGTTCTCTGTTTGAGACCCGTGCTTTTTCTGATTCGTAACTATTTCCTTGTGACTTTGATCTGCTGGCTCTCAATTCTCTGACAGCACAGAAACTAAATGTGAAACACTCCTATGTCTTCCATCTCTCCTTTAACAGCTGCTTGACTGAAGGCTCTTGATGATATAAATAGCTCAAAATTGTATTTTTTTCATGAGGAGCCAAACTGTCAAGTAGAGTGTTAAAAGATAGTAATGAGAATGACGTTAGTGCGCTTAGTTGCTTTTGATTTGAAAACTTACTAGGAAAAAAGTAGTTATCTCTTGCCAGTTAAAAAAAATACATGATTGTGCTTACTCAGCTGATAAGGAGAATAAGCATAAACCTGTATCATGCTCTCAAGTACTGTTCACGGGTCTAACAGTGCCGCAAAGTGAAGTATTTATCAGAACCGATTAAACAGGAAACGTGTGTTTTAGATTTAACTTGATCAGCTAGGAATGGCAGCTGTAACTCAGGATCACCATAGACTTGATGGTTCTACCAGTCATCACTTATGAACAAATATAAAATATCCCAAAATTTCCTGGAGTGTCACGAAATTTTGGGCTTTACAAATCAATCAAGTTTATTTGTAGGGCACATTTCAGCAACAAGGCAATTTAAGGTGCATTACATCATAAAACCATACAAAGTCTTAAAAAAAAAAAACACTGTACAGTCAACAATTGCGAAAACCAGTAAGATATGCATCCAAATCATAAGTTTTGAAGTCACAATGACGAGGTGTTTGTTTTGCCTTTTTACTCTGAGAAATGATTGAACTGTACTGCCCTCTAGTGGGTAATTTCTGGTCATATACCTTGACTGAACGTGGAGAGACAAATAAAAATGAATTATTTGTCTAATAATAATAATAGTAGTAGTAGTAGAAGAAGAAGAAGAAGAAGAAGAAGAAGAACAAGAAGAAAGAAAAAACAATACTTCATTATTATCAACCACAGTTGCAATAACAGCAGTAAATAAAGCGGTACAAGTAAATTACAACAGAAAATTGAATAAAATAAATGAATACCTACTTTGTAAGAATAGTAATAATAATAATGGTGATAAGAATAAGATTAAGAATGAAAATACAAATTTCATATAGTCGATTCTAATTATTGATACTCTAGTACAACTATGTGTACATAATAAGTGGTATGCTTTTTCTTATTTATGCACAGAACTCAAAAATAATGTCTCTCACCCTTTTTACATTTTATTAATATATTTAATTTCCCATATGCCTTTTACACTACATATTTGGCAATTCTAACAATATACTTGGCAACACTAAAGTTAAGCTATGCCGCCCTCCAGAGGCGATACCTAAAATAGTTTTTTCTACATAAATTACATCATGATTTCAGATTATTTCCACTAATAGGAGAATATCAGTCCATGTTGACTGGCACCAGTCAGAGTAAGAGAGTCCCTCTGTTGTTGTACTGAAACACAGAGAGGTGGCAATGAAACCATGAATGATTCATGAAGTCAGCTGTCCTTATGAGAAAAATGTAGGCTCCCACCATATGTGAGAAACATTTATTATTTGCCGCTTTAGATGGGTGAAAAGCCATGTGCACATACCCCGCAGCCAGCTGACAGAGCATCTAATGCAGATTAAATATTGCATTAGACCCATTACTGCCATTACTTGAAATAAATAGGACTTAATATCTGAGGTGATGACCTTGAATTCTGTGGAAATATAAGAAAATATTACAGAGACTGGTAATGATGACATAAGGAAATATTTTTTGCCTTCAGTGGTATATTCAGTAAATTTCTCTCATACTTGATTTTCAGATGTCTTTTTTTTTTTTTTTTTTGTCAGAGAGAAGACTGCACAGACTGAACTCAAGCTGCGGGTCAGATTGGTCTAATATTTAGCAGCAGCTCGATGCAAACACTTAACGAGGGCTGATATGAGGAATTTAAGCCCTGACCCTTTTTTTCGTCAGGGACCAGCGCCGTTACGTCGAAAGAGCAGCGAGAGCCGGGGTATATTGCAGCGACTCTATCAGCCAGAGCAACCCCACACTGTTGTTATTCACTTCGAAATAGATAATAATAACAACGCAAGAGCTCGCAAGTTGCATCAAGACTGTGGCTGCAACTGTCAAAGGTGGAGTGGATACGCGCATGACCCAACACACACTACTGTAATACTGTACACGACCGCCGAGATAAAATCCGTATAAAAAAGCCGAAATAATCCCGAGGTAAGGAGCCGGGGACTGGACTAACATCCGACGTTTGTTCTTTTCCTTCGCTTCGTTTTCTTTTACTCTAACCGACTGTCTCACAGCCGTCGAAATTACTGCACTAAACATATTTTTGTGCCTCCCTTCAGCTACAGCCAGCGCAGGGATTTTTTTTTTTTTTTTTACTCCTCCTTCGTAATAAAGTCGCCATTTTGCTTCACTGCCTATATAAACCATTCTGTATTCTAATATTTTTCCTTCAGGAGCCGAGGACCTGGTCGTGTTTCCTGGGTGTTTTGTTAATATTTCTGGAGGGTCTAAGGAGAAGACGGAGGTTGGAGAAGTGCCTCGTGGTGTACATATTAATGCAGAAAAGGAGGAGGGAGGAGAATGCGTTTGGAAGCTGGGAATGAGGTGAAACTACACTGGATTTCTTTTCATGGACACTCGGGAGCGTGATTCGTCTTTTTGTCGTCGTGTTCAGAAGAGACGAGGCTGACGGTTGTCCGTGTCCCTTCGGCCCCCCAGCCTCCTGTTTGAACGGCCCTTGACGTACAAGCAGGTGTGATTGCCATGTAACATAACATTGGTGGAAAAAACGCCCACTTTGGTGCCTGTCTCCTGACCTCCTCCTCCCGTCACGTGGGTGACCCGGTGGGGCCCCCCAGGGCTCCTGCTGCTGAGTGACTGACCCCACAGTTCAGGTAGGTGTGGTCGGACTAAAGGAGGAAAAAGTGGAACACTTTTATTGTTTTTATTTACCGTACTCACATGGTCAAATTGAGCCTGACCATAGCTGACAAACACCGTGGCAGTGGGCCACGTGCAGTGGGAAATACTTGTTTGCATGTTGGCTTGTTTGAGGTGTCACAAGCTTGTATTCGTTATAACTTGAAGGACGGTGTCAAAGAATCTTTTATGGAATTACTTATTGTATTCGGCACATTATTGTTCCTAATTAAAAAACAAAAACATGAGAGTAAAAATGCTTGTTTCGCAATAATATCAAATTTGTTTTATTTTAAAATAGAAACAGTTTTTTCAACCATTTTAAAAGTATATATTTTAATGTTAAATGAGTTCTTCTGATCATTCCAACCTTTTGCCATTAAGTACTTTTGTAGTACATTTTGAGACTTAACTATAGACTCCCTTAAGTTTCAAGTTATTTTCTAATATGTGCTCTAGCCTTACTGTAGGGAAATGTAGCTTTAGGAGTCCAATAAATAATATGTCTACTAGTTGGATGTTATTTAGAGTTAATTTGGTTTAATCATGGCATAACATTTTAGAGCAATCAATTAGTCTGAACATGGATAAGAGTTATTTAATTTTCCTTTGGGATCAAGAAAGTTTTTTTGAATTTGTATTGAACCAGAATCCAACAAAATAAAACAGGTTTTAATACTCAGATTTCAGAGAACTATGGATTTTTTAAAATAAAATTTTAGCAATTTATCACTATTTTCATATTTCAGGTCAAAACTTTACTGCAAGTAAAAACAAAACTGATACACAATGGTTTAATCACATTGTATTTGTTTACAGGTTTTAAATGGAAGTACAGTAGGTGGGTGCAAAATGACAACACTAAAAAATAACATGGGCGTAAAATTTGAAAACGGGTGCATTAACTCAGGGCCTAAATTAATAACAATGTTATTTTGATTCTACATAGACCAAAGCAAAGGCACTTGCTAAATGTTGTAGTAGTTTATAAGTTCTTAATGTTAAGATTTTCTCTTGTTGCTGTTCTGGTTTTTATAGATACACCAGTATTTATTGCTGGTCACTTTGTCGTGCTATCTGCTCAGTTAGCCAGCTTGCAGTTGGCTTCATGACAGACATATTGCTTGTGACTTGCCAGCTGTAGTGTCAAAACAGTTTTAGCTTCATTAGACTCACGTTTCATGCCATGGCTGTTTTTTTCACAACTATTTCTAAACAGATAAATGTTTTTCTTGTAATCAGAAAATAATATATAGTGGCCGTCTTTCAGATAGCTGACCAGCAGTTCGTAGTAGTTGGAAGTGGAACACTAATCTCTGTATAGACGGTCACTATGCCACTTTCTCTGACATCTAAATAAAAGATCATTAAACCGTGGGATCAGTATGGTGAAATGTTTTAGAGAAACCTACTAAGCGGTTTACATTGTTAGGTGGAGCTGAAACTGTTTGGCCTTTAGCTTGTTAAGTGAGAAAAATACCAAGTTTATTGAAAGTTTGTTAGCTCCATTGTTTGTTTGCATATATTTTAATATTTTGTCATTTGTAAACAGAGGGAAAAAATTCACACAAACTCAAAACATTCACAAAGTATTTTCCTACAATGTGAATGTTGTATTTTAATATTTGAAGTAAGCTACATTTTAATTCCATTAGCTATGTACCAATTTAAAAAGAAAGTATGTGTTTAACTTTTTGCAAAGAACCTTGCAAACTTAATCTCTGTTTATTTGTTCAGTTTTTTTTTTACTGGTTTTTGCACTAAAGTCTCACAGTTACTCATTTCTGTTTTTTTGGTTTTTTTTACCCACATTTGTTAGTTTCAGGGCTTGGGTGATCTAACACCCCTCAGTCATACTAAATTACTGTTCCTGCATGCTCTCTAGTTCCTGTTTGTGCTTATGTGCATTTCAACTTCTTGTTTAATGAAGAGCACGTGCTATGCATGTCAGAATATCTTTAAGCAAAATTAAAGCAAATTATTTCCAGGATACATCATCCAGAAGAGCGTATATATTGTAAAGCATGGCGTGAAAATGGAAACTGATTGGTTCCTCCTGGGTGTCATACAGTTTGGTGTTGTAATTTATAAAAAGTAACATTTGAGTGAAAGCATGTTGGATTCTAAAAGCATGTTGGCTGCCAATTAACAATTGGCAGCCTTGTTCATCAAAATTTTAGGAACAGTACATTTTGTTTATACAGTAGGCGTGTTGAGATTCAACAATTAATGTTGATAATTAATAATGTAAAGCAGAAAACTTTGCTGTCAACCAGGTGACAGCAAAGTACTGTTGAGTTCTGAACACAGTTGGTTTTTCATAAGCTAGACAGCAAGCAGAGCAGCAGTTCTTGTCTCTGTCCTTACTTTGACGTACCTTTTGTCTAATGGGCAGAGCATGAAGTTAGTGTGCAAGTCAGATTATTGATTTTGAAATGAAACATGGAAGGTCACACCCTCATTACCACTGCAGATGATGTGTGTGCCTCCACCTTTAGTCCAACAGTACCAATGACCAGTATGAAGACTCTGCATTAACAAGGAGAGAGCATCTTCACAGACTATTGATGTAATGGAGTGCTAATAATGTTCTTACAAACATTGGGAACAGATTAATGAGCAGCAGAAAGCCTTTAACCTCATAATCTACCATTGTAGGTATGGAGAGCTCCAGTGGCCCCAGGCTTGGGAAGCTGTCCTCACCAGGCCTGCCAAGGGGCCAAACACCCAAGCATGGTCATCCCCAGGAGTTTGTTAGAAGCACGCCGTGCCCTGAAAACAACAACAAACATAGTGAGTGATATACCAATGTCCCTCTTTATATATAATTAGTGAGAATTAAGCTTTTGTTGGGATAAACCAGGTTAGTAGTGGCTTCATCCCCAGATGAATTCATCTGGGGATGTGAAGTGGAGCATCTGTCCTACTAGTGACCTCTGACATAACATACTAACACATATTGTAAATGTGTTTGAATTTTTGTTCATACAGTGCCGTACAAAAGCATTCACACTGTGTGGGAGTTTTTATTTTATATTAGAGTCTACTACTTCTGTATATTTCATTGGAGTTTATATGATAGACATAAGCTAATTATGTCTAACATGCTTAGCTTATCTCAGATTTTGGAAGTTTTTAACATAAAAACCTTAGTGTATTTTTGTATTCTGTTCTTTTTAAAAATGTTTCTTGACTCCAATTAAAATTTTATTTAAGGAATTTTATAAATGTAACTTAAGTTGACATAAAACTAATAAACCATAAGTAAATGATTGTGGTTACTAGTATCAGTACAACATGGGCAGTGTTGACTTAAAATTTAATTATGGTATTATGCGTTACAGCTATGTCAAAGCGATAAAAGTGATAATTTAAACCTATTATCACTTCTTTTAAATCTTTTTTTAGGTCATTAGTTATCTCCATGGCAAAGCAATGAAAGACTCAAACTCAAATGCCTCTGTTAGAAAACATTTCAATTTTTAAATGTACCTCTGGTACACTACTTGACTGGTTCAAGCCTTACCTAAAGAACAGGGATTTTGTCATGTCATTAGGCAACGTTTCATTGAAGCAAACAAAGATCACATGTGGGGTACCTCAAGGTTCCATCTTGGGGCTCTCCTTATTTAATATCTACATGTTACCACTAACTCATATTATAATATTTACTACCATAACTATGTAGATGATACACAGCTCTACATTACAATGCCGCCAGGTGACAATGAACCCGCGGAAGCACAGAGAATGTGCAGAAAGTCAAGTCAGTGTGTGAATGTGCAGAAGTTTCTTCTGATGAGTAGAAACAAAACTGAAGTTATTATCTTTGAACCTAAAGAAGAACGATCTAGAATCTGCCTACAGCTTCACTTATTACAGCTAGAAAGTGATCAGGGCCAAAATCTGTATGCAGTGATGGATATAGACCTGAATCTCCAGAGATACATAAAGACAACTGCATCATCTAAAGAACATTTGGACGATTAAATCACTAATGTCCCAACAAAATATAGATAAACTCATCCATGCGCTTATATTTAATTTGTAAATTTATTGATATTTTTTAACTCCCTCATCGAACAAACAGTGGAGAAAACTATAAAATAACAATACAGACCAAAGTGTTTGTATTTTTTTTTCTAAATCTAAGGACGTCAGTAACAAGCAGGTTAAAATAAGCTGGAAATATTGAACCCAAACACTCCCAGTCAGTACCTGGCGATAGGCTGCTTCCTCTTCATGTAATGGACATGATATAAAAGGAAAAGACAGGCAGAGGTTGTCAGATTCTGCTAGAAGGTGAACCTCTGCTGCAGTCTAGTCAAGTTTTCTTCCAGACCTGCTTTGTTTTCAGAAACATCTAACTTCCTTTCAAGTCTGGTCAGCTGATGACGCAGGTCATCATGCCACAAATGCTTTCACCTACATTTGTCACTGTGGAGATGTTAATTGTGTTGTGTTAGTTGCCTGTCACATAAAATTTTGTGGCATGTAGGCCACATAGTTTAGTTTTGGCTTCATCTGACCAGGACACATTTTCCTACATGTTTTCTGTGTTTCATGTGCATAGCTTCTGGAAACCTGAAAGTAAGAGTTCCGATTGCTTCCTTTGAACAACCGCTTTCTTGTAATGCCACCTGTTTTATCTATCACATAAAACCACAAAGAAATGCACTGGAGTTTGTGGACTTAATGTGATTGAATATGAAAATGTTAATAGAGGTATAAATTCTTATGTCACTTGGTATCTTGGTTTTTGTTATCTGCTGAAAATTTATCATTTTGGGTTAGCTGTTGAAAATTTTGCATTGTTTCCAAAAGATTTGATTACCCTACCATATTTCTAACTAGTCCCTACAGCATTTCTTTAAATGATTTATATTTTATTTTAATCATTGGTTCTAGTCTGTATGCAACCCTACCCCTCTCATTAGAAAGGGCCTGGAAACTACAAAATTTTTTTTCCTGGGACTGCCTTACAGTGAGAAAGCCAAACAAACACGTATTGCCAAGCACTGACATGATTGAAACCCCAAGCCATCTGGATGGAGATGGAATATTTTGGAAGGAGAAAGCGAGACTAGGGAATGGTTTTTCAATTCAATAACCAGCAGATCCTCATGACTTTGGTAATAGCATCAGGCAGGCTTGGAAAGCTGGGTCTGTGCTAATATGACCCAGTTGTTTTGGTTGCTGCAAAATAGCCTCCTTTTTCCAGACATAGAGGTGCTTCATTGTGTTTGTTATTAGTAAAATCCCCAGGCTGTATTTTCATATCCATGCGGGGGCCTGCATGTGTTCGGTGGTGCCTGCTTTTTATGGGCGTCAATACAAACCTTATTCACCAAGATGAAGCCCGGAGTACGGAAAACGTAAGAAACAAAAAACACATTTAAGTCGTTATAAAAATCCCTTCTTTATCGTTTTCCAGTTATCTGCCTTATCTGATTGCTGGCACCAGTTCAGAACATGCTCTCTTATATTGCTTCCTACTAATGTGCTGGTCTTGTGGTTTCATGTTGTGTTTATTTTGGTGGAAGACAGTGAGTCAGTTTAAAACGGCAGCTTCTTACAGGCAAGCTCTCAAAGTGTCATATTTGATAGATTTCCCCTATTCTTTATTACTCAATAAAGATACGTTTATAGATCCATCAGTGAAAAGTTGGTGGCTGTCTCCTCATTTTCTCCTTACTGTAAGACTAGAAGTTACACAAATGTACTACTTTAATGAGTAACCCTGCAGATCATGACTAGGAATTTGCGTGTGTGCGTCTGTGTTAGTACTGTTTTCACAGGTGATGAATTGGTCCAGGTTTTTATGGGACTTTTCCAGGTAACTTCATACTCTACAGTGTGTGCATATGTTCCGCTTTCTTTTCCTACGGTTGATTTGCTCTGACTCGCATGCAAAGCTTCCCAGGGATACGAGTGCAATTAAATCATTGTGTTTAGTGTTGTACATAGTTTTTTTATTATTTTTATTTAGCCTAAACTTTCTGATCTTAATCTAAAACAATTAGCTGTTAAAGTTGTTTCAGGAGAAGTTGTATGAAGCTTAGATGATATTAGGAATAGATGTAATGAAAAGTTATGATTAAATATTGGTATTATTAGTTATGGTAAAACCCTTGCATTCCTAACTCATCTTGTTTGTTTTCTGTCATAATGTCCGCACTCCTTTCCATTCTTTTCCAAACAATCTATTGCTGCATAAGGAATGAGGATTAGTGGCAGTGAAGTGAATCCATGCAATTGACCATATGCAGTATTGGCACACAAAGGACTAATGTATGATTCTTGAAATCTAATAACCTTCCAAATATCACATTCAAGCAGTCCCATGCATTATTTTCCATTATAGGAATTGTGACTTATAGTGAGGTAAAAATATTCTACAGTATGATGTTTGTAAACTTCCAAAACTATGGGATTGATCAAACCCCAAAAACTATCCAGAAAAGATTACTGTTGAGTTCTGAAAAAATCTATATAAAGGTTTTTGATAATTGACTGAATCTGCTTTTTATTGTCTTATTAGTGAAACAAATTTCCTCTAGCTGTAAACAGGACACGTTATATGTGATCCTGTGGGTAGAGAATGAGTGACGCACCTGCAGAATGAGGTGACGGCTGTGCAGTTGAAAGGTTGTGAGTTTGGTTCCAGATTTTTCTCACTGAAGTGCAAGACAATGTACCTGAAGTGATCTGCTGATCTGCATTTTGGTGTGAATATTTGTGTGGAAAAATCACTTTGGATGGTCTGTATGTCAAGAAAAGTGTTCTATAAGTTTATTTACTTATACATCTATTTACTATTGGTGTAGCACATCCTTCTCATCGACAACACTGTTTCACTCAGCTGGTTTGGCTTAAAACATTGGAATAAACAAGAATTTTATCAGACTAATTATGTTTAATTTTTCATTTCGTGTCTTTTGTTTGTTAATGGTTTTTCCTGAATAAAATTTAGCACAAAGAAATAATAGAAAACAAACTCTGTCTAAGCCATTCTTCGATGTACTCGTGGTTTCCTGAAAGTCTTCGTGCTTTGAAACATGAAGATAATAAGTTCAGATCGGCTTGCATGCGTTCCTAAAGTGTTGTGATTAAGCTTTAATCTTGCCACACCAGACAGATCACATGGGAGGATGTGGTCCTTGAGGTTGACTTTGAGACATTTTTCTTTGTTGTTTTATGTTTTCTTCCCTTTGATATTGTGTTTAAACCTGGTATTATTATTTCTTTTGATTAGATAGACATAAATCTGTTATTTAAAATGCTCCGTTCAACTGCAGGCTTAGCAAAAAGTCAGTGTTTGCTGACTCTTTCCTAAGTCAGTCTTTGCAAAAAATATTGTCAGGCTCAGAGAACACTTAACCATTTAAAAGGAAATAAAAAATGTCTGGTTCTGTGGTATACCTTCAAGAAAGTCTTTCAAAGTAAGTAGAAGATATGGAGCAGATATTATTTAAGATATTAACGTATTAATTTTTAATACCTTTTTAAACCAGATTAGACCTAAAGCAACCCAGAAGATATTCAAATTACATTAAGTATGCTGCTGCATTATCTTTGTACTTCAAAGTCAGATTTTCTGAGTTCCCAGGCAGAAAAGCAACAATACAACTCAGACAGTCAGAGCTTGCTGAGGACGTTTAGTATTCAAGATGGCCGCACGCCCACAGAATGCAGGCGTGGACTTCATCGTGTTTGCATCTAAATAAACCAGTAGCACCAAAAGTTCTGTAGATCTGTTTGTGGACATGTTCCTTCAATGTTTGAACATACTGAATGGAGAGAAATATGCTGTTTTGGTATATTATTGCTAATATTAGCCAGCACATACACAAATATCTAGTCCCACTGTTCTGCAGCATGCAGAAAACAAAAATTATATTATATGTGATATATTTCCTAGCTCAAAACCGACTTCTGAGACACGCTAGATACAGCATGTTCAATGTTAAATAATGTAAAGAATAGGAAAAATATTCTCTTTTTTCCAGAATATAAAAGTGACATCCCTCAGGGCGCCATAATGAGATTTAAAAAACATTAAAAATAGTAATATGTTGATTTTGACTGATCTGATTTTGTAAGTGTACATACTGTAGGTACCTTATATTTTAATTTAGGAATTTCACAGATATTTGAGCAGATGAGCCAGCTTAAATCTATAAATGTAAGCAGCTTTCTGCCACCGTTGTGCAGTTAGTTAACTGTAGATGTTCTTCATAAAGTTATGTCTATACACATCAGTGTAGCAGCAGAATATTCACTGTTGCAGAAGACAGGATGTTGGGCAGAAATGATTTACATAGAATTCACTGTTCTACAATTTTAAAAATGTCAAATTAAGTTTTTTTTATACTCATCAATCAAGGCTTCATTGCAATGGTAGTATGACGGAGTAATTCATATTGATTTGTCCACTTACCTGCTGCAAATTGCTGGGTAAGTATTTTAACCCACTGTGATTTTTTCATATTTAAACTTTTACACACAAACTCCAAGATAACATTTAAAAAAAATTATTTACATATTTTTTATAAGATTTTCCATCAACATCTAAGTTTCAGTGTGTTCCTCATGCATCTTGACGGCTTTGAGCTTTCAGTTTTCTTGCTTCCTTAATTCCTGCTGATGTTCTATATTAATGCGCCTTAAATTTCCTGTTTTATTTGCCATGTTTACCATCAGTCATTTTGAGAGTGATTATTTTGATGCAGCTTTGTGTGATTGCAGCCAAATGCAGGTATTTTGACAGTTGGTGCTTCCCACTCAGGATTAGCCACCACTAGCTTATCCTGTCAGACTAGTCTTATTAACTAAGCCTCTTCCTCATAATGACCCACCTGAGCAACTCAGATAAGATACAGTTGAAAAGCTTACATTCCAACCTCGTACCTGCACTCAATAGTAAAATGTCAATTTTTAGTTGATTTTTTTTAGAAAATATCCGAATTTTCCACTGCCACTAAATCATTTATTATTAATATTTTTATTTAATAAAAGGCTTTAATAAGATACTAAAAACTTAGTACCATTAAAAAGTCAGTGTGTTTCCCTTTTTTGATGTTTTTGTTGCTATTTTAATGAGTTTTTGTGCTTACTGTGGGGTTTTTTCTTACCTAAAAGTAATGCACATTGTCTGTAGTATTTTGCATAATAGTAGCTCAGTTTTTTTTTAAGCTTCTGCAAAGGTCTTCCTATAAGGCTTGAAGTCAAGGCTCGAACTTTCAAATAGGGCAGATATCTCTTCTTGTTGCAGCCTGTGAAACATTGCCCACAAACTCTTCTGCCGTTTTTATTAACAAAACCTTGACAGCACAGCCACCCTCTGAATACAGTATGTTCAAAATGTTGCACACGCCGCAATATTGTAATTAGCACATCGAAAAAGCAACTCTTTCAACAGATTAACACATTTAAACTTGTGGGCTTCATCAGGGTCATCATAAAACATGGAACTGTTTGCATATAGATAGAAAAGGTGCAAAATAGAAAAGAAGTTCACAACAACCAATCTTACATTTACAAATAGAAAGCCAGACAATTAACACATAAGGGGTAGGGTTTGTCACAAGGTGGGTACTCTAAACAGACTCCCACTTGGACAAATTTCAGAATCATACAAGCAGTGGTGAGTTTCCAAAAGCTCCTTTAAAATCCAAAAGCAAGGAACATAGACACAACAATCATAATAGTTGTATAAAGGTCATGAATGAAAACATGAACGTATTAACTCATTAATTAAAAGTTCCATAATCATAATTATTAAAAATGGAAAAGTATGTTGAAACATTTTATCTCTGTGACAAATGAGTGATATTTGTCAAATGTGTACAGCTGGAGCACAAAATAAAGACCCATAAATATGAAGTTTCTGTTGTCAAATGTGCAGTTGCAATGTCTTCTGTTGCTTAAAACATAAACATACAGTTTATCATTAAATATAATTGTGAAAAGTTGTGGAAAGCCACTGGCGTATGTGGTTATATGGAAAAAATATTCACCCAGTCTGGTTTATGGACATACACAGATCTGAAATAACATTATGTTAATTGACAGGTGAAGTGATAAATGGTTCAGTAACAGTTTAAACTGCATAATTTTGATGTGTTGACCTTCAAATTCCTCAAGAGGTAGATCCAATCAAACGTGGGTGTTGATGTGTTAGACAAATAAATCCATGGAGATGGAGGCCCCACCTTGCAAAACTTGTCAGCTACTAACAGATTTATACCACATAGCACAGCATGCCTTCAGGATATGAGTGCTGTCTATATCTTGACTGGTCTGGACTGTTTTTACAAAAAATAAGGGCAAACAAAAGATGTATTTTGGCACATGAAGTGTGTTTTCAGTGTACAGAAAACAGCACCAGGTGCTGCACAAATTTCGTTCACTCATTATGAGCTTCTTTCTTTAGAAGACAATGGCCTCAGAAGAAGTTTCGAATCTCCCTACAATATTATATTGACTATGTTAGCACAGGAAACCATACCTTTGGTGATTTTAAATATCTCAGCCTGATGTCCGTATGTGCAAACATCAATGTTCTAAACAGGCAGAATGAGACCATTCTCCCTGTGAGACCCTCATTTCTGGCACACAGCTGCCATTTGATAAAACTACACATTTGCATTTGTTTCCATCAGTTTTTTGCCTTTTCTCTCCATGTACTCACAGTTCCTCTGATGTATTTTGTCCCATTCTGGATGGATAAACAAATTCCTTCCTTCATCTCTTTAACTGTCTTTTGTTTAAATTAATAAAATGGAGAATATTTGGGGGTATTTTTGCCTGGTTCCTAAAATTTTATTTATAAGCTTCATTATCCTAGTACGTAGTATTTGTGGAGTTTTTCAGTTGTGAAAAAGATGACAAACAGATTGGTAAGAAGAAAGAATCTTAAGTTTGGGAGTCATTTTCCATAAGGAGGGAGCGGCAGGCTTTCTGTAGCAGGCGGTGTCTGGCTTTTATGTATCTGGACTATATAGCTTGTTCTGTAAACATGGGTCATTTTTATGCTTATTTATATGTAATGGAACGATTAAAAACCCCACTGTGAGCTGCTGGTGGAGTATACATTTGCAAAGATTTAGCTCGTTCTTTTGTCAGCTCGTTTTCCTCCTTTATTTTTGTCCTTCCCTTGAAATTATACATATGTGACCAGCCAGCTGGAGTTATTGTGATTGAAAGTCTTTAAACCCATTATACCACATTAGTTCTGCAAAAGCATGGAAAAAAACAGCTGTAAGATCAATGCATAATTTGTAAGTATCCAGATTGCATTTCAGAAATCTTAACCATGTCTGTTCCTTTGAACTGGCTGTGTAATGTGTGGTTTAGCGGTAGTATTAAACTGGTAGTCATCGCTTCTTACAAAGAATGAGTCGTTATTCTGTGGTTTCAGGCACTGTGCGCCCTGAAAGTAGTTTTTCATTTGGACACTTGCTTTCTCACGCTAGCTACTAATTTTAAAAATATGTGGTCCAAGGATCTCCCACTCTGAGTCAGTTTCGCACTATGAAACATGAGAGTGCAAACCTGCAAATCAACGGAAAGTTGTGCACTCTGAGCATACAGTAGCATTGTTTTTACATGCAGAAAGCCATTTGCACATGAGCTGCTTGGATGGGCTGTACATTCTAATATTAATGTCAATGTAGCACATGTGGGTCTGTTGTAGAAATGTTTAATGGAAGTGTGAATAACAATTCCACCCATCCATCCACCCACCTACCTACCTACCTTTGTCAATGCCTCTGTGAAACTGTCTATTAATCATTCATTGTTTTAGTTTCCACATATAATGCTTAGAATTTACACAAGAATATATGGTGTTATGATTTTTAGTAGTTTTTAGTACATTATGTCGTGTCCAATGGCAACTGAGCTTTTTTGAGTTGTAATGTAACTAATTGAACTGAGGCAGAGTAGTGAGATAACACAAGATCTAAAGTAATTCAAACATCTTCTTCTGTTTTATGTTACATTTGTAAGAAAATTGGGATATATTATCAGTAACTAGTTATTATTTAGCGTATAAGCTTTCTTATAGCTATATTTCTGTTGACCTGTTGAGGTAGCAGGTTTCTTTAGTTTCCTGTTTGCAAAGATCATCTCGCCATCAAGATCAGAGAATAAGGTTGAGTTCATTTGAAAGACTTTTTTTTCTGTTTTAGTGCTGCTTCTGTTGATGAACAGCAAAAATTTACATTATGAGATAATTCCACCAAAGAAAGGAATGATGGTTCCTGAGGTTAGGGTTAGATCATCTTCTCCTATAATAAGACAATTTAGTTGTGAACAAACATGGAAGTGCTTAGCTAAAGCACAGCTACAGTGGGGCAAAAAAGAAAGAGAGGGAGGGCAGTAAGACAAAGACAGCATGAGTCTGAGAGCCCGTCGCACTGACAGAGTCTGGTTTTCTTTTCAGTAAGTCAGTGTCTTCTGGCGCTGCTCCACCTCACTTCTCTGTCTTACTCACTTTCTGGAAGCAGATCTGACTGGGAGGGAATATGGGGACGTCTTCGAAAGGAGGTGCGTATACGAAGAAGAGGAAGAAATGCGCTTAGTGTGTGTGTGTGATGGAGTGAGTGAGAGAGAGAGGAAATGAAAATACATGCAGAGAAAATACATGCAGAGAAAATACAGTATACGCGGTCGTGGAAAGTAGTAAAAAAACATGAGTGCATATGAAACGAGAGGTGTGAGAACAGTTTTTTTAATGTAAACCACATTGTCTGCAGCAGACTCTTACTGTAAGCATTGTGTTCTGAACCCAGGTGAATTGGTTTCTTCACCTTTTGTCCATTTAGATTGAGGAAGTAGTGAAACTATGCCCTCATTCCACAAGGCATGTGTTCGTGGCAAATGTTTGTTTATAACTACAGTAGGTCTGTAGCCCACTGTGCAGACACAGACAAAGGTTTCTGTGTAAGTGTTTGTCAAGGAAAACAAATGGCTGTTCTGTACGTGCATACTGCTGTGTGTAGGGGTGTGTGCTTGTGGGTAATGTGTGAACGCTTGCACTAAGGGAGAGAGCAGTTGCAGGCGTAGCTAGGAGAACGCAGAGGTTATTTGAGATCGTTAGACAGCTGCCAGGACTCCTGTGTCCTGACTCTTGTCCTCTCTACTTTTCTTTTCTCTTCTTGCACGCCTTCAAGTGTTAAACAGTGTGGCGCAACAGTTGCAGGCAGCTGGGAGCGAATCACACTCTGACATTAGCAGAACAGCTGTTTTATCCCTGTGGCCTGTGCATGAGAACCGGGGTTTGGGTTTGACACAATGGGCCTGCTTTGTTTCAGACCAAAACAATGCACGTGATTGCTGGAACATCAGAGCACCAGTGTGCTCCAAACTTAAAACTTCTGCTTAAAGATTGTAATTTATTTACAAAGATAATCCAAAAGAGAAGAGTTAACATTTTATATTCATAAGCATAATTTATGTGCAGAACAGGCTTTGATTGTTTGCATTGTAGCGCAGTTTACAAAATTTGAGTCAGATTGTTTTGCTTTCACTAAAGAGGCCTCTAATTGTGGTAAGATAAGTGGATGTTATTCCCATAGCAACAAGATCATATCTTTCCCAAGAGCAAAATTCATTAATTATGCTGTTTTTTTTCAAGGCCTTTATTTTCTAGGACAAGAATTAGAATGCAAGCTCAATTTCATTCCCAGCAAAAGAGCAGCTTTGCCAAGTGCATCACCTCTCCAGCTGCTACCCAGCTAATAGAGAAATGCTCTGGTGCCTGGAGAATATTAATACACTCATATCAATGCATTGACATCACACACACACTGGTAATGGGTTTGTGTACTTGTTTGTGCAGGACTGTGTGCTTTTATGTTTACACATTTTGGCAAGTATTTGAAGTTTAAAGTCTGCAATGTTGTGCTACTTCTCATTCTATTTTGCTCTATTTTCAGTTATTTTCAGACTAACTTAATGTTATGAGTCTGCAAAAAGAGATTAGACACAAACATTTTCAGTAGTCTTTGTCTGCGGGTTTGGGTCTGAGAGAACAAGAGATGAAGAAAGAAAGTGGAGGTGTTAAAAGTTTGCTGTGTAATTCTTGTGACTTGCAAAATCTGTCATACCCCTTTTCACATTGATGCAAAAACAAACTTCAGTGTGTCTGATTAAGATTTTATGCGATTGATCTCCACAAAGTTGTGAATAATAGTGAAGTAGAAGGAAAATGATGCACAGGTGTAAAAAAGAGTGGCGTGCATTTCTACTTAACTCTCCTCCACAAGAGTCAATATTGTGTAGAGCAGCTTTTCACTTCTGCTACAGCTGCAAAAGAGAGGTATGTCTCACACTTTGCGTCATACTCCTAGAGACCGAAAATTTTGCAGATTCTGTTTCCTTTTGTCTTCTGAAAAAACAAAATGTCCACAGAATGCTACTACCACCATCATTTTCTGATCACAGAGATTGTGTTTTCAGGGTGACGTTCTCTTCCATACATAGCATTTTGCTTGTAGGGAACAAACTTAAATTTTGTCTCACACACCAAATTTGTGGCGGTCACAACTAGTAGTTGAATGTGCTTTGATTTAGGATTGAGGCTCACTGAACTGTAGACTGAACCTTAGACTAAGTATACAGCTGTGTCTAAAAGGTTTTATCAAGCCATCCTTTGTGCTGAAGAAAATAACTTCCTCCGCATGATGCTGTCACTCCCATGTTTCATATGCGGCATTGTGTGTTTAGGATGATGTACAATGTTTTCTGAGTTGCCATGACCCTCTTCACTACCACTTTGACTGATTATCTCTGTTAGCTTAGGTGGACGGACAGGTCTTGTGAGATTTGCAGTTGTTCCAAATGTTTTCCACTTTCAAATGAGGACTGAAAAAGTGCTTTGCGAGATGTTCCAAACTTGGAGTATTTAAGATCCAGGTTGTTTTTTTAGACAACCTGGAAACACAGGTTTCCAGGTTGTTTTTTGTGTGGCTTTTCTTGGTCTTGCCATGTCGATGTAGTCAGATTCAGAGCATATGTAAAGACACATTTTGCAGACCAGGGTTACCTGCAGCACTGTCATTCAGTATTATGTTCAGGCAGAATCATTCTTCTGTGAAATTCCCTTCTCCCTCTTCAACATCCTTTTTATTCTCTTCTCCCTCTTTTCTCACCTTTTCAGTCATGCATACAGTCTTGTACGGAGCACACTCTTCATCTGTCTGGGCTGATTTACTCAGGTAGCAGTGTGCTACGGAGAGGGAGTGTGGGGGTTTTAATTGTGGCAGAGAAAAGAGCAGTACTGAGATGGTGGAACCATCGAGAAAGATGAGCAAGAGCAGAGAGAGAAAAGAGAGAAACTTAGTCTTGTGGTGAGTAAAGAGGAAAGCAGCAATATCAGAGATGAAAGAGGGTACAACAGAGAGAACAGAGTGAGCTGAGGCAGTCAGTCTGCAGTCTGCTGTGTCAGAGGTTCATTCAAGCTCCTGCAATTTATATCCTTTGCTCACACAGCTTTCACTTTCACACACTCATGCAAAAACACACATACTTACACATGGAAATGCACAAGAAAGACTGACATGTGACTCCCCTGGTTTCCATTTAGCTCTGTGTTTACACACACTTGAGTCAGTCCATTTGTTTTTGTGGGAATCCCATGATATCAGATTCTGTATGTGTGGTGAAGCGCCTCCTCGTGTGTGTTTCTGTCCAAAACCTGCTTTATTTTTGCAGGAGGAAAGCAATTGTTCTGAAATAGATTTGGACAATTCACAGCTCTATCAAATAAATAGGAATATTACTGAAAAGTAAATTTATTTTAGTAAGTCAAATCAGTTCACCTATCAAATAAGTACAATTGCTGCTGATTAGAAGCTTCACATTAGTTTGAAAGAGTAATTTAATCTTTAACTGGTTGTTTCAACAATTCAACTGTTTATATTTCTAGAAGATAAAAGCAGTCTGCATCTTAAAAACAGAACTGCCAAGATTTTCATCTCAAGGTATTGGGCTCTTAGTCTGTAAAGAAAAAAAACTTTTTCTGCTGAAGGACTAGTGTAAAATACTGGATGTGACACTGTGCATGATTTTAGGAGATCCCTCATGTACCTGTCTATCCTACCTGCTTAACTCAACCTCTATAGTGATTGTGAATCATTAATTTTGTTTGAACTAAAAGATAGTGAAAATGGTTTGTGGAACACTTCACAAAACTTTGTCATAGCAATTTGCAAGCTTTTATTAAGTGTGAAGTAGTGGCGACACTTTTATCCCAAAGATATTTTGTTCTAATTTTTCCAGGTTTAATGTGTGACGACCAAGCAGATGGGAAGAGAAAAGGTCGGCCTAAGACTGACGGTCAGGAGCTTAGGAGCATTCCTGTGAGTATCTCTCTTGGACATGTCTGGGTGCGTTATCTGGGCTTTGTTACCCCTTAACAGAAGACAGTTTCTTGATAATGTCTGCAAGATAAACCAATTTAAAAAAAAAAAGAATTTGCTGGTTCTCACTCTTTTGTCATCATGTCTATGCAGGCCCATTTGATAATACAATGGAAGGAAGAGTTCAAGCGCCGCTCCAGGGTTAAATGTCCATGTACAGGCTGTTGGCTAGAATTTCCCAGCATCTATGGCGTTAAATACCACTATCAACGCTGCCAAGGAGTGAGTCACTAGCCTCTGCTGCTTTTCCTGCTATTTCGCTGGCTATTTCTGTTTGGATTCTTCCGATAAGGTCTAAAGATTCAAGAAACGCAATTGAATCTTATACAACTATTGAAGTTAAGAAATACAATTTATGTTTTTCTTCTTGAATGACTTCTAAGTTACCTAAGAGCTTTAAATAATAACCACCAACTAATATTGGATAATGTGTAGGGCGAGAGCTTAATCTAGGTCCCCACTCATGATATCTTTCTTCAGCCCACTGTAGCTGAGAAGCTGAGTCACGGCTGTCCCTACTGTGAGGCAGCTTTTGCCACAAAAGTACGGCTGGAGAAGCACAAACTGTGGAACCACCCAGAGAGAGTTAGCAAGGACGCCAAGGAACAGCAGCTTCTTAAGATTCCTGTCAAATCCAACATCAAGAAAAGGTGACTGAAAGTTCAAATTCTTACCCAAAACCACCAGGCGGATGTTTTACGTGTTTTAATGCCTACATCTGTTCCTTCGGTGTGTGAATTTAGGCCTATGGAGAACAGTCCGCCATCGCCGGTGTTCTTTAAGGTGAAAAAAACGTATGAGGTTTCCGCACCGTCTCAGAATGGAGAACTAACCCACCTCAAGAGTGAGAGGAAAGTACACAGTCAGATCCCGGCTTCACAGCAGATTCACCCATCGTCGCACACAGTTCAGTCTCAGTCGCAGTCACAAAGCACATCATCCGACGCAGGAGGGAGTGAAAGTGAAGGCGGGAGTCTTCCCTCCTCTTACCCCGACGAAGATCCAGAGCGAATGAGGCACAGTAAGATTGCAGCAAAATGTTGTAATGTACTTTTGTGTTTGTCGTGTATTCTACGTCTTTAATGATACAATTCCTTTTTTGTATTTTTTTTTTTTTTTAATGGTCCAGGACGGAAGCAAAAAACTCCCAAGAAATTCACCGGAGAACAGCCGTCAATATCCGGGACATTTGGGCTGAAAGGTAAACACCTGCTGCTGCAGATAATCCAGCCTTTCTAATGGAAATTTGCACTCTACCACCATTTTCAATTACCATGTCACCATGGTTATAAAGATGATAAATAGATCATCTGCGTAGACAGAATCAGCATTGATTACAGAAGACCTCAGGAATTATTTGATGTTTTATTTAATTATACAATTCTAAGGAGAACTAATATACCACTGTGTCCCTGCAGAGTTGATTTTAGGCCCTTTCAAGAGAATTGCATTTGGTTGTGTCATTGTGAATGCTCCCTATTGCTACTGATCAATGGAGCTAGTCTTTTAACAGCGTTAATGTGGCAACTGCTGAGATGCTTCATTTCTGGCTAAATGAAACAGTGAGTCACATACACAGCTTTACCAACCTCCTTCTGTCTTTGTCTCATTGATATGCTGGAAATACTCAGTGACTCATGTAGCATATTCGGGCTGTAAAGCACTTCTCA
The DNA here is from genome assembly GCF_002775205.1 of Xiphophorus maculatus. NCBI lineage: Eukaryota > Metazoa > Chordata > Actinopteri > Cyprinodontiformes > Poeciliidae > Xiphophorus > Xiphophorus maculatus. Next base: position 18,807,630 of record NC_036443.1, read on the forward strand.
TCACATGTCAAACAATTCATCTGCCGTTTTGCAAGACAGATTGCTCTCTTTCAGGCTGCCTCTCATAGATATGTATACAGTGTCTTGCAAAAGTTTTCATAACCCCTGAAGTATTTCATGTACAGTATTTCCTCACTATATCTGCAAACTTCAGTGCAATTTATTGGTTTTGTATATAACAGTCTAAGCCAAAGTAGTGCATAAATTTAAGTAGGATAAGATGATACATGGCATAATTTTTTTTCACCAAAAAAAATATCTGAAAAGTTTGCATAGGATTTGCATTCAAGCTCTATTACTATTATTTCACTAAATAACATCCAACCCAACCAACTGATTTTAATTATAAGCTCAAGGCAATTGGCAAGGCGATAACAGAGAACTGCTTATTTTTTTGTTTGTTTTTTAAACTGTTATTGGCTCTACTGGCTTTTATTTGACAGTTGTCAGGAAGGAACAATTGTCATCCGGCCAGGACTCGGAATGCGTGACGGCCGCATCGAAGTCCAAGGTCTCTATATATGGGTCGCACACTTTATCCCTGAGCCATTGTCATGCTCAACAGAGAACTATTTAATCCATCATTAAAAAAATAAGGAGATTACTGCACAACTTCAAACCTACCAAGACATACATCCAATTGAGATTCTGTTGACCTGAAAATCGATGTTCAAAATAAGGATCGAGGCTATTTCTGCCAGCGTTTGAGCTATTTCTAAGAAAGTTAAATATTTAATGTCTTTAGGTTTGCAAAGCAGATAGAAACAAACCCCAAAACAGTTCAAGAAAATATTGACTAACTACAAGTCAGACTCTTCAGGTTTTTAACTGTACAGGACAGGAAAATGTAATTTTCTTAATACTTCACAATTTTAATCTACTGTCATTCATATAAAAACAAAAAATAGAAGTTACTGGAGTTAATGTACAAAAGCTCAAGGTGATGTGAAAACTTTTTCAAAACACTAATTCTACTAAAGTAATATATATTTACAGTTGATTGTCATTCTTACTTTTTGCTATCGTACACAAAGTTTAGCTCTTTGGTTTCTTACTAATCGTTGACCATCATTTTCTCTTCACTGTCATTTTTTTCTCCACTTCTTTTTAAATACTTTATTGTCCAAATTAATTACTACATTAGTTGTATCTTTTGTATGTGCATTTCAGGCATGACTAAGGTCGAGGAGAAGCTGAAGGCAGGTCGTGTGAAGAGACCAGAGGGCTGTGGGTTCAGCGATGAGCCTCAGAGAAGACCCTCATCTGCTCAGTCCTCCAAGAAAGAGCCAGTGACAGCAAGCTCGGGTGAGAACCAAGATCTATGAAATCCTTAAATAAATAAAAAATAGGGAACCTAAAAAAATTTATTAACCTATTCTGATTATATACAAAATCTGAAAAAACAAAAAAGGATGTCTAAGTTTGCTCAGATATATTGTCTTAATGCATAGTTTATAAGAGAATCTAATCTTCACCCTCCATATAGTTTTTTTAATGAAGCCACAGCATTTCAAAAGCTGAGATTTATTAGATTTTTGCTTTTTTAATTAATTTGGGCAATACCACCTAATTTTGTTAGATGTTGAAGTACTTCCTGCTTTAAATTTGTTCGCTTCTTGATTTTCTGTGACTGCTTCATCCTACTCAGGATGGAGAGGTAGCTTGACCAGATCCCAGCCATTATTATGTAAGAAGCACGTAGGAGAAAGGTCACTAGTGTGTAACAAAGCTACATTTAAAATTACCCGGACTAGGAAGCCTGTCATTAAATTTTTACAGGGGTGTAGAAATTTAATTAATTCTTCCTATCTGACATTGCGCGTACTGCTTTTCGCTGGGCTCGTCTGTTCAGTGTGATTCTGGGAATTTTAAAACAGATCTGATAGATTCATTTAAACTGAGTAAACATTAAGCAATAAAATGTTCCTAATCCTTAATATTTTACATGCATTTTACAAGCCTTCCTGCTTCCCATTTGTGCTCAGGTGGTGTTTCTGACACTCAGTGGCAGCGAACAATCTCGGAGCGAGGTGAAGTGGTGTGCCCGACTTGCTCCATTGTCACCAGGAAAACAATCCATGGTCTGAAGAAACACATGGAGATCTGCCAGAAGGTATGCAAGAAATACACCTGTCTACCACACAGAGAACCAAAACTTCACTGCAACTGGGTCAATATTCTATTTTGGTAGGGGAACACTGTTTTATGACTAAAGCTACCAAACTACAATGAGCATGTTTGTTTAGATGCTAAGATCTGGCTGCGGACCAGAGCACATAGCCTGACTAATTAATTGTAACAGTAGCATCATTAGTTGTTGTACATTTTTAGTGTTAAATTTTTAACACTAAAGAAGCATGATACCATGATATTGATACTGTGAAACCATAATAAGTAGTTTCTCAAAGTTATAATTCTGTGTGACCTCTAATAACTCCTTGCATATTCTGTGATGTTATGCGATATAACATGATAGTGAATAAGCATATTACCTCGATTACTGTTTCATCCATTAAATTTCAACTCTACATTGTACAGATATGATCCAGAAATACCACAATGTTTTTCAGGTGCTGAGTCTGTATTATCAGCAGTGATATAGTGACACCCTCCCTGTGGATCGGTAGTTAACTATGCCATTTGCAGACCAAATCCTCCATCTTCCAGAGTCATCTTATGACATAGGCAGACCTTGCTAATTAGATTACATTTACATGTTATATTTGTTTTTGTGTTGATGAACCAAATTTGCCTTTTCAGGGCCTGATTTTGGCTTTTATAACAAAAATCCATCTGTACGCAATCAGGCTTTTTTAAAGTGACAACTGTACTGTATATACACTAGATGACTATGAAAATAAAATCTGCCAGCATCTCCAGCCTGTGCAGTATTTTTACTAGTTTCTGGTTGTAATATACAGTACAGACCAAAAGTTTGGACACAACTGTGTCCAAACTTTTGGTCTGTACTGTAATAATTTTTTTATCTTATACCTCAGGGGTTGGGTTTTTTTATGAGAACTGACCAGATTGCTGACTACATGTTTGTGCGTTGATTGATTCAGTTTAGTGAAAAGCCAACTTTAGTTTTTGTTTCAGGTATGTAAATGATTCTCTGTTTGGCCCTCTCTGTCCTCAGCTCCAGGATGCCCTAAAGTGCCAGCAGTGCCAGAAACAGTTCCGGTCCAAAGCTGGTCTAAACTACCACACCATGGCAGAACACAGCACCAAGGTACTCTGGCATGTGTTGTGTTTTTTTGTGTTAAATGCACACCTTCTTGTGTCTTCTTTGTGTATCAATCTTAGCCTGACCCTGAGGAAAGTGCTTTGGGTGTTTTGAGAGTTTTGTGAGTGTTTTGACACCAGAGAATTTCAGCTGTTTGGAAACTGCTCTGACTTTTTCTTGCGTTGATGTGCTTCTTCTTATCTGGGCCCATGAAGTTATACCTTATGTTTAAATATCTTTCCATTCAGTAAAATACATCTCTGTTTTTAATTCCTTACAATTGTAATGGAACTCATAACCTGGATGATGGCATTTTTGTTTTATTGCTCCTATTTCTTTCTGGACCTGTCTTAAGTCTGTCGACCAAGAGCTTCATTAAGATACTATCATGCCCGGTTTTGCATTAGAGCAATGACACTGCAATGAAGTTTGTTAAATAATTCAAAGCTGCTTATTTGTAAAGGTATCATAAAAAATTAACGACTCTACAGGCAGTAAACTTTGAGGCTTGTAGTATGTCGCTAGGTGGTGAGCACCTAGGCTCCAAGGAGCTGATACATGGGCTCGTACATGTATATTTATGAAGTGTGTCATGCTTGGTAGTTTTGGAGTAATGATCCATTTGCACCAGCAAAATTAAACTGAGCGAATCAGCCATATATCTTCTGAAGGGACTTGTAGCCAGACATTACTGGCATCCTTTCAACTCAGTGGAGATGACTTCAGCATGTTAGGTATGTAAGATCTTCAGAGATATGAGAAGGCACGTTATCTCAGTAAAATAACAATGCACAGCATATTTTATACATGATCATAAATAGTTAGTGAAAATATAAAAGATCTCAGTATTTTGGATATAGTTTTGCCACTTGTGTTTTTGTACCCAAATCTCAGAGTAGGTCCTGACTGAAGTAATGGAAAGCTGAAATTAAACTTGTTCCTTTCTGATTGAAGGACAGTTACCATACTCACTCTAGCCACAGCAGCGACCCCTATTTTTAAATTATTTATGGCAAAAAATATTTATTATGTATTTGTAAGGCAAGTTGGTATTTCCACTGATCATATTTATGCAGGCATTACTGCAGAAAAGAACATTATACCGCAGCAGTAGCATTTGCTAAATCAGATTTATTTATCTAGTGGCTTTGATTTATAGAAGCATCATTTTTTAATGTCCTGTCAATCTTTCAGCCCTTAACTTGAACTCTGGTCCTTTTTTTTATGTGTAGCGATTCTTTTTACTGTATTATTTATAAGTATTTGATATTGATGTGGTTATTTTATTAATATTACCCTTAATTGACTTATTTTTGTCCCTATTTTTGCAGCCATAAACTATACTAGTTTATAGTAGCTGCATACCACTGGTGCTGTAATTTGGTATTTTTGTAGCATGTAGTTTTCAGGACCTTTGGCCCTTTGTGTTTGAAGTGTTTGTACATGGACTAGGCTATTTAAAAACCTTATTTCCATAGTCTGTACGATAGTTAGGTTGTGCCCTGGAAAGGCCTCTAGTCCATCACAGGACAAGTAATTCTTTGTCTCCCCTGGTGGTTCTCACTCTTCTTTTGTTCTATATATATTAGAGAAATTAATAATGCATGTTGGTGCACAGCTATCCTTTTTTTGCCCGTCAGTGTAAATCACAGGCTCAATCTGCAGGCAAACATTATTGTTGAGATAAAAGGGCATCTCCTCTTTACCTTCACCTTTTATCTGATGCAGAGTTGCATGCCGTGTGTCTCATGGAGCGTTTTACGCTTGAGTAAACACGTGAAGTTAACCCCCCTGGGATTACTGAGTAGGTCCAGACTCTTTTCAGTGCCTCACTTTTCTTTTTTCTATCTGGCAGCCTTACCATCTGTTGTTCTGGTCTTGGCTGCGTTTGGCACCAGGCGACATTCAAGTTAAAACATGAGTTTGACAGTTGTCACAAACACGCCTTGAGTAACAGCCTCACCATGAAATCATTCAATGATCCTGCCACAGTGTGAACAAATGAGAGGGAGAAGATGCTTTCTTGGTACAATGTTATTGTGATATGAGGAAGCGGGTGGTGTTGTGGTGCGACAAGCTTATATGACGGTGTGTTTGTTCCTCCTCAGCCCTCAGGGAGCGAAGGCCAGACGGGCAACGAGCACGAAGAGAGAGAACGGCTGCGGCGAGTGCTCAAACAGATGGGACGAATCAAGTGTCCTACTGAGGTATTCTTCTCTCTAGTTCTTTCCATGGCCTTGTCTCTTTTCTGCCTTTTATCATATATCATAATTTTTTTTAAACATCTGTCATTCACATTTTTGTCAGTTTTGCTGTCTAAAGTGACATAATCCCTTTTCCACATTTGCCGGTTTGGATTTGGTGTCTTTTTTTCTCAGACTCCTCACATGTGCCACTCTCATTTTACAAGGCTCCGATCCAGTCTGGAAAATTAATTTTAGTATTTTTAATATCAAAATAACTTAAGTAAATGATAGTATGGAAAAAAATGATCTTGTTTAGACTGTCTTCCCTGAATGACTGTGTGTGTACATGGTTGTTTGTCCTCTGTGTCCCTGTGACGGACGGACGGACGGATGGATGTTCTGACAAATTTTATATTAGTTTTACTCATCTATCCATCCATTTGCCCATACCTTGCCCGACCCCTTTAATTTTTGCCAGTTCTAACACATTGGAACCACAAACATCATTGTATTTTATTTTAATTTTATGTGCTAGGTTACCAGAAATATATAGTAGTGCATGACTGAAGTGGAAGGAAATAAAAAATGCTTTTCAGTTTTGGCAAATAAAAATCTGAAAAGAATAGTGTGTCTGTATTCAGCCTTTCTCTGATATCTTAAATACAGTACAAAGAACTTCCTTGGTTTTATTAGTTGAATTATTTTAATCTCATATCATATATTTACTATCATATTGAAAAACTGCGTCAATAGAGGCAAATTGTTATCAGCATACTCCATTGGCAAAGATTTTAGTCTGCAGATATGCAAAGTTGGTAGAGACATACCCTCCAAAATGTGCAGCTGTAATTTCAATGAAAGGTAATCTTCTATCATTTTTATATTTTTATTTGTTAAAAAAAAAGAAAACCAAGTATGGTGCTCCTCCCTCTTTACAATTATGCATTATTTTGTGTTCATTCATCAAGTAAAATCCAAAAAAACTGCTTTTAAATTTATGGTTGTGACTCCACAAAATATGAAGAAGCCAATAGACGAATGAATCTTTTTGCTAGGTTTCATCCATCCATGCCACGTTTGTGGATTGTGTCGCTTCCATATTGACAGTCTGATTTCTGTAGAAACATCTTTCCTTCCAGCTTCCTAAAGGCATGACATTTTGACAAGAAAAATGTGTTGGAAGAATGATTTCAACTTCCTCTACTTTAATTTCTGATATGATGCCTAAGCTATGTCATCACTCAGTTCCTGTTTCTGGGACTACAAAAGGTTGCAGAGAAGAAGGAAATTTGAAAAACTGATTGCCTGATTGATGTTTAGTAGTAACATGTTTGGACACAGAAAAATTACCACCTGTCAAACATCAACTAAAAACCGCTGACTAAATCCAGTAATACTGTTCCTTTTAACATTGAGATTTTTTGCCTTCCTGGCTAAATGTTCATCCTGTCTCATCTCTTGTCATTGTTGTCACACCATCTTACAAACCTTTTGTGCACAAACATGCATACACGCATACACATATATGTATATACACAGGGTTGTTCAGCCCACTTTTCCAGTCTGATGGGCTACCAGTATCACCAGCAGCGTTGTGGAAGAGAGTTTTCTGATGATGAGAGGCCTGTGTTTCTGTGCCAGCACTGTGGGAAGAGCTACCGCTCCAAGGCAGGCAGAGACTACCACATACGCACTGAGCACCCGCCGACCATCACCACCGTCACGACAGCGACAAATGCCAATAACTACAAGAACAACATCACTGACACCAACAACAATACAGGCAAGGAAAGGGTAAGTGGATCTTTGAGAGGACTGATGAAATATTGTCGGAGCATCAAGAATTTCTCCCAAATGAGTTCTGTCTTTGTTTTTCCAGGGGATCTCTGAAGATTCTCCGTTAGTAGGGAAGAAAAAAGAGCAAAACTTGCTCGAGAGGAAAGACTGGCCGGAGAAAATCCCAACCAGCCAGCCTAAAGAGAGAGACTTGGAAAAGGAAGAGGAGAGAAAACAAAGCAAAGAGAAAGCAGCACAAATTAAGAATCAGGGGGAGGACTTTGAAAGGACACCCAGCGGCCGAGTGAGGCGGCAGTCTGCTCAGGTGGCCGTGTTCCACCTGCAGGAGATAGCAGAGGATGAGCTGGCCAAAGACTGGGGCACCAAGCGACGCATCAAGGACGACCTGGTGCCTGACAGCAAAAGGGTGAGGAGACATTACATACAGTGCTGGCTAGAATATTCATATTGATAAAAGTTTTTTACATTTTGTCATGTCACAAACACAAACCTCGGTAAATTTTATTTGGACAACAAACAAAAACGTACAGCCAGAGGAACAATGTAATGTTTTAGTTTAAATCCAGTTGAGAATCTGTAGCAAGACTAGACATTGATGTTCACAAACACTCTCAATCTATTGAGAATGAGATTTGAAAAACTTTTAGAAATATGCCCTTAAATGTTCTATAAAGGTGTGTATACAGGGCAGTTCAATGCATGTCTACACACCACACGTTTTAGCATATGCACTACATTGCTTGGGTCAGCCACATAAAATACCTGTAAATAGATTAAGGCTTGTGAAATACCTAGAGAAAATGTAAAAAATCTGAAGTAATGTGAAGATGTTTGCAATGCACTGTGGTAAATGATTAATGACAGCATGAATACATAAGTGCAAAAAAGAAAGACAAATATCTATTGAAATGAGTTAAACTTTATTTCAGTTAACAATTCAGGAAAAATGTTCTCTTCTGTACAGTTGAACTACACTCGTCCTGGCCTCCCCAACTTCAGCCCAGAGCTACTGGAGACCTGGAAGAACCAAGTGAAGGAGAAGGGCTTCATTTGCTGCACAAATGCTGTATGAAAATTCCTCTTGTTAACATGTCAAAACACAGAAAACAAATCTGTTTGGTTAAAGTACATAGTTTGTAAAAAGAAAGGGTAAACTATTTCTGGGATTTTATTTATGAAGGAGAGGTTTAAATAATCACTTCAGTTTTTTTAACTATAATAAGAGTTTTATAAATATGTTCACTGACTCATTATGATCCCTTGCTCTTGTTTTTACTTCAGAATTGTGAAGCTGTATATTCCAGCGTCTCTGGGCTGAAGGCACACCTTGCCAACTGCAGCCAGGTACAGACCTCCATCTGCAGCAGTTCTATCAACTACCTAAATCACACCTATCTGTTGTGACAACATCATATAAGCTGAAATGTACTCAAATAGAAGCCAATCCAATATTTGAACCTGAGGTCATCTGCCAGACCAGATGTTTCCTCTTCAGTTTGTCTGTAGTCAACATAGGTCAAAGAAAATGTTGAAATTCATCACCAAAAAATAAAAAAGTAGGTAATTTAGTAGAATCTGATGCTCATGTCTGTCCCCATAGAACTAGGCCTGTCGCGATAAACAATAAATCAATAAATCGCACAATAAATTAAAACTATCGACCTCATTTTAATTAAGGGCTTTATCGTTTCTTCTGGCCTTTTTCTCTTTCTATTGATGACACTGAATGAAAAAAGGCTCCACTGACCTCTCCCTTCCTCATTTCCTTAGCGTAATGCCCAGTGCACACTACATGATCTTAGAGTTGCCGGCCGACTGTTGGCCCACTTTCAAAAGCTGAGAGATCACACATTAGCCGACAGAAATAACTGTTCGATCAGGTTCGATCCTGCCGTGTGGTGTCCAGCAAAGGGCACAAAATAATGGCTACAAGTCCAGTTAACTAATTTTAAAACCAGGCATTAATCAATGCTTTACTACAATCTACCTGCAATGCATGTGGCTAGTCTCAGTCCTGACTAAATGAAAATCATAACCTATTTATGTCGCGTTAATGAAGAACAGCTGAAAAGTTACCGGGTTTATCAACAGCGGTAACAATTTAGCTCCAACTCCTCCCCTTGTCATTTCTGTATTCTTTGCACGAAATGTTGAATAAACATTAATGTTGTTTCCACATATCATCTCCAATGTCCGCTGGACTTCGGGTTGCCCTGTGTCAGTTGTTTGGGATTCCCCTCCATAATTTCCCCTCAGAAAGCACGGAGGGGAATCTGCGCTTTCTGATTGGCTGCCTGTCACATTCAACAGGCTGCGTTAACAGTCCCAGTCTCAGCTCCCTGATTAAGATCGGAGCAGCCACGACAATCTATTGTAACACAGCACACACTACAGGATGATCGGTTACGAAATTGCACGGCCAACGTTCTAAGATTGTCGTAAGGAGAAAATCGGGGCAGAAAATTGTGTAGTGTGAACTATTGCATCAGGTAGTCGGATGTGCCCGTCTTCTCTATCTAAATCTAATGACTACTGAAGTGCAATATAGTATACAGACTTCATAATCTGTACTCTTTTGGTTGAATGCAGTATTTATTTCCACTTTGGCTTTATGTTGTTTAGTTTTTATTCAAGTACATTTTTTGTTAATGGAGACTGAGAATCCATTTTATTTTTGTTTTTGGTTGCTTTTTTTATTTTGTTTATCAGTTCCAGTGTTAAGTGTTCTTTTGAAAATAAAGTGTATTTATCTTTGGCAGGAAATCGCATGCATTATTACTTTTTTTTTCATTAAATCAGTGTAAAAAGCTCTTCAAACAATATTATTGTTTATCGCAATAATTTTTGAGACAATTAGTTGCTCAGCAAAATTTGCTATCGTGACAGGCCTACATACTGTAGAACAGATATGATAAGGCATAGAACTCATATCTCATAAGACAACCTTTAATTAAGAGTTCTCTTTGCTTATCTGAAAGAAAAGGTCATTGGAAATCTTAAACTTGTAAAGCTTGATACGACTCATTCAGTCTCATAGAAAATGTCGGACTAATTAAATATTCAGTTCTTCTGACAGAAAAGTTCACATATTGGTCTAAATCTTGTTTTATTGTTTGGTTATTGTAATTTTATTACAGATAAACCCCAAAAGGTAATTTACTTACTCATTGAACAAAAGATATCAACAAACATCAGCGTGTCTACTAACTGAGGAACAATTGGGAAACACTGCCCCCTTACAGCCAGTGTAACCCTTTGGTTGAAGTAATTTTAACGAGATACTTCTTGCAATTTATCAACTAGTCTCTGACATCAGTCTGAGGAACGTTTGCCTCACTACTTGTCATTTTAAGTGGGAATAAATATGTAGGTGTACTAATTTATTCCTTTAAAAATGTGCATATTTTATAACATTTTATAAAACATGTCTTTTGGGCCTTTATTGTTTATTTACATCACTTGTATTTCTCAGTTTACGATTAATAATTAAGATTAATGTTAAATATCCATATGACCACAAAAACACATAGATTGACGAAAACCAAACTTAGGCATATGCACAATGATCCATTCATGAATAAATTTGAAACACTCAATAAAGGAGATAAACACATCCCTGAAGAACACATTTGTAAGTAATGCACATCCATTGAATCTTTCTACTTAACATGATGAGCTTGTTATGCATGCTTATTGTATATTTGAGTTAGTTCAAGTTAGTCTTCATACTGTATTTATGCATTTTTTGTTTCTACTTGTCTGTGTGTTTTTCAGGGTGGTGGTGAAATGGGAAAGTACACCTGTCTGATCTGTCAGAAGGAGTTTAGCTCAGAGAGCGGTGTTAAATATCATATTAGTAAGACACACTCACAGGTGGGTCTCTCTCTGTGGAAACTTAAACAGCCATTAAGAATGCACTAACATAAACATACAGTATATTTGAACATGAATGTGCCAGCTTCATTGAGAAAAACTTTTTTAAATTAAATGCCACATTCTTAGATCACCATGCAAAACATTCTTAGGACCTATGTTTTGCATGCAAACTGAGCCGTTTTTTTCCCTGTTAATGAGTGTATATGCAGTGTGTCTGATAATTGTGTAGCATTATGCACAAACACATCACTGAAGTGGCTGCTATGAAGGAAATGAAAAAACATAAATCTTACTACAGAAAAGTTTCCTAAAACTAATGAAAATTATCCTGATCGCTCCCTTTGCAGTATAAGAAGCTAATAAAAAGTGCCATAAAAGTAACTGCTCAGCAAGAATTACTTGGCGGCCCATTCTCTGGGAGGAGTGAAGGCCAAAATGATAAATAAATGATCAAAGCAACCTGAAGTTCTTTAATGCAGAACTAATGGCTGATCACCTCCATGCCAAGCTGCATTGATGCAATAATTTAAGCAAAAGGAGCCCCAGCAATGTATTGAGTCAAAATACTGTGCAGTACATCAACTTACTTCTCAGTAGATCGATCATTTTTAATTGGTCTTTTTCTATTTTCTAATTGTTCTATATATATGTATGAATTATCAGTTGCAAGTTATAGTCATCAATTCTAACAGATGCACACTTCACTGATATCACTTTGTGTGTTGTTAAGTAATATTCCTTTATGTTTGCACTTGTTATGTTTTATATTTATGTTTGTTCAAATTCTAATTGATTTAATGTGCTTTTTTGTAGAACTGGTTTCGTGCATCAACCAGCCAAGTGGTTTCTGGTAGCAAGAGCAAAGGGTTGGAGAACAATGGATTCAAAGCTGAGGTGAGGAACGGTGCCACCTCAGGTAAAAAGAGGGGCCGGAAACCAAAAGAACGCCCCCTGATGGACGAGTCTCTACAAACAAAGACAGATGCCCTCACCACCGCCCAAAATTCACCTCCAGCCATGACCCCTCCCTCTTGCTCAGCACAGTCCCCAGCCCTGATCCCTGACCAAACGGACAGTGATGATCCAGGCCAGGAGAGGCAAATCCCCCCCTCTGCCTCCAGACGGAACAAAACCAAGAAGATCTTTTTGTCAGAGTAGCACTGCTTTTATCAACCCTGGAGTCAAAATGGATGCTTTTGGTAAACGTGCCGCCTGGAAGCTAAAAGGACCTTTCCATCTTGGCACTGAGTAGAAAGCCAGATCAACAATGAAAACTTTAAAGATTTTAAAAGAGTCTTTAAATCTTGGTTTTATACCTTAGAGTTAATGTGTGCACTGGTATGAACATTTATCACCACAGTAGTGCATTTCCTCCATTCCACTTCTGTTTCCTTTATAGGGCACACATTTCAGTTTCTGTTCCCACAGCAAAGGCCGTAAACCAAGTGCAAATCCAAACCCTAACGTTGATAGAAGTTTTTAAACAGAAGTAGTATCCCAAATAGATAAATAATAATAATTTTCTCCGCAAGAGTCAAATTGTTTTGAAAGGATTTAAAAAGGAAATTCTATTAGCATGGTGAAGTCATTTTATGATAGCTGGTGTTTTTTCATGTTTCTTCACAGATATACTGTATGTGTACATAAACAGTAACTATATATATATATATATATATATATATATATCTATATACTCAAAGTAATGATGCCATCCTTCGTTTTCAAGCCCGATGCGTCCAGTTGGCTTTTGGTCAGTCACAAATTTTGCAGTGTGTTTTAGTGCAACATTGTTTCAATGTATTATTTTTCCTTTTAGTTTTGCTTTCATTACTTTTTTGGGTTTCCGGTTCTTGTGAGCAAATTTCACATAAGCTACAATGTTCAGTTGTTTTATTTCCCCCAATGCTGTTCCTTTTACCTAACATTTCCATGGTTACTTTAGACTGAAGGTGATAATTAATACACCCAAAAAGGGATTTTTTTTTTTTTTTATCTCTTAAGATGATAATTCAATTACAATAACACACATTGATTTTATTTAATCGATTTCATTTAAAGAAGCGAAACAAGGTCTGGCCAAACAAAATATTTAGCAGAAGGAAGGATTTTTAACATTGTTGCACCGTTGCAGCACAATCAAATGACATATCTCTATTAAAAGGAGGCCATACTATGGACTCTGCTTTATTATAGGTCTAAGCTGCAGAGAAGATTTACAAAAGCTATCTTTTATAGAAAGGTTTAAGATGATAACCTTTTATTACACAGGCAAAACATGTAAATTAACATTCTCAGAAAGTGATGTATTTGAATGAATTAGCTAAAAGTTGTTGCCTTGCACTTTAACCCTCTACCCTTCTTGCTCTCCTCTTATCTTTTTTGCACTCTAAGACTATTCAATCTAGCCTGCAGGTCGTCTCTTTAACAGGAGTGGGAAAATGTTGCTCTGATCGAAAAGGAAACAGTTAACTCTGTCTGAACTGTAAAACAGGACTGTGTAATTATTGCTTACAGAGCCAAGCAAAATTGTTCATACCTTCCAAACGTTTTAACTTTTTTTTTTTCATTTCAACCACAAACTCCATCATGCTTTGTTTTATTTCATTGTGGTTAAATAACATGAAGTAGCAATTAGTTATAATGTATTTTTACTAATAATACACATGTGTATTACTCTGTAGATCACCTTTTCCTGAACAGTGTTTTACATTCAGCTTTGGTCTCATCTGACCAGGGTGACACTTTTCACACATTTGCTTTCCCCTGCATGGCTTGTGTCAATCTGCTAATCATTAGTTGTATTCTTATTTCTGCTTTTCCATAAAGGCCAGATTTGTAAAGTTTTCAAATAACTCAGCTCGGGATGCTGTTTTTATATTCTATCCCTGCTTTAAGTTTTTCTACAATTTCATCCCTGACCCGCCTGATGTGGCTCTTTGGTCTACATGATGCTGTTTGTTCATCAGTGTTTTCCAACAGTTCCTCTAGACCCTAGAGTCTAGGGCCTACGGGGAACAGCTGGGCTTATACTGAGATTTTACTTCTAGTAGTAAAATCTAGAACTGAAGTCTCTTGGTTGCATTAAACTTTATTTAGATGCAATAGATTAAAAGATGCTGAGCACATATGCAGTCCATGCTTTTTAGATTTTTTTTTTTACAATTTAAAGTAAATAAAAATCATTTATTATGTTTCTTGTTTTACACTAAGCACTACTTTGTGTTGGTTTATCACATACAATCCCATTAAAACACATTGGAATTTGTGCTTTTAACATGACAAACATTTGACAAGGCTCAAGGGGTATGAATGATTTTGCAAGGTACTGTATTCCAGAAAGCCATAACTGGTCTTAACAAAGTTCAGAGTTCCTCAACATTTCGACTTCAGATTAGATTACTTGATTACTTAATATGAGAGACTATATTCACTTTAACATGCTAAAAAGTCAAAGTAGATACTTGAATCCACAGTTATGTTAAACTTTTCAGCAAATGTAAACAACATATTACTTGGTTTATTTGTGCTGTTTGTGTGATAATGATGCTCACTTTTGAAAAAAGAAAAAAAAAATCACAAATCTATTTTAGATTTTCTTGTGTGTATTACTTAGATAGCCAGTCTGCTAGTTTTGGATATATTGTGATGTGAGGGATAATAAGGGTGCTTTACTTGCCACTTTACCTTAAAGACCTGATACAATGCACCTAAAATCTACAAATCCACCCAGCCTTCCTACTGGCAAGTTGTCTGAATTTTGGAGCAAAATGTCAAAGTTATGAAATCCAAGCACTGATGTCAGCTGAACATACCCTAGGAATATAGAGTTTAATATGTTATTGGTGTGTTCAAGTGGTTTCATCCCCGTGCTGTTACTTTTTATAATGTACAGCAAAAATTCAACTTGAATTCCTCCTGAACTAATCAGACAGTGGAGTGTATTCAGATGGGGATGAATATGTTTTTATAGTGGAATGGGCCTTTATCTGCTATTTAGGCTTAGTTGACAAAAAGCAGAAGTTAGAGAAGCACTGATCGGTCCATGGACGAGTTTTTAACACGAGTTGTCCAGACCTTGCGTGTATGCGTGTGCGCGAGTGTGTGTTTGTATTAAACGGTTAGCACCTTTGTAAAGAGTGGATGTCGGAGAACGGTGACACTCTCTGTTGAGTGTGATGCTGTGGCACAGAATCAGTTCGTCAGCTGCTTGTTTCTCGTCTCATACAACATTGCGTCGACTGTGTTTACCCGACAAGCTTTTGGTGTTGCAATATGATAGTTTAGCACTGCTTATAAGAGTGGATATTTTATATTTTATAACACCCTTTACTATCTGTCTTCCTATTACTTGGAAAACACATCTATCCTGCAGTGTGAATAAACTGCAACTTGTTTAAAACTTACAGCAATATACCATATTTAGCTGATTTTGTTGGCTTGCTAATTTTTTGATATTGATGTGTCTTCTTAGAAATGTGTGGCTTTTTTCCACCCACTCCCCGGTCCACGCCCCCAAATTTTCTTTAATTGCTTTAAAATGCTTTTTACATATATGAATTTTACATAACGATGTTGGAAAAATAATCGTAGACCACAAAAACTTTGTTGGCATACACTGTTATTTTGTCCATTTTGATGATGCACATGATTTCAGATTTTTTAGTACACAAAAACCCTGTTGAGAGAGTCATTTATTATTATTATTATTATTATTACATATAGATATGGGGGCAACAAGGCATATGTATGTGTGTTTGTTTCTGTATTTAGTGCACTTACTATAACATAAAATAGGCTTGAAAATAGGAGTGTTGTTGGAGATTTCTAGTGACCTGGACTGTGTGGTGTGACTTTTGTACCCAGGGAAACAGGAGGCTCAAGTGTCTTCCCTTTGTCAGCAATGTTATTTCCAAAACCAAGGTTAATCCTTAGAAATCCTCTTAGCCTATGAATTTTACCCTGGTTCGTTTTGTATGCTACCTACTTGAAAAGCAGGAACTGGCATCCGACTGGTGCCGGCCATTGTAATGAAATATTTGAGAGCTGCACGACAGCTCATAACTGTTTATGATACTTGGGTAACAGATAAAATTAGACTGATGATGTAATTAAGATTTCCATATCTGAAATTAAGCTGTATAGTACTTAACACTGGAGGAATCAGTTCCTCCTTTGTGTCTGAACTGTTACACTTTTTCTCCCAAAACTTGTTGTATTACCTGTGCATTAGTATCCCTTAACTAATTAATAAAGTTTAATGACTAAATCAGTGTCGTATATATGCAAGGTCTTTAGCAGTATTATTTTAAATGTCATTCACATTATGTACAATATATCCACAATAACTTCACTACAACTGGTAAAGGTTGTAGTGAAGTTAAAAGAGTTTTAGAGGACTATGCATACCTTAAACAAGGTATGCATGTTTTTCACAAGGTTGAAAAAACATAGTGTGACACCATTGTGTTTTTGCAGCTTGTTCTTGACATTTTCAAGAACAATTTGAAAATGTTTTTTTCTTGTGCGCTGTGTGACAAATAATGTGTCACTGTCAAAAACCTGTGGTTACCATATTGATAAATGTTACCATTGGAGGAACCTATAAAGGTTTCCCAAGAGTTCTCTACTTGGGTTCTTATTAGATATGAAGTGTCAGAAAGAATTTATTCTTGTTACTGCTACCTTAAGGAAAGAAACTCATTTCTCTGTTAGCACCTTTGCTAGTTTCTTTCTCCTGTTTTCAAATCCACCAAAAGAGGTGTCCAGCAGGTATCCTGATCAAATGCATAAATAACCTCAAATGATTTTGTTGTTGTTGTTTTAATTCAGAAAGGTCCCCACCCAATCTCTAAGGCTGAGTTGAACTACCCTATGAAGGAAGTTCATTTCAGCTATTGATAACCAAGAGCAGGTTCTTTCAGTCATGATTCAAATCTCATGAAAAGAGATGAGGGTCAGAATGTAGACTAACCAGCCTCATCCCTTCTCTTCACCACATTGTAGCATATGAGACATCAGTTCATCTGCCTATTTACTTTGTAAAATTAAACACCCATGTAAATATTTCATTTTTGGCACACCATAGAATAATTTCAACAGTGCACATGTTGTTTATCGCATTGTGACGTTCAATTCTGAAATGACACACATTATGACAGTTCTGTGGGGTCTTGCTGTGTAAGTGTTTATGACAGTTACTGAGCTTTTCAAGCATGAAACGCTTAACAATTATTAAGAAATGGAAGGATTTCCCATACATGCAGCCGCAGCAGGATTCATCATCAAATTAACGAGTAGCCAAGAAAGTAAAAAAAACATGAATGTTAAAATAAAACATTCAGAAATAATTAAATATATATATATAAATATATATCTACTCTGCGCTGCTAAACTTCACTAAGCTTTGGGAAAGGCCCCGTGTGATGTCATAGCGTACTGCACTATACATGCTTTTTACTGTAAGAAAAGGGAGAGAAAAAAAATCTGTAATTGCATTGTAGGGCTTGAAGTCTTTCAGAGAGCCAACGCTGCACTGCGTTCGAAGAGTGAATAACGAAACGCCTACATATCCCATGATGCCTCAGCGCGGACCGAACACCTGATTGTCAACAGAGAAAAGCAATGTCTGCCGTTAGCGTGGAAGAAAGGCTTGCTAAGATGGACAACGAGGAGAAAACTTGCTCTGTTTCCAACAGGTACTCCTCTTTCAGGGTGGGGTGTTTGCCGTTTGAAACTTTGGACTATTTTTGCATTTTTATAGATTGTTATAATGTATATATATATATATTTTTATTACAGCAATAGTTAAGCATCTTCACGGATGCTACCACTCACACTGTTCCTTCCATTAAACTGACACTTATAATAGCTGCTAGGTTCTAGGTAGAATTTTAGGCACATACAAATTTCATATACACGTCCATCGTGTCCCATTTTACACCAAGTGGCCTCCTGATATAACTTTATATTTTGAAACATCCGATGAGCTAACAATAATAAGCAATACATGCTCTAAAACTTTTAACACGTATATAACCGAGGGGCATGAATTACGGTAAGGCACTGACCACAGTCCACTTTAATTTAGGTTTTGTATGGCGATACAAATTAATCTTTTTAATATTCCGGACTAATTTATTATATTTGCCCTGTGTTCATGGTTACGGAATGAAAGAAATTCACATTTTAATGGCCAATAGTGTAATTTAAGGTACACGTGCTATGCCGTGAAGAAATTATCTCTGCATCACAGCAGCATGAAGGTTGATCCCATGAAGTACCACCAGAGGGCGTTGCTGATCAGTCCACTGCACTAGCACAGTACCATACGTCCCTGCTCCTGTTCATTTACGTAACCTAACTATCACAAATATTAAAAACGCCCTCAAAAGGGGATCGAACACGGAAATGACTTGCTTACAATGTACAGTTGAAAAAGGGCAAGGACCGAATGATTTTTGACTCCACATAAATCTAAGTCTTGTTAAGTTCTAATATTTAAATGACTTTTCTTTTAAGATATGCTCAAGTGTGAAATATTTTATTGTTGTTTGAGCTATTCATCACTAGTTTTAAATGGAAAATGCAGACATATTAATCACCTTTCATACATATTAGTACCAACTTAATATATTTTATCTAGAAATTTAAAAATAAACCAATGCAAAGTGGCAGATAATTGTGTGTAGATTTTTATGAATAAAAATCAGAAATGTGTGTTGTACATTTGCATTCAACCCTATTAACGTTGATATTGCTAAATTACATCCAATGCAATCAATGACCTTCAGAAATCACTTACTTTGTGAACAATGAAAAATTTCATCTAAGCACTACAG
Organism: Xiphophorus maculatus; assembly: GCF_002775205.1. Taxonomy (NCBI): domain Eukaryota; kingdom Metazoa; phylum Chordata; class Actinopteri; order Cyprinodontiformes; family Poeciliidae; genus Xiphophorus; species Xiphophorus maculatus. The sequence goes on from NC_036443.1 coordinate 18,826,553, forward strand.
CTTTTCTTTCAAGGTCTCAGAGGTTTGTTAGAGAACATTACACATAATGCTGAACACACCGTGCCCACCATAAAACATTGTAGTGTCATATTGAGGTTGTCTTCAGTAGGGATTGTGGTGCTGGTCAGAGTTACAGGAAAGATGAATGTTGCTAAATACAGGCCATTACTGAAGGAAAACTTAAAACTGGGACAAAGCTGAATATGATTATGATAAAGCTGTTTTACAAAAAAAGAATGGGCATTAATGTCACTCTTTATCAAAGCGGATAGAGACTTAGTCCTAATTAAAAGTTGGTACTGACTTAAGAGAGCCTAAAATCTATTCTTGATGCACTTGGAATGTTTTTACTTGTAAACAATACTAAACCGATTTATCATTTTCACTCCACTACTTTATGCTGGTTTTAGGGGTTGGTATTTAACATATTCTTTATCATTTATTGTGAGAAATTTCCTATTGTGAGAAGGATGTTGATTTATCTTTGAATTTGAAAATATGATTAATACAGTTACTGTGTGAAGTTTAGTCATACTATATGTGGCTGTTTTTCAAGACCTGTATTTGTGTTTGTGGGACTGAAATTGCTGTGTCATGCAATGTTAAACATTTACCTAAAACAAAAGTAACAAATAGTTCTCATCACTTTTATCACAATAGTACTACAAAATCTGATAAAACTCTAAGACTGTATCGCACACATCTTGTTGGTCTGTCACAAAAACACCAATAAAGTGCATTGAAGTTGGAGGCTGTACTTGGAGAATTATTACTTTTGCAAGGCACTGTAGGGACATTCATTGCAATTAAACTTTTTCACTTACAAAATAATGTGGAATAAGGAAAAAGTATTCAAAATGTCTTCGTTAAAGTTTTTAAGTTACAAAACTTGTAACTCGCAGTGATTGGTTTTAGATGAGTTTCGTGTTCTCCACTGTGTGGTAGATCATTGAAAATCTTGTTTTTCTAGATAAACAGCCTAGTCTTGTTGTGTAAAAATATGTCTGACTCAGACTTAAACAGAATAGCAACAGAATGCATTTCATTTCAGACTCAATCTGAATCATGCCTTCAGTAGGTAAATATTTTGTTCCCAGGCTGCCTCTGCTGTGTTAGACTTGGCTTTGCGTCTTTGTATCCATAGAGAGTTTTTTGAATGTTTGGCATAGCAACTAACTGGAGCTTCTTGTTTCAGTGTGGCTTTCTTGTGCTGCAGCTGTCTTCAGCCTGCACTTTAAAGCTCTGGCCACGGCTCCATAACTGTGATTACGATCAGAGGAATTCCATTGTAGTTTGATCAAGGAAGAAAACAGAAGCTGGATGTGTGTAGTACAGTCAGAATAGCTGTAGGGGTTTGACATTTTGGTTTAAAGTAAATCTGTTTGCTTCTTTATTTTTTTGTTCTTAATTGCATAGATTTGTAATAAACAAATAAATAAAGACTTAATATTTGCTTTGCCTGGCCTAGGAGGAGTGTAAGGGTGCAACTTGCACATTGCCAACGGCCGTCCTTCAGACTTTCAGCTGATTGAGCAGGAGTGTTGGGTTTCATCATGCTGTTTATTCCCTCCGTCCTCAGTGGGAGTGAACCCTGGGAGGAGGCACAGCTCTTTCTGTGTGTGTGCTTGCGGGTGTGTGTGTGTTTGTTTTCAGTGGTGCTGACATCTCCAGTCTCTGAGTAAGGCAGAGACGTAGTGAGTCTCTGCAGGGTACAAGCACATCACGTCCTCCCCGCCCTCCTCCTCCATCATCTTCCTCCCTTCCCTCTTTTTCTCTGTCTTGTCACCTCTTCAGCTCAGCCCGAGGCGTCTCCCCTTTGGATAAAATCAACATCAGAGGACAGCAGATGTTGCTGTCCTCTGACAGCTACCTGTTTGTCTATTCCTTCTTTAAAAGTTTCCTTGTCTGTGTCGCTTTTCTCCGGTCGCTCTGTCGCCCCTCCAGCCACGTTTTGCGTCACTGACTGTCCAAACTGTTTATGAGACATGTGTGTTTGTGCCAGTACTAGGAAGGTATAGCTCTAACCTGATGCTATTAATACAAACTAATGAACATAATCTGGAAAGGGGTAGGTGATCCTCTGAGATTTGCTGGCTGGACAGCCAAAGGGGAGGAGCAGAGAAAGAGGAGGGAAAAACTGTGCTGCAGTTTCACTCTGTCGTTTTCTCTAACAACCAGGCTGTGGAGTCTTCCTCTGTCCAAAGAAAGGAGAATCTGAAACCTAAACAGATGCTTTAAGTTTCGTTTCTCACCCAAGTTAATACCCCCTCATATCTCCAACTCCTTAGTGTCGCTGGATGTTTTGCAACAAGGGGCGTGGTGGTTGAACGTGTTACTGTGCTCCGATGTATTAAAACTATTACCTGTTGGCAGAAGTGTTGAACTAAAACACAAGCAAATCCGAAATAGTTGCTCCTGTCATGAACACTATACCAGCTTACTCAGGAGCTAGAATATCTGGCTGTTGGACTCTAATATCTGATGGCAGGTAAGTGTCTTATTTATTCATATATTTTCAATGTTGACATCTTATTTTCAGGCTCCAAAGGAGCCTTTTTCCTCTCCGAATGTGGAACAATGTCGTCATGAGTTGTCTTTTGAATCAAATTGTTATTGTTTATCTACTGAGAAGATCTCTGGGGAATGATGCGACTGTATCGTCTTACTAATCAACTCTGTTATACAAATTGAGGCAAGAAAGGCTCTAGATTGTTTTTTTTTTAAGTAATTAAATGTCAGTTTATGTTTGGCATTTTTATGCATTTCTGGGGATATTTTAAAATTGCTAAAAAATTTTTTACCAGCTTACTTTTTTCACACACGCACTCCAAAAAGTTTTCTTGTTTACCTGCGATCTGCCCTTTTGTCCTTTTTTTCCCTCCTCTCAAAGCTGCATCCATGGTGTGTACTTTGCATTTGGAGCAATGAGCAAGAGCATGAATCAGCACCATCAGCCAGGCTAATCTATTATGGCACCGTGGTTTGGCTTTAACTGATAACCCAGTTTGAGCGAGCCGCGTCTCATGTGTAGCTCTGACTGTTGTCTGAGTACACTCCCTGGCTTCACTCAGGTGACTCTGATGAGATAAGATAAATCTTTGTCAGTTTTTCATTTGCTTCCCGACCGCCTCCTGACTACCCGAGGAACTATGTGATCTGAGTAAAGATTTTAGAGGCAGAGAATTGACTGGATGACAGCAGACGTCTTGGAATTCCTCTCTTATAGCCTGTAGTTATGGCCTCTGGCTCTTTACAGTCCTGTCTGGGTGAGGTGTGGATGTCTCGCATACTACAGTAAGTGTTGCTAAAAACTGGACACTGGTTAGATTTTATTTTTTTGGTCAAAAATTGAGGGTTTTTTTCTTTTGCAAAAAACTTAAATGACAATTATGAAATTCAGAGTAATCTGAAGATTTACTTGTACTGTTTTGCGCTCTCCTAGGATTTTATTACTTAACAATATTCTGCTAGATTTTACAATATAATGTTTGTTTTTTTCCAGTATTATGGGTTAGTTGATCTGTAGCTCGCCTGAGGAAACACTTCCATTAAGCAATTAGTTGCTGCACTGCTTTTGTTCTGCAAAGTGAAGCAGCTGTATTTCCACTTTTGCTGTTCCAACTCAGTATTAGTTTCTGTAGATACTTTATTTTGGTCATGAGTCACAGAGTCCTTGCAGTAATCAGCATTGCTTCTCTGTCTTGCAAAAGACTTGAATGTCCATTGTGTTTGCTTTGAGTAGTTCATGCAAATTCACTTTGTGTCTTTGTCCAGTGAGAACCTTGTGTCTAATTTGAATCAGCTTGTTGTAATTTGTTTACCTTTTTCATTACTGGGACGATGCGTTTTGTTCAGTTGGACAACCGACTGCATGACTCAGCAGTTATTAGTAAAGCTCACTGCAGGGAGAGGTAATAGATTTTCCTCCTCTGTGGCTGTCGATCAATGATCAGGGTTTTTTGTTTTAAAGAGTGTTCCCACAGCATGATACTGTCAGTCGATGGATGGCACTAAATGCAGGGAAGTCTGGCAGAACAACCAGCGAGAGACTATAAAGTCTTGGGTGGAGGTTAGTTTTTCAGCAGGACAGCCAAATCCACTCTGGAATGATTTAGATCCAAGGATATTCTTGGTTTTGAATGGCCTAGTCAAAGTCCAGAACTATGTCTACTTGACTTTATACTATATATTTTCTGCCCAATCCAATTCAGTTTGAGCTATTTTGCAGAATTATGTAATTTCAACAGTTGGTTCTACAAAGTGTCACCCAATCAACCCGCTCCACTTAGCGCTGCTCTTTCACATAAAATCCCAATAAAACACAACAAAATTTGTGATTAAATATGAAAAGTCCAAGGGCAATGAATACATTTTAAAGTCTTTGTGCCTATGCTCTGATTGAACAGTTGGATCCATTTCATTGAATTGCCTTAGCTGATTTATACACACAGGTCTCTGCTTCCATCTAAAGGAATGTTTGGCTATCTTTTTTTTTTTTAGCAAAAGCTGGGGACAAATTTAAAATCTGGTGTTAACCCATTTTTATCTCCAGGACCTAAGGTTGTTTATGAACTTCTTTATCTGTTAAGCTTTTATCCAAAATCAGCCGTAAAAATGCCCTCTTTACCTGCTGCCTTTTCCACAATGGTGTACAAAGTTCACTTGCTGAAGATGTAAAAAATAAACTAAACATTAACCAATGGCTGGGGATACAGTAGGTCATTGCTGGTACAGTTTGTCATTTAACTGGACCATTTTCATTATGTCATGTTTTTGTTTTTTTTGCTCTAAACACTTACGCTGGGATCTCTTTTGTGTTTGCTTATTTAAAGTGGAGGCAGTGAGGGATCGCTGGACCGGCTGCTGCCCTCTGTCAGCTTGGGTCTTTCTCCCAGGAAACGGACCACCAGCCAGTGTAAATCTGAGCCTCCGCTGCTCCTCACCTCCAAACGAACCATCTACACAGCCGGTCGCCCACCGTGGTACAACGAGCATGGAACACAGTCCAAAGAGGCCTTCGTCATTGGTAGGAAACTGCAGACATACAGTTTATGTACAAATTTGTTTTATTAAGATTACTTTCTCATAACAGCATAGTACAGTATATATTTTGGGGAAAACACTGTTCTCCGTGGTCCAAGTGTTTAAAAAGTAAATGTAATCATTTGTGTTTTGACTGAGGTGTTTCCTTGCTCTTACTTTGTGACAAAACCTCAAGTCCCATGATGCATTTCAGCAACCAGCCTGATTAGGAGTACAGCCTTCCTCATGAACTGAGTGAAAAAATGTCATCCTGAATCTGACTTGTTTGTGGCACACAGATCAAAACATTCTTGTGTTTTCCATTACTAACTCTTCCATATAGGAAAATATATATCTACTGAGATTTGCTTTGACAACAGGGTTTTCTAAAGCTGCCTAAATCTGTTATTGATAACTGTCAACAGGGAGCAACATAACTATAACAACATACATAGCTGCTTCCTGCAAACCGTAAAGTTCATTGCACAATCTCGATGAAAAACCAATGAAGTCAAAAGCAGAGTCACAACCACCGTATTTAACTTGCTTCAGATAGTCAAAAAATTAAATACTGCTTATTGGGTAATATATTTAGTGTTCTATGTTTTACATAAAGGTTTTGAATTTCATTTCAGTAATAAAAAGAAAGTCAAAAATTCACCTCTTAACCATTTTTCTAAACTGTCCCACCTTGATATCTAATAAAAGATATATGTATTTTTTTCCATTTTCAATTAGATTTGACAAGTTTGACATAATAGTCATACTTAATAAGAATTGTACTTTGCAGAAATTAACACTGATTTACTTTTCTTTATATTGTATTCCAGTGATGAGTGAAAACTGTATTTCCAAACTGTTGATCCTCTTCCCAGCTGCATAAAAAGCAGCTGATGTAAATGTAAACAGAGCGTACAAATAGAACCCAATTTCATTGGGTTCTGACCCGAATTGTTTACTATAGTGTGAGAGAACGCAGGCCAGAAAGAGCTGGATGTCAGTGAAAGTAAGGCAGGAAGTGAGAAAAACTCCTACGCGTTGCTGCCTCGATGCTTCGCAACCTGAGAGGTGCAACTGAATGTTTGGATTACTCACACACTCTTAAGTGTCAGCAAGATTTGGACACTTTGTTGGTTGATAATCATCACAGCAATATTTTGAGAGCATTTTCATGGCAGCAATGTCTGCCAAGGCTCTATACATTATGAGATAAATTAATATCGTAAGACCTTTTTGTCTTTTTATATTGGAAAATATTACTGTCACAGTTAAAGCATTTTAGTTTCCTTATTTGGCAGATTTGTCGTTGCTCTTTTTTTTGCGTACTGAAACTTTAAAGTTTTAATTTAAAAAAAAAACTATTAACAATAAATATTGCTTGTTCTGGCATAGTAATATTTATGGGGCATCCACTGGTGTCTGGCAATAATTTCTCAATATAATATAAAAAATAACCTGCTGAAAGTAAGACTCATGCTTGTTTTATATGACATCACAGTTAGGCTACATGATATTAGAAAGTCATGTAGTAGTGATATATATTTTTAAGTTTTGCAATTTATCAAAATGTTTCTCTCACTTATGTTTGTCTTCTATCATTGGAATATTTTTATGTCTTTTCTGTGACCTTTAGTTTTCGCGACACTGTGGTCTGTGGCAGTTTGGCTGCAGTGAGGCTCCAAATCCAACAGGCTGATTATGTTATGCATGCAAAATCTGTGACACTTGGAATAATTGCTAATAAAGATTATATTAAGAACATTAGTTTGTAATATCAATATTGCATGTACCAATTGTATGATAATACATTTTTTGATATGTGTATTTGATATATTTTATTTATTCTATAAATACATATTGTAACGTCTTTTTTTTTTCCCCAACTTACCCTGACAGGTCTTTGTGGAGGCAGCGCTTCAGGAAAAACCACAGTTGCCAGGAAAATCATTGAAGCTTTAGATGTGCCATGGGTTGTTTTACTCTCAATGGACTCTTTTTATAAGGTACTTATAATGATGCAGCGTGTCTGACATGAACCGATGTGTGTTTGCGCGTGTGCAGGCGGGGGTGTGTGTGTGTGTGTGTGTGTGCACATATACATTTTTTGTATAGTTTTCATCAATGCGAGTTAATTTAGACTGAAGAAAATAAGACCATAACATTAAATTGAAAGATTTTTGGTGCCTACTCACATCAGGCTCCTCTAAATCCTCCCACTGGCCTGAAGGACAGAAATATAGTGGAAGAAAAAGAAACCAAAATATAATACAGTTTGAATCCTGAGGGGGAAAAGAGGAGTGACAGAGGAGAGAGAGGCCAGACTGAATAGAAAAAGAGTGCAGTGAAGTTCAATTAAATAAGAGACTTCATTTTTACCCCTCTGCAAGTTCGCCCACGCTGGTTGTGTAATCCTTTTCTGCAGGGGGTCATACCCGACCAAGGACTAGCACCGCTACAGCTCTCAGCCTGTTTTCTCGCTGCGCTAACAGGGATTTCTTTGTACATTAGCGACTTCATTTTTTTCTGGTGGAGTAGCTTACAGCCCACACAAAGCGTGGA